>NC_058130.1:693997602-694275640 GCF_016433145.1 Gracilinanus agilis | reverse complement strand
CACACATACACACACACACACACACACACACACACACATACACTTAATGTTTCAACTTATCCATGCTTTTTTCCAAATGATTTGACTTTTTCACATATCTTTATATCTTTTTTTTTCTAGATCACTATTTTGGGAGGTTTTCATCTCTTCCTCTTATTTTCTATGTGACCTCATGTAAATCACATGTCTTTTATGGACCTTAGTGTTCTCACCTGTAGAAAAAAATAGTTGGAAAAGATGATAACTAATTTGTCCTATCTCTGATATCCTGTGATTGTATACTCATCCTTAATCACTTCAGTCACCTTTTGCTTTTAGAGTGTGCCAAGCCCAGTTCTCCTTAAGCGACCTTGATGAGTGACATCCAGCTGTTCTGATGCCTCATCAGGAACTTGTGCACTGGCCTTTATTTCTTCCTCATTCACTCATTTGTATTTTACCCTATTTGCATGCTAGTAATACTTTCTTTCAAACAAATTGTTGTGGGCAGACAGGCTCTTTTTAAGACTAAAGTGAATGGTCTCAAAACATGATTGTTTCATTATTCATTAAAAATCTTATCAATTCCTGTTCTGATTACTAGCAAGGTTATCCATTAGAGCACAGAAGGAAGCAAAACTTTCCCTCATGAGTATCACTAGCTTTGCTATTTTGCATAATATTTGCTATTTTGCATAATTCTAGCTTTCTATGCAGATCATTCATTGTTTAAAACTCCCATCTCTTCTGAGAGCCAACTAGCATCTGCAAGGTAAAGAAGGCTTTCATGTAACCATAAACTCATTTTTCTAAGGATATACATATATTTGTGTGTTTAAATAGACTAGATGACTTTATCATTAATAAGCATGTGCCAGTTGGAATCATTGCTGTGTACTTGAAAGAAAAATGCAGCCAAAGGTCTTGGGTTCAGATTCTGGCTATGCTATTTACAAGTGGTCAAACCTTAGTTTGAGATTTTGTGACTATAAGTGTCCTATCTGAAAAAGAAGCATAATAATTGTTTGTAATACTTAAACAGCTGTTACTTGGAAAGTACATTGTGAAGTGTAAAATGGTATAGAAATCTGAGTAATTATTATTTACCCCATAGGGTTATTGTGAGGATCAAGTGAGGTAATGGCTATAAAACCTTGGCAAATCTTATGAACTCTGTATTTAAGTGACCTGTTATGTTTTTGTGCAAATACTGGAATTCCACAAAATTCATTTAAATAAGCACTTAAAGTATCTATTACACGTAAGACACAGTGCAAGGTCCTAGGGAGGTAGAGGTAAATAAATGGCTAATACTTGCCCTTGAAAATTTTGAAGTCATTTTGAGGAAGAGATGTGTACAAATAACCACAGTGCAAATTGGAATTTGATCAGTTCATTGGAAATGTCCAGAGGGCTGTGAAAATTTCAAGTTAGAAGGGATAGCTTCTGAATGAAGAAGCATCATGGTGTAATGGAAAGATGATTGGATTTGGGGTGAAAGGTGGTGAGTTTGATCCTCACTCTGCCACTTTCTGCCTTTATGATCTTGGACAGGCCTCTTTACCTTGTTGTCTCTTCTATTCAAATATCAGCTTGTTGTGAGTAGGAATCTTTTTTTGTGCAAACAGAAAATACCAGTGTGGAAAATCAGAGCCAGTGTATAGGAATATGGAAAAAGTTTGTTCAAGATGTATCTGTTGAAGTTATCTGTCCCCAGATCTCGCATTGCTATTCCAAAGGCAAATAGCAGATGCTTGCTTAATTATACTCCTTATCAGGTGCAGCAGCAGACCTTCTCTTTGGTCAGCATCTCACATGCTCTCAGCCCAGCCGACCAGCAGTCAGAGCAGCCTCCACCACAACAGTGTCCCAGCCCTCTGCATAGCAATAGCAGTAGCAGCAAGCACAACTATCCAAGAAACCAACTGCATGAGTTTTACCCTCCAAGATAGGCTAAAAGATCTGTCATTGCTTCTCTTACAGAGTATGACAAGATAGCAAAAACACTATTTAAATGTCCCCAATTTGAGATCACATACCCACCAATACTATCAATACAGCCACCTCCAGAGCCTAAGCCAACCCTAATAGCCGCAGTTTCAGTGAGAGAGGCCTAGAAGACTAGTTCTTTGGAGACTGGAGATCTACCCAAAGTCCAGATTCTTCCTCCCAGGCATCCTGCTCCTGCATAGCAGCCATTTCCTCTTTCTCATTCCACCTCTAGCCCCTGCCCAAGCCCCCTATCTTCCAGCTACATTACTGGGATACCAACTACAAATTTCTCCATGTCAAGAGAGGGTCATCAATATCTGCAATCCATGATGAAGACCAAAGGTGCAGACCGTGGAGCTCTGCCCCTAACATGTTGACCACCCATTCACTTGCCATTGTGTCTGGGATTGATTAAATGGGAGTATTAGGAGTATGAGTTGATAAGCTATCCAAATACATTGGCACTTTGATAGATTTCTTCAGTGTGACTACTTCTCTTCATATAAATAAATCATAACCTCTTTGTTCCTATTTATCATTTGCCATTCCTGGCAATGTCTTTTCATAAAAGATGCACCCAGTGCACTAAAAACCTTCCTGACATTCTTTTCATTTCAGGAACAATCTTATTCTTACTTCTTCTTGTGACATATTTTCTTGCTGGCATCTTTTCCTTCCCTATTATGTTTGAATCATTTAAAGCAAAGAATAATCTGCTGCCTACTTATGACCAGCACGATTC
This sequence comes from Gracilinanus agilis, assembly GCF_016433145.1. Lineage (NCBI taxonomy): Eukaryota > Metazoa > Chordata > Mammalia > Didelphimorphia > Didelphidae > Gracilinanus > Gracilinanus agilis. Next base: position 694,272,927 of record NC_058130.1, on the reverse strand, counting down.
TTTTTGTTACCTCACATTTCAAAATGTAAAAATAAGTTAAAAAAGGAATTGCTGTGTCCACTGAGGCTTGGAGTCTGTCCTTTTTTTTTAAGGAATTCTTAATTGAAAAAGTAATTACATTTCAAGGACAGGAAACAGGATCTTTCTAACAATGGTTTCAAAACTCAGATCATATAGGAACTCAGACCTCTGATTTAGGTATATTATTTGTTTTTTGTTTTTTGTTTTTTGTTTTTTTAATTTTAAACCCTTAACTTCTGTGTATTGACTTATAGGTGGAAGAGTGGTAAGGGTAGGCAATGGGGGTCAAGTGACTTGCCCAGGGTCACACAGCTGGGAAGTGTCTGAGGCCGGATTTGAACCTAGGACCTCCCGTCTCTAGACCTGGCTCTCAATCCACTGAGCTACCCAGCTGCCCCTCAGGTATATTATATTTATATTTGTAGCAACATTTGGTTCTTGTTATAAATGATGGTATTTGGAATGAAAGAGCCTGAATAAAGCTTCTATCACATTGGGTTATTGTTTGGAGGATTTATGGAAACATATGGCCAAAAATCCCTCAGTTTAGGAAAGATCTTTTGTCTGCTGGCTTCTTACTGTCTTTACTACTCACTTTCTCTCTTTTGAAATTTGAAATCATTGCCTTTTGACAAATATGTGTCACCCTAAAAGGTTTCCAAACTAAATTATTGATTACAACTCAGAAACCCATAATTCATATTTTAATTTGAAAATCATAGAATGTGAAGGAAACATTTGAAGACATAGGATCCCAAATTGTGAGCTAGAGGCAATCTTAAAAGTCATGACATCCAACCTCCTCTTTTTGAAGTTACGTGAATTAGGTCCAAAGAAGTTGAGACTTTCTGAATGTCAAATAGTTAAAAAGAATAGAACACTGTTCTTCCTAAATCTCAGTTTAATTCTGTTTCTATGCTGCCTTTCTAAATCATCTAGCCTGATCTTTCACTCAATGCATGAATCACTGCTATACAGCATGCTTATGATGTGTTTATCATTTCCTTAATGATGGATAGCTCTCTATCTTAAAAGCACACATTTCTTTCCTTTATTGGATAACTCCAGCTGTTAAAATGTTCTTTATTTTTTTAATTAAATTAATGAAATTAATAAATTTAGAATATTTTTCCCATGGTTACATGATGCATGTTCTTTGCCTTCCCTCCTCTTATCCCCCTCCTGTAGCCAATGAGCAATTCCACTGGGTTTTACATGTGCCATTGATCAAGACCTATTTCTATATTATTAATATTTGCACTAGGGTGATCATTTAGAGGCTACATCCCCAATCATATCCACATCTAACCATGTGTTCAAGCTGTTAAAATGTTAAAATGTTCTTTATGATGAGAATTGAAATCTACCTGGCATTGGTGATATGTGTTTCTTGTGAGGCTAGGAAGAACAAGTCTAATTTATTGGGAACATATGGCCAGGGTTACTATTGACATCCTTGTAGCACTTTAATATTTATAAAATTCTCTACCTGTAGGATTTCCTGTGAACTTCAAAACCATCCTGAGAGAACTATTCATAATAAATGAGGTATTATTATCCTCATTTTATAAATGTGAACTAAGATTTGGAAAAGTTGAGTGGCTTGTCAATAGTCACATAATTAGTGAGCATTAAAGGAAGGATTTGAATATATATCTTTTTGATTTAGATATAATTCTAGGTCCAGAGTCAGAAAACCTTGTATCATGCCCTAGCTCCGTGACTTAGAGTAAGTTATTTCACTTCTCTATATTCAGTTTCCTCATTTAAATGGGAACAAACTTGGACTACTTGCCTATGAGAAAATTCATGGCAAAAACTTTTTAACCCCAGAATGCTATGTAAATATCAATGATCATTACAATAGAACTACTACATGGGTGATATTAATCAAAATATTGTTGAAAGAGGCATCACAGAGATAAAAACAATCCTAATCTAACCTTTTCCCCAGACAGTATGTAATTTTGCTCTAAACATATTCCTGAAATTACCAAGTACTCTTTCCCCCACATACATCTGCTTTTGGAAATAAAGAGAAACCTTTATTTGGATACAGTTTTTAAGTGATTGAAAGGTGAAAGTCATTAGTTCCTTTGAGCTTTATAGTAGAGGTCTTGTCTTGAACTTATCTTGACCTTTTTAGTGAAACAGGAAATGTTCTGACCTTTATCTTTAGGGCAATATTTAAAAGGATCGGCTGTATCTTCTGTTTCATAGGAGATAGGGGGCCAAGTTTCCCCAAATCAAACCAATCCTTATTGGACTCTACACATTCATTTGTCCACAAGAGTTTTCACTGTTAAGAAGCATGTTACCATACATATAATAATTTATTGATTATATAATATACATAATAACTTATTGATGCAGAATCTAGACTGAGGAAGCTCTCATGATAACTATTGACATTTCTTTTTTGGGTTTAAATTTAGAACCTTAGAATGTGAATTATGAAAGGAACCTTAATATATAATGTTAGACTTCAGAATAGAGAATGTTAGAGTTGTTGGTAAACCAAGAATATTGGAATATTAGAGCTCAGAGACCCAAGAATGTTATTTTTGGGAAGGGCTCAGAACATAACACTTAGTGCAGAAAGGAAGCTTCAAGTTCTTCAAGTCCCGTCACTCATTTTGCAGATGGAATGTAAGAATCCCATAGAGGTTGAATAGCTTTACCAAGGTTATGTAGCTATTAAGTAGCTAAGTCAAGATTTGAACCCAGGTCTACCAATTCCAGTTTCCTTTTCCTTATAGCACTTTCCTTACATAGTGCTCTAGGAAGAATACTGACTTGCTCAAGAACATACCATGGTATATGAGACAACTTAGATTTGAACACTAATTTTCTTTTTCTCAATCCAGTGCTTATGATGTTCATAATGTCATATCAATAAGTTAATCAACAAGCATGTGAAAGTAAGAACAAGTAAACCAGTGTGGCTGGGGGTTAGAATGCATGGAGAGTGATGTGTAAAGATACTAAAAAGATGTTGTAAAGAGCTTTAAATGGCTGTCAAAGGAGCTAATATTTGTTCCTGGAGATTATAAATAGCTATTGACTATTATTGGATTGTGCCAAGACATTGTCAGAGGTATATTTAGGAAAAGAACCTTGTGGATGATGGATTGACCTGGGGAAAGACTTCTGGTATGGCAGTTGCTTAAGAAGCTATTATAGTAATCCAGGCAAGAGATAATGAGATATGATATCTGTAAGGAATTAAATTAAAGGTTTGATTAAATATATGAAAAATCTAAATTAATATTGTGGTCACCAATATAAAAATATTATAGCTCAAGCCAAAATGACTTTTAGTAGTTTTATTTACAAAAACGATTGAAAGAGTAAAAGTAGAGACTTGTAAGAAGAGAGAGTAGGGAAGATGTCTAGCCTATCACATTAAATATTGCTCAGGTGTTTGGCTTAGCCTGGCAGGGCTTGTTAAACCTCTACCAGAGACCCTGGAGTTCCACCCAAGAGGGGAAGGCCTCTTTGGAACTAATCTCCCTCCAGAAGCCAGGAAAGGAAGGCCAGCTACTCACTCACTCAAGAAATAGTCTAAGAGCCAAGGTCCCAAGCCAAAGCCAAGATTCAAGTCCAGAGTCACCTCCAAGAGGCAGGTCACCAGCCAAAGCTCCAAGCTGAAGACTCAAGCTGATGATGACTCTCTAACCAAAGAAGATCAGGACTTTTATAGTCCTTTTTGTCCCTTCCCCTCTTCACAGGGGCCAATCATAGCTTTCAAATTGCCCAACATTGCCCAGGAGAGCAGTTTGTGGGATTCACATTTTTCATCCTCTGAAGGTATAAACTCTTATCAAAAGGATTCAATTCCCAACTGATTGAGTTTCTGAGAGTGTGAACTCTTTATGTACATGAATTCTCTTACTTGTGAATTCTCTTACTTGATGGCTAACAAAATGTTAAGTGGGGCGTTTTCAGTTTTTGATTTATTAAATTAAAAGTTGCTGATTAATAGACAAAGAAGTCTGATTCACACTTCACATTATCTTTGTGAATGGAGAGAGGGAGATGTATGTGACAGATGTAGAGAAAGAAACAGTAAAGTTTGGCAACTTACTGGATATTTGCTTTGGTTGAGAGTGAGGAATTGATCATGATACTGAGTTTCTAAGTCAGGTGATAGAAAAAAAGGGGTTAAGATGGCAGCAGAGTAAAAAGCAGTTTCTTGACCTCTCCTAACCCATGCATATAGGACTCCTCAAGAAGACATAAAAACAAATCCAGACGAATGAAGGGACCCCACAACAGGGTGCAGCATTGAAGGTACTTGGAATTGGGGCATTTCCATGCTATAAGGGGGTGAAATAGCTCTCACTAAAATGCGAGCTGAGCAATCCCCTTCCCACCCACACCACCTACAGTGCCAAAGCCAGCGCAAAAGAGTTAGAGCAAGTTTGGGGCACCCATTAAGTCATTGGTAGCTACCTGGGATCACCAGGGCCTGCTCCTGAGAGCAGCAAAACTTAAGACCCCAAGAGGCTAAAAAACACTGGGACTTTGAACACAGACCCTGAGTGCAGGCTCAGATGTGGATCCTGAGCACAAGCGTGGACCTTGAGTGGGGACCCAGTGCAGAAGGGTGCATGACTGTGGAAGCAGTACCCTGAGACTGTTAAAGGAGCCTTGAGCAGAGGAACAAGCAAGGGGACCACCAGGAGGCTTGACCCTGAGAACAACTAGACCTGAGACCTCAGGAGCACAGACAGACCCTGGGCGTGAGGATAAAGCTGAGAGGGTGCTGGGCTAAAAATGGCAAGCCAGACTCAGGAACCCCAGAACAGAAAGAGCAAGAAGAAACCTTTAACACTCAACAACTTTTACACAGAAAAAAATCCAGACAACAGAGCAAACAGCAGAGGAGAACAAACAAGTAACCATATCCAAACCTTCCCCCAAAAATGAAAATGGGTCACAAGGTCTTGAAGAGTTCAAATCTGAAATGATGAGAAAGATGGAAGCAATCTGGCAAGAAAATAACAGTTTAAAAGGCAGAATTTCACAATTGAAAAGTAAGGCAAGTAAATCAAAGACCAGAAATGACCAGATTGAAATGGAAAACCAGTCTCTAAAGGCTAGAATTGGGCAATTCAAAAAAGATGCCCCCAAATCAAAAGAATTGATAAGCAAATTGGAGACCAAAATCAAACAGCTGGAAAACAGGATAGACCAAATTGAAAAGGAAAATCAAAAGCTTATAGCAGAAAGCCAGTCTCTAAAGACAAAAATTGGGCAAGTAGAAGCTAATGATCTCTCAAGACAGCAAGAACAAAGAAAACAAAGTCAAAAGACTGATAAAATAGAAGGAAACATGAAATATCTCACTGGGAAATTGACAGATCAAGAAAAAGGTCTAGAAGAGACAATTTGAAAATCATTGGTCTTCCTAGAAAAGCAGAAATTAACAGAAATTTGGACTCCATGCTAAAAGAAATTATTCAGTAAAATTGCCCTGAAGTTCTACAACAAGAGGGCAATATAGACATTGAAAGCATCCATAGATCACCCTCTACACTAAACCCTGAAAAGACAACCCCCCAGGAATATAATAGCCAAATTCAAGAGTTTCCAAGTAAAAGAAAACATTTTACAAGAATCCAGAAAGAGACAATTCAGATATCAAGGAGCACCAATCAAGATCACACAGGATCTGGCAGCCTCCACGCTAAAAGACCGCAAGGCTGGGAATATGATATTCAGAAAGGCAAGAGAATTGGGTCTAGAACCAAAGATCACCTACCCTTCAAAACTGACTATATACTTCCAAGGGAAAGTTTGGGCATTCAACAAGATAGAAGATTGCCAAGTATTTGCACAGAAAAGACCAGGACTAAATGGAAAGTTCGATATCCAACCACAAATATCAAGAGAAACATGAAAAGGTAAATAAGAAACAGAAGGGAAAGAAAACTCATATTTTTTTTTAAAATTTGACTCTTTAAGGACTTCAATGAGATCTAATTATTTGTATTCCTATGTGGAGAAATGCTATGTATAATTCTCTGTAGTGAACTCTATTCACTATTATAGTATTCACTGTTATAGTAATTAGAAGCAATATTCATAGGGAGAGGTTGGAATACTAAATGGTATAAGATGTTATGGGGGGTTGGAAAGAGGGGGTGAATAGTAGAGGACACCAAAAGAAACTTGAATGAATAAGAAAAATAGGATATTCTATTGCACACAAAGAGGGAAGGGGAAGGGATGAATACTATTATAAAAAGGAGAGGAAGAGAACATTAGGAAGTAATATTTAAACCTTACTCTCAGTGTAATTAATCCTGAGAGGGAAGAGTAGCTATATCCATTGGGATATAAAACTCTATCTAACCCTACTGAGAAAGTCAGAAGGGATAAACCAAAGGAAGCAGGGGAGTGGGGAGCTCAAAAAAGGGAGGGGAGAAGAAGGGGGAGGGAATTCATTAGGCCTTTAAAAATAAAAAGAGGGGAATAACAAGAAAGGGAAGTTAATCAAGGGAGGGGACAAGGGTTACTAGCTTAAAGCAAACCACTGGTTTAAAAGGAAATAGTGTAAGAAGAAGGGGTAGAACTAGGAGAGGATACCAAAATGTTGGGGAATACACAACTGATAATTATAACTCTGAGTGTGAATAGGATGAACTTGCCCATAAAACGGAAGCAAATAGCAGAGTGGGTCAGAAACCAAAATCCTACCATATGTTGTCTACAAGAAACACATATGAGGCAGGTGGACATACACAAGTTTAAGGTTAAGGGCTTGAGCAAAATCTTTTGGGCTTCAAATGAGAAAAAGAAGGCAGGAGTAGTGATCATGATTTCTGACAAAGCCAAAGTAAAAATAGATATGATTTAAAAAGACAGGGAAGGTAATTACATCCTGATAAAAGGCAGTATAGACAATAAGGAAATAACAGTGCTCAATATGTATGCACCAAATGGCATAGCATCCAAATTTGTAAAGGAGAAACTTGCAGAGCTCAAGATGGAAATAGATAGTAAAACCATGCTAGTGGGAGATCTAAATATTCCTCTTTCAGATCTAGATAAATCAAACCAAAAAATAAATAAGAAAGAGGCAAGAGAGGTGAATGACGTCCTAGAAAAATTAGATTTAATAGATATGTGGAGAAAAATAAATAGGGACAAAAAGGAATACACCTTCTTTTCAGCTGCACATGGTACATTCACAAAGATTTACCATGTAATAGGGCATAGAAACATTGCAAACAAATGCAAAAGAGCAGAAATAATACGTGTAACCTTCTCAGATCATAATGCAGTAAAAATAATAATTAGTAAGGGCACCTAGACAGGCAAATTAGAAACTAATTGGAAATTAAATAACATGATTCTCCAAAATCAATTAGTCAAAGAAGAAATCATAGAAACAATCAACAATTTCATTGAAGAGAATGACAGTGATGAGACATCCTACCAAACTCTGTGGGATGCAGCCAAGGCAGTACTCAGGGGAAAATGTATATTCTTGAGTGCATATATTAACAAATTAGGGAGGGCAGAGATTAATGAAGTGGGTGTGCAACTTAAAAAATTAGAAAGCAAGCAAATTAAAGATCCCCAGATGAAAACTAAATTAGAAATACTAAAAATCAAGGGAGAAATTAGTAAAATCGAAAGTAGAAGAACTATTGAATTAATAAATAAGACTAGAAACTGGTATTTTGAAAAAAAAACAGATAAAATAGAAAAAGTACTGTTCAATCTAATTTAAAAAAGGAAAGAAGAAAACCAAATTGACAGTATCAGAGATGAAAAGGGAGACCTCACCTCTAATGAAGGGGAAATTAAGGCAATCATTAAAAACTATTTCGCCCAATTATATGGCAATAAATATAGCAATCTCAGTCAAGTGATAGAAAGGGTGATGGTGCTCTTAATAATAAAAAGGAAGTTTGTTAAAGGATGGATTTTTTGGGGGAGGAGAAGATATTGATTTATTTAAAAATATTTCATAAACCCATACCTTCTTATTACTAAGTATCAATTATAAGGAAAAGAATATTAAGGGCTAGACATTTGGGTTAAGCAATTTGCCCACAGTCTAGGAAGTGTCTGAGGCCAGATTTTAAACTAGGTCCTCCTGATTCCAGGCCTGGTGATCTATCCACTGTGCTACCTAGCTGCACCTGAAAGATAATGATTTTTGTCTGGGACATGTTAATAATTAGTGAATCAATAAATATTTATTAAGCACTTAATGTGAGAAACAAATTAATTAAGTCCTGCGAAAACAAAGAAAGTCAGAAAACAGTTCCTGCCCTCAAGGAACTCAAATTCCAGTAGGAGATAACATTCAATCACTATATACACACAAGTTTGTATACTGGGTAAATTGTAAGTAATTCAGAGAGCAGCAGTAGCAATTAAAGAGAGTCTATCTCCCTCCTCCATAATCCCCCCCCCAAAAAAAAGGTAAAACATAAGCTAAATCTTAAAGGAAATGGAGCAGAGATAAATAGGGAAAGCATTCCATATGCAATGGATAGCCAGTAAAAAAGTCATGGACTTGGAAGATGGAGTGTCATGTCTGAGGACTGAGCCAGAAAGGGCCAAGTTTATTGTATCATAGTGTATGTGAAAGAGAATCAATTGTAAGAAGGCTGGAAAGGGAAAAAGGGAGCCAGTTTTGAAGGAATAAGAAAGTGAAATAAGATTATATGTTTGATCCTATGGGCATTAAGAGCAATTGGAGTTTATTGAGTAAGAGAGTGGCAAGGTTAGACCTGTGCTTTGGGTATGAATGTGTTGGTAGCTGAGTATAGGATAAACTGGGGTGAGGAAAAACTTTAGTCATTGTGATCAACCAGCAGACTATTGCAATAGTTTAGGCATAAGGTGATGAGGGCTTACAAGAATATGTAGGTCAAGTTATAGAAAGGAATGTAATGTATATGAGAGATGTGCTGAAAGTAAAAATGACTGGACTTGACAGCCTATTGGATGTGTAAGGTAAAAGAGTTAGGAGATTAGGAAAAATAGGAAGGACAGTGGTACCCTCTACAGTAATAAGGAAACTGGGAATAGAAGTGAGTGTATGGAGCAAAATAATGATTTCAGTTTTGGACATGTTGAGTTTAAGATGTGTATAGACTATTTAGTTCTGAATATCCATTACGTAACTGATAATGTGAGACTGAAGATCAGAAGAGGCTGCTCACCTCTAGGGAAGTTGATGAGAGCACTAAGCAGCAAGATTGGGAAAAACTTGTAAGGAAGATCCAATAAAGAAATGTGAGTATGACTAGTCAGAAGGAAAACTAAGAGAGAAAAGTGTCACAAAAACCTAGAAAGATTATTCAGGAAAAGAAAGTGATCTATAGTGTCAAAGGCAGCAGAGAGATGAAAAAGGATGAGATCAACAAAAAATCATTAGATATCCTAATGAAGTGACAGTTGACAACCTTAGATAATTTCTTGTATTGTAATGTCAAGGCTTTTATTTTTCCAGGCTTTCAGGTAGACCAATAATTCTCAAATTGTCTCTCCTGGATCTGTTTTCTAGGTCAGTTGTATGTTCAATGAGATATTTCATGCTTCCTTCTGTTTTTTCATTCTTTTGATTTTGCTTTATTAATTCTTGTCTCATGAGATCATTAGCTTCTACTTGCCCAGTTCTAGTCTTTAAAGACTGGTTTTCAGCTATGATCTTTTGCCTTTCCTTTTCAGTTTGTTGGGTATAGGATTGCTTATCTTCTCAAAGGGTAGGGAATAGGCTAGAGAGAGGGAAAGAATTTGGAACTCAAAATTAAAAAAAATATATTAAAAGAAAAGAAATATTTAGAGGAGGATGAATAGAGAGCAATGTCAGGAAGAGCCAAAGCAGAAACAGTTTCCAGTATTAGGTGGTCAACAGTCAGATATTCCAAAGAACTCAAGAGGAATGAAGTTTAAGAAAAAGTCACTAGAGTTGGTGACTAATATAGCATTCATTGCCAATGTTGTAGAGGGCAATTTCAGTTGGAAGCCAAATTAATGAAGATTTAGAAGTGAGTGAGTAGAGAAGATATAGAAGTACAAAGATGGCTTTTTTATATAACCTCATATTTTTCTCCTCTATCTACTCGAGTTCTTCCCACCCTAACAGTGTTTTCTTTGCCCACAAATTAAAAGTTCTGACAAATATTGGCCCTGTGACACTGGAACAATCACTTAACATCTCTAATATGCTAACTTGCAGACAGGTTGCCAGCCAGAATTGATAGAGGGCATTTCTTAATCTGGGAGTTACATTTATCTATAAAATCAAGGGGTCAGTCTGTATCCTTAAATTAAAACTAAACAAAACTCCCTGTCTCTTTCTCTCTCTCTCTCCACCCCCCACCTCTTCCCTAGCGTGCAGCACTGCTTTAGAAATATTACAAAAGTTATATTCCTTTCTCCAGTTACTTAGCATTTGATTGTCTACTGACATTGTCTCCATAGATGGTTGTAATAGTGTTTTTTTTTGCACTGCAGGCTCCTGATCACCCATTCTTTCTATCCTTATGTATCTTCTTTTTTTTTTTAATAATTTTTAATTTTTAGAAAAGTTATCATAGTTACGTGATTCATATTCTTACTTTCCCCTTTACTCCCCCCACCTCCTCCCCCACCCCCATAGCTGATACACATTTCCACTGGTTTTAACATGTGTCATCAATCAGGACTTATTTCCAAATTGTTGATAGTTGCATTGGTGTGGTAGTTTCGACTCTACATCCCCAATCATGTCCGTATCAACCCATGTGTTCAAGCAGTTGCTTTTCTTCTGTGTTTCCTCTCCTGTAGTTCTTCCTCTGAATGTGGGTAGTGTTCTTTACCATAAGTCCCTCAGAATTGTTATGGATCATTGCATTGCTGCTAGTACTTTATGCATATAATTTAATTTGATTTTCACAAAAGTCCTGTGAGGTATATAGTTTTACAAATAAAGAAACCAAGACTTGTTAAGTGACTTGCCTAGGGTCACACAGTACATAAGTGTATAATTCAGAAATTTTTTTCATTTCATATATTAAATTTTTATTATAATAACAAATAATTTTTCAAAAGTTGTATAATTGCTATTTTCTCCCTCCTTTTTTTCCCTCCTTCCTCCTGAAGCTGACTAACAGTTCAATCTAGGATATACATGTATTATCTTACAAAAATATTTCCATGTTATTCATTTTTGTAAGTGAATAATCTTATAGAACAAAACCCCAAAACATATACCCAAATAAACAAGTGATAAATCATACTTTTTCATCTACATTTCTACTCCAAAAGTTCTTTCTCTGGAGGTGGATAGCATTCTTTTTAATAAGTCCCTTGGAATTGTCCTGCTAGAAAATTGTAGAAAATTATATCACATTTGATCGTTCCACAATATTGTAGTTCCTGTGTATAATGATCACCTGGTTCTGTTTATTTCACTCTGCATCAGTTCATGGAGGTCTTCCCAGCTCTTTCTGAAATCATCCTGTTCATCACAATAGTTATTCCTCACCATCATATACCACAATTTGTTCAGCCATTCCCCAACTGAGGTACATCCCTTTAGTTTCCAATTCTTTGCCACCGCAAAAAGAACAGCTATAAGTATTTTTGTAAAAATAGGTCATTTCCCATTTTAAAATCTATTTGGGATATAGATTGAGTAGAGTTATAACTGGATCAAAAGGTATTAATTCTTTTATAACCCTTTGGGCATAATTCCAAATTGGTGTTGATCTAAACCTTATTTTGGCTATACTGTTTTCCAAATTTCCCAGCAATTTTTGTCAAATAATGATGTCTTATTCCCACAGCTGGAATCCTTTGGGTTTATCAAACAGTAGATTGCTGAGGTTATTTACTCCTAGTCTATGACATTGATCTATCCTTCTATTTCTTAGCCAGTACTAAATTGTTTTAATGATTACTATTTTATAGTACAGTTTAAGATCTGGTACTTCTAGACCACCATCCTTCATATTTTTTTCAGTAATTCCCTTGATATTCTTGACCTTTTCTTCTTCCAGATGAATTTTTTTATTTTTTCTATTTCTATAAAATAGTTTTTTGTTAGTTTAATTTTTATTATAGTAGCTTAGCCTACCTATGAGCAATTAATGTTTTTCAAATTGTTTAGATCTAATTTTATTTAAGAAAAGTGTTGTGTTATTTTGTTCATATAATTCTTGCATTTGTCTTGCAAATAAATTCCCAAGTATTTTATGTTGTCTAGAGTGATTTTAAATGGAGTTTCTCTTTCTAATTCTTACTGTTGAGTTTTGTTGGAAATATATAATGCTAATGATTTATGTGGGTTTATTTTGTATCCTGCAACTTGCTAAAGTTATTAATGATTTTGACTAGTTTTTTTCAGTTGATTTTGTGGGATTCTCTAAGTATACCATCATATCACCTGCAAAGAGTGATAGTTTAGTTCCCTTATTACCTACTTTAATTTTTTCAAATTCTTTTTCTTCTCTAACTGCTAAAGCTAGCATTTCAAGTACAATATTAAATAATAGTGGTGATAATGCATATTTTTGCTTCACTCCTAATCTTATTGGGAAGGCTTGTAACTTAACTCCATTGCAGATGATACTTGCTGATGGTCTTAAATAAATATTATTAATTATTTAAAGGAAAGGCCCTTTTATTCCTATGCTTTCTAGTGTTTTCAATAGGAATGGATGTTGTATTTCGTCAGAGGCTTTTTCTGCATCTATTGTGATAATCATATTATTTGTTAGTTTTATTGTTGATATGGCCAAGTATGCTGATGGTTTTCCTAATATTCACCCAGCTTTGCATTCCTGGTATAAATCCCACCTGGTCATAATGAATAATCATTGTGATATATTGCTATAGACTCTTCGTTAATATTTTATTTCAGATTTTTTGCATCAATGTTCATTAGGAAAATTGGTCTGTCATTTTCTTTCTCTGCTTTTGGTCTTCCTGACTTAGGCATTAGCCGTATATTTGTGTCATTAAAATAATTTGGTAGGACTCCTTTGCTTATTTTGCCAAATAGTTTGTATAATATTGGAATTAATTGTTCTTTAAATGTTTGATAGAATTAAGTTGCAAATCCATCTGGATGTGGAGATTTTTCTGGGGGAATTCATGGAAGGCTTGCTCAATTTCTTTTTTTCTGAGATGAGATTATTATATTTCCTCTTTTGCTAATCTAGGCAATTTATATTTTTGAAAATATTCATCCATTTCACTTAGGTTATCATATTTATTGTCATATGACTGGGAAAAACAGCTCCTAATAATTGCTTTAATTTTCTTTTCTTTAGAGGTGAAATCACCTTTTTCATTTTTAGCACTGGTAATTTGATTCTCTTCTTTTTTAAAAAAAATCAAATTAACCAGTACTCTATTTTTTTAATTGAACCAACTCCTAGTATTATTTATCACTTCAAAAGCCCTTTAACTTTCAATTTTATTCATTTCTCCTTTGATTTTTAGGATTTCCAATTTAATCTTTAACTGGGGATTTAAAATTTTGTTCTTTTTCTAGGCTTTTTTTAGTTGCATGCCCAATTCAGTGATCTCCTTTTTTGCTATTTTGTTGGTGTAGGCACTCAGGGATATAAATACTATTTTGGCTGTATTCCATAAATTTTGATATGTTGTCTCCTCATTGTCATTTTTTAGTGAAATCAGTGATTATTTCTATGATCTGTTCTTTGACCCACTCATTTTAAAGAATTAGATTATTTAATTCCCAATTAATTTTAAATTTGTCTTTCCACAAACCCTTACTGATTATAATTTTATTGCCTTATGATCTGAAAAAGTTGCATTTACTATTCCTCCTTTTCTGAATTTGGTTGTCAATTTTTTATGTCCCAATATATAGTCAATTTTTGTTTATGTGCTGCTGAAAAGAAGTTATATTCCTTTTCATCCCTGTTGAGTTTTTTCCAGATATCTATTAAATCTAACTTTTCTAAAATTTTATTCACTTCCTTTACTTTTTCTTATTTATTTTTTGGTTAGATTTATCTAGCTTTGATTGGGGAAGATTGAGTTCCTCTACTAGTATAGTTTTACTGTCTATTTCCTCCTTAAGCTCCTTTAGTTTCTCCTTTAAATATCTGGGTGCTATAATATTTGGTGCATATATGTTAAGTACTGATATTTGGTCTTTACTACCTTTTGTCAGGATGTAATTACCTTCCTTACCTCTTTTAATCAGATCAATTTTTGTTTTAGTTTGTCTATGGTCATGATTGCTACTCCTGCTTTTCTTTGTCTTGATGGAATTTATTGATTTATTGATTGAAGCCCAGTTGATTCTACCCCAGCTTCTATCTTTACTCTTTGTGTGTCTACCTGCCTCAAATGTGTTTCTTATAAATAACATGTGATAGGATTCTGTGACCTTTAACATATCTCTTTATCTCACTGACAAAAGAGGCATAATTATATCTACACTCCTCACATAATATTATTGTTACAAAGAAAGCATTTTATAAACCTGAAAATAATATGTTTGTTTGGGTCATTATTACTGTTTTTATTATTGAATTATGATCTCTGTTAGAGGAGGGGATTCTCACACTGACAAAATCATATATCCTTAAAGTATATAAAGCATATAAAGTGAAGTATTTTTAAAGATCTCTTTGCAAAATGGAGATTAACCTGAGACTATTAATGTTTCCTTTACATCACAGATCCTCTTCCAAGTGTGAATCTCCAAATTTATCTTAGTTTCCAAGTAAGATCTCAGTTGATTCATATCTAAGGTCAAGACATTATTGATAGCTATATTATTTAAATGTTATTAATTCATTAAAGTGGAATGGACTAGTTAGAGAGTTACTGAATTCCACATTCTTTGAAGTCTTTAATCAGAGACTTGAAAATTACTTTTTGGATATTTTGTGAAAGGAATTCTTTTGGCATAAAGGTTGAACTAGATTGCCACAGAGCCCCCATCTAACTCAAATTATTTGATTTTGTGAATGATCATAATGATTCTCATAATGTCTCATGCTGTCTTAGACCAATTGGCTCAAGGCATTTCAGGGAGAGAGCCCTACTAATTAGTTTTTTCTCCTATTCCTTCTTGCAGAATGGCGATTCAAGTAGACAAGTTCAACTTTGAGAGTATCTCAGAATCTCCTGCAGAAATGACCCAGTTTACAAACCCCAAACAACTTGAAGAAGAGAGGCAGGAAGCTCGGGGTTTGGAGATCAACAGCAAGTTAGACATCCACTGGAATATCATATCCTTTGAGAGGTGACAGAATTGAATGTTAATGAAAAATGCTTCAGCAATTTATTGCGTAACTTAATATTAATTTTATAAGTACATGAATTGTTGAAAGGGAAACCAAATAAGCTACTTAATTATAGATTCTTAACTATTGCTTGTGCCATAAATAGCTCAGAAATGTCATGATGGGGAGGTCTGAATAAAATAGATGTTGTTTTTTCTTTAAATTATAACACTTTAAAAGCTGTACATAATGAAATATTGATTTAATGTGAGAATCAGGCTATTGAGGTTTTATGGTCTTTTTGATTTAGAAAAAAATAATTATCATCAATTCTGATTTTAGCAGTTTGTTGTTAAAGGGATTCCTGTTCATTTATGGGTTGGGCTCTATGCCCTAAAAGGTCCTTTCCAATTCTGAAATTCTCTGATGCTATTAGTCCTTTGTCTTCTTGGTTTCAGAGTGGGGAGATAGCATTGTAATGTAAAGGGGAAAGAGCATTTGTTTGAGACAAAAACCCTGTAATAAGTTTTTTGACCCTTGAAAACTTGTGTGGGCTTTTTTGACTTTAATATCCTAATCTTTCAAACAAGTATATAGGACTAGATAATCTCTTATTTTCCTTCATATTTTGTTAGCCTATTGATCTTGGGAATTTGTCATTTAATCTCTTTTGTACTTTAACATCCATATATAACTCCAATGCAATAGTTGAGAATAGAGGCATTGAGAAAGGTAGCTTTTAGTGGATGAACACATATATAATAGCAGATTTTAATGAATTTCTATTCTCCATATATTCTCAATAGTGAAAATTTGACCATAATATGGTAATTATGTAATTATATGATGATAATTATAATTCTTTACAGTTACATAGTATTTTAAGGTTTATAATGTCTTTTTCACATTATATCATTCAATTCCTCTACAGAAGAAGAGAAGTCTTAGGAGGAACATGATAGCTGTTGTCAACTATTTGAAATTGTCTTTTACAAGATAAATAAAACTTTTTTATCTTGGATCTCAAAACTAGCCACACTTAAAAGTTGTAGATAGCTTTTGTTTAGGAGTGAGGAAAAACCCACCTTTGACGGCCATTCAGAAGTAGAATGGACTGCTTTAGAAGATGGTAGTATCACCCTCCCTAGAAGTCCCTTTTCAGTAATATAGTAGAGGACCTTTTTTCCAAGGAGAAATGGATTTAGAAGATCTCTGGGGACTCTTTAAGCCTAGAAATTCTGTGACTTAATGAATATTAAGCCTGGAAAGGACCTTAGACCATCAAATCAACAATATAGCAAAAAAGTTTTTGTAACAAAGACACAAGGGCTCACACACATGAATGCTATCTTTAAAGACAATCTCTTTTGGAGGGGGCACACTTTGGGTATTGTTGCCAATTCTCATAAAATGTTTGGACTGCTTGTGAATTAATCTTGGGAAGGGAGGGCATGGAAAGAATGAAGACCCAGCTTAATAATCTATTTTATTTGCTAGACTTAGCTTTACTGGACCAGGAATTATCAGTCTAAGTCCTAGCCCTGGCTCTTCCAAAAAATTGTTTCATTACTTAGACTAAGTCCTTTCCTTCTCCAAGTCTTAGTTTATCCATCTGTAAAATGAAATTACTTCTAAAGGCCTTTCTAGACTATCATTGTAATTATTTTTAATGTCTTTTAACTATTTTTTAAAATACCATACAAAACAAGCATTTATTAAGTGATTATTATTATATAATGAGTTGTGCCTCGTGCTGCTAATATGGAGAGATATAATCATAATTGCTATTTAGAAGAAGCTTACAAGCTATGAGGTAAGATAATGCATTTCCTTAGAAATATGTAATATCTTTTCTAATAGAGTAGTCAGTCCAAATAGAATCATGTGAAATAATTGAGAAAGGTGATATCACTTTCAGGCAGAGATCATGAAGAACTTCACAGAAGAGTAGACACATGAAATAAACATTGAAGAAAATGAAGATGGGGAAGGGAGAATAATAGGGAAGGGAGCTTAGAGGACTGCTGGTGGATGGGGAGATCATTCCAGACATATAGGAAAGTATGTGCAGAGGCGTGGAGTATGGAGAGAGTAAGGATGAGATTACAGAATAGCTTATGATTCATTTTCATTAAAATATACAGTGAAAGGGGTCGATGGCAATATGAATGGGGTTATAGACTCTAAACGATCACCCTAGTGCAATTATCAATAATGTGGAAATAGGTCTTGATGAATGATACATGTAAAACTCAGTGGAATTGTGTGTTGGCTATGGGAGGGTGGGTGGGAGGAGGAGAGGGAAAGAACATGAATCATATAACCATGGAAAAATTTTCTTAATCAATTAAATAAAATTTAAAATAAAATATACAGTGAATAAATAGGGGTAGTGAAAGAAAGTTGAAAATATAGATTGGAGCCAGGTTATGAAGGACTTTGACTTCTAAGCTTAGGATATTTTATTTTATTCTTGAGGTAATCAGTTCATGAAGGTTTTTCACGAGAGCAGTGATGTGGCAGTCTGGTGCATTAGATATCTGGCACCTTTGTGAAAAGTTGGGAGGGAAAGACTAAAGATGAATAAACTCTTTAGGATATAGTTAGAGTTGTCCAAGCAAGAATTAATATGGCTGGGATTAGGGTGGTGATCATGGGAATGGATGGAAGAAGTATTTTGAGGATTTAATTAATAGGATTTTGTAATTGGATATTGAGGACTGCTCTCAAGAATGAAATTCTAAAAATCCAAGAGATAAGATTCTGATAAAAAAATTAAAAGAGAGTGGCTAAAAATATAGAAGCGGGAGTTACATAAAACATTTTGTTTTAGATTTATATTAAAAACAAAAATATTAAAATTTATATTTTAAAAAGGCAGATACAAAAGAGACAGAGGATATAGGGAGCAGAGGTTGAATACAATAGCATGATGGAATAGTCCTATAAAAATAGTTTGAAAATTAGTGTAGTATTCTTATTAAGACAAAGAAGGTGTCTAGGAAAGGTTTGTTTTAGTGATAACAGTGGTGAGAATGTATAGCCAGGAGGTGTAGACTACTTTCATAGACTTTGGCATTGAAGAGGAGTTTGTAGATGGGACCATTGTTTTACGGATTGTCATAGTCAAGATCTGGAATGTTTAAGAAGATTTGGAAAACTAAATCATGTTTTCTGTAGGCTCTCCCCATTTAGGAGGCCAGACATAGTTCAAACAGTGGCAGGATTGATTAAATCAAAATATGACTTCAACATGGTTATTTCACAGAAGGCATCTACTCTCCTTTGAAACAGGTTCTGGTTGCTTTGTTTAAAAAATAGATCAAGAATTTTCATGGCATTCTAACTACTCTTGTTTTCCAAAGTCCTGTGTGATAGGCATTATTGGTACATGCTGGTATTGCACTTGCAAATGTAAGTACAGGATGAAACAATTTCTTTGAGCTATAACACTGTTCATTCTGAACTCAGCTAACCTGGCTGACGGGACACAGTCAGCCTCTCAGGAGCTTGTTGGAAACATGCAATATTTGCATTTAAATTGAAGTGCACCTGAAGCAGACTTCAGGCATACAGAGAGTTGGCTGCATGACGCACAGTGGAGTTACAGATGTTTATCTATCGCTAGCCAAAGAAACCAAAAACTAATTATGAGGACAGTTCCATACATAGTCTTTTAAGTTTTACACAGCATATTTCTTAAAAAAATATGAGTTGTTGGTAGTGTAAGCATTTTTATCCTCATTTTGTAAATGAGGAAACTGGAGCTTTAGACTTTAAATGTTCATATCATGCCATATTATGATATAATTTCATATAAGTTATGCCATGGTCATATCCATTAGGAACAATAATAGCTATCTTTTATATAAGCCTCATTGTTACAGAGTACTTAACCTTGTGGAATAATGCAGGTATAATGATGTCTTTTCACAGATGGAAACTGAGGCATAGAGAAAATAAGTGATTTATTCAGGATCACATAGCTATCGTGAATCAAAATTTGAATCCAGGACTCTTAACTCCAAGGCCAGTGCTCTTTCTACTATATCATGTGTCCTGTCTTCATGGTTCTGTGTTCTGTCTTTTCTTTATCTTGTGCCCCCTACACTACCTAGCACAGGGATGAATGTATGTCTCATGAACATTCAGTAAATATCTACTATGAACAAGGCCTGTTGTTTTGTATTGAATGATCTGATAAAAAGTTCAATGAAAAATGCTTTTACATTTGTTCTCCTTGCCTCCTCAGGGTAGCTCCCAGAGTGCAGATTTTATTAAATATCAGGAAGAACTTACTGTTAGAATTGTCTGAAATTGATTGGGTTTCCATAGGATAGTGAGCTTCCCTTCCTTGGAAGTATTCAATTGAGTTGTTCATTTGTTGATGAAGATGAGGGAAATAATCTTTTGAGCAAATTAGCAGTTTTTCATAATGCTTAATACATTGGACTTAGAATCAGAAAGTGTAGATCCAAATCCCAATTCTGATACTTATTGGCAAGTCACTTAACCTCAATGAATCTTTCTCATCTGTAAAATAGGTATAATATCCAGAGTATCAGGCTTATGAAATTGCTGGGAGACTTGAAAGAGAAAATGTATATTGAAAACTTTTAAAGTACTATGTATGTACACGTTACTCGTTATTGCCATGATTTTTGCAGAATCTCTTTCAATGCTGAGTCTGTGATTCACATAAGAAAAAAAAACTATAATAAAAATGTAAAAGTATATACATGGAGTGAACAGTGTACTCTACCAGTTCGTATGAGGGCGGCTGTACTTTTGATTTAGGGGAAAATAGAGTTGTTTCTTGAAGATTGACTTGGATTTTAGGAGGACCAGATTGAGTGAAAGAACATTCTAAGAGTAGTTGACTGACATGAGCAGGTGGTCTAAGTGTGTTGTGTGTTCCTGGAATAGTCAATATTATAATCTGATTAAAGCATAGAGGATGTGGAAAGGAACAATGGGAAATAAGGTTAGATGGAGGCAAATACTAGTCTGAAAAATGTGAGGCTTACTGATCAGTTAGAATAATTGATAAATGCACTCCTTTGGGTCAGAAATGGGAATGGAGGGAAACCAGTCTCTTACATCTGATGAAGAAGAAATCAGAAGAGTTGTGTCCCTTTTATTTTCTCAGTCAATCAATAAGCATCTGTTAAGTGCCTAATATGTATGTGTCAATGTATTATAAGCCAAGAAATGCAAAGGCAAAAAATAAAACAATACTTGTTCTTTCAGTTGCCCCAGTTAAATATGAAGTGAGGTCTTCAGCTGAGAAGGTTGGAGGGAGAGGATGCATGAGACACATAGCTTCTGGGGGAAGAGAGAGTCAATTAGAGATGAGTCAAAGGATTGCTTTGCCTCACCGAGAACACAACGGAAAGTAGATAACATAAATGTGTAGTATACATACCTAGCTTGTTTTTGTTCCTCTCTTTGTTCATCAGAAAGTGAATAGAGAGAGAGAGGAGACATGATGTAAGCAATATAGTAGTGAAGTTTGGGACATACCTTATTAATTGCTGTCACTTTACTTATGGGAAATGATGCTTTACAAAACTTTCCTATCCATTATCTTATTTTGTCTAACAATACCCCAGTGAAGTAGGTAGGTCAAGCATTATTATTCTGATTTTATGGGTGAGGAGAATAGAGAAATGACATGATTGGTCCTGTGTCACATCCTTAGTTCATGAGGGAGCCAGATGAGAGCCTAGTTTCTCTTTCTACTAACCCCATGCTGCTTCTGGTATTATCTCCTAATACAGTCTTATCCACAGCCAAATTTATCTGATACAGCCAAACTGAATCACTCATCATTCTCTAAGTATGTCATGTGCTTTCCTCAGTCAATCAGTAAAATATATTAAGCCAGGTGTGCTGAGAAAACAAAAGACAATTCTTGCCTTCAACTTGTTCACAGGCAAACGGAAGAGAAAACATGCAAGCAACTAAGGCTTCTTCTTCCTTCCTCTCTGTTTCTCTATATCTTCATCCCTTTTTATCTATCAAAAAGCTGAAAATAGAAATTGATTGCATTAGTCAAGTATTCCTACTATTATTTTGTAAATTTCCATTGTAATTCCCTGAAATGGAGCCCTAGTAGTCTAAAAGAATTATTGAGTTTAAAGGATAATACACCCAATTATCCCTTGATAATCTCTAAGGCTCCTTTTAACTTGAGGATTCCATAATTCTCTGAATTAGAAAATCATCAGTCATGCAGAATTCTAGAATATCAGAATTAGAAGGGACCTTTAGAGCTATCTTGCTCAGTTTCTATCTGAATAAAATCTCTGACAAATGGGTAATACTAAGGATATTCCAGTGATGAGATGATCATTGCCTTATTATTATTATTATTCCTGTTGACTCCCTAGGAGCATAGGGCCACAACCATCTCACTCCAACGGACTCTGTTCTGGGCAACTTCCCCCAGCTGGGCCCATGTCATTCCGACTGTTTTTGTTTCATTTTCGGCAGATCTTCGCCAGGTCTGTTTTGGTCTTCCAACTTTCCTCCTCCCTGAAGGGTTCCAGCTCAATGCTTGTCTGGCTACGTTGTCTTCCGGTTTTCGTAGCATATGTCCTATCCATCTCCACTTACGTTTCTTTATGTCCTGACTAATGGGATACTGGATTGTTCTTTCCCAGAGACTAGCATTGGAGATCTTTTCAGGCCATCTGATGTTCAAGATGTAGCGTAGACATCTATTAACAAAGACCTGGAGTTTATTGGTGTTAGCGCTCGTCACTCTCCAGCTTTCTGATCCATATAGGAGGACGGCCTTTATGTTGGTATTGAAGATTCGGAGCTTAGTGACAAGGGACAGTGCTTTGGAGATCCAGACAGACTGTAAGGTGTTAAATGCCTGCCTGGCTTTGTTGATTTGGTTTCTGATGTCCTCATCTGCCCCGCCGTCCTTGCTGACTACTTAGGCATAATTCTAATCATTCTAATCATTCAGAAGTTATTCTTTATCTTAAGCCAGAGTATGCCTCTCTGAAACTTCCACACAGTATTCTTTCAGCCCTCCATATCCAAGAAAAAGAAAAATAATTTCTTTGTTTTTAAAATGAGTCGTGTGTGTGTGTGTGTATGTGTCTGTCTGTCTGTCTGTCTGTGTCTGATTGCTTCTATCTGGTTTCTTCTTTACTTATTGATCTGACTCCTCCTTAGTCTCCTTTAATGATTCCTCATTCATACCACTCTTACTCACCTTAGGTGTTTCCCACAGCAGTGTCCTGGGACCTTTTCTCTTCTTCCTCTATACTATCTCACATGAAAATCTATCTCATCCACTCCATCGGTTCACTTATAATCAGTGTAGATTATTCTTAGACCTACACAAATATTCAGCCCTAGTTTCTCTTACTAGCTCCAGTCTTTTTTCACTATCTTTTGGACATCTTGTATTTGAAGTCTTTTAGTTGTGTCAAAATCAGTATGTCAAAACAGAACTCCATATCTTTTCTACAAATCCTCCCAACTCCCTTGTAACACCACCCTTCCAATTACTTAGGCTTACAACCTCTTCAACACTTCATGTATCCTGTATCCAAATCTTGTCATTTTTCCTCATCTCACTTACTCCATCTTCTTCATTTACACAGCTGCCACCATAGTTTAGGTACTCACTACATCTTGCCTGGCAGTAGTTTTCTAATTGTTCCTCCTGTCCCAAGTCTTTCCCCATTCCTGTCTGTTCTTCATTTAGCCTCATAGGTGATTTTTCAGAATCGGAATTTGACTATTATCCTTTGCCCTTTCTACCTTAAAACACTTTCTTTCTCCATTAACATGAATTCAGATGGCTCCTCGTTCACCTTTAGGATCAAATAGAAATTCTTTTTTTGGCACTTAAAGATCTTTATAAATAAGCCCCTGCCTATTTTTCTAATTTTTAAATACTTTGCTCTCCTCCATGCATTTTTATGTTCTAGCAGCATTTATTCTATCTCCCATCTCTATCTTTGTAGTAGCTACCTTTCTCTCACCTATAATTCTCTCACCTATAATTCTCTATTTCTTTTCCAACCTCTTGGTTTCTATGACCCTTCAAGATTCAACTCAGATCTGCCTATGTATCAAAACAAGCAAATAATAGCATAGTACTATATACTATGTGAAAATAATATATACTATGTGAAAATATATACTATGTGAAAAACTTCATAGACAACCTGGGAGACTTCCTCCAGGAGTCCTTAGGCCACTATTTCAGAACCTGAAGTCTACTTAGATATAGGAATCCTGATTTTAAATCTTTACTGTTGCCTCCCAATTATATATAATTATATGACTGTGTACAATTCATTTTGCTTTCACTTAGAAAATGAGAACATAATACTTATACAGTATTGCACACAATTTTTGTAAGATATTCTATAAGTGTAAGATATTTATATTTGTAAGATATTCTATAAATATTATCAATTATTATTATTGTTCAAAGCAATATACATCTTCTTCATTATAGTGAGGTCTTTTTTTAATAAACAAATGAGAGAAGGAAAATTAGATGGTGACTTATATACATTTTCCTGGATGAAATCTAGTTTGAGAATTATGTTTGCATATTTTTGAGAATGTTTGAGAATTACAGGTCTAATGTACTTGAAAAACACAATGAATGTGTCATATCTGAGGACATAAGTGTTATAATAGGAAAAAAGATGCTAAAGTAAGATTGAGAAGGTTGTACAGTAAAAGAGTGCTAGGCTGGGAAAACTCATCTCCATGAATGCAAATCTGGCTTCAGGTTTGTATGTGTGTCCTTGGTCAAATTACTTATAACCATGTTTGCCTCAATGTCCTCATCTGTAAAATGAGCTAATGAATGAAATGGCAAAACATTTCAGTGTCTCTGCCAAGAAAAATGCAAAGGAAGTCAAGAAGAATTAGACAACTGAAACACACCTGAACCTAAAGAGATTCAGAAAGTCTATGTTCCAATTCTCTGTCAGTCACTAACCTTGACCTTGAGCAAATCACTTCACTTTTCTGGACTGTAGTTTATCCTTTTGTAAATTGACAGGGCTGGTCAGGGTGATTAATAAGCCACCTTCAAATTTTAATATTCTACATTCCTGTTTTAGCTTTCTGTCCCCCAGCCTACATGTTGTATGATCTTCTAGCTAAGGCCACCGATGTGTTGCAATTACCTTTCCAGCTTTAAAATATTCTGATAATAATAGCTAGCATTTATATAACATTTTAAAGCTTTTCAAAGCGCTATACAAATATCTTGTTTATCCTTACAACAACCCTGGAAGGTAAGAATTATTATTCCCATTTTACAGATAAGGAATCTAAGGCAACTGAAGATGAGAATGAAATATTTGCTCACGTGCACACTGCTAATAAGTGTCTGAAACTGGATTTGAACCCATATCTTCCTCTTAGATCACCTAGCTTAAAATAGTGACATTGATTTTAGACTTCGGTGAATAGTCATTAAGTACTTGAATTGTATTAAAAGCCAATTGAATTTTTAAAATCAGTCCTCCAGTTACTTTCAAATAAAAAAATAGAAAGGTACATTTGAAACTTTTCCCAATATAACCTTACTGCAACATAAACTGATTTGAGAAATTCCTTTCCTTCCCTTGCTACAGCTACAAGCTTACTACTGAAAACTCTAGAGACACTGACTCCAATGGCCATAAAAGGCTTCCATTTTAGAAGAACCTGACTGCTGTGTTCTTTCAATTAAGAAAAGCGGTAGAGTGAATTTAATTAAGGAGCATTGAGATAATTTACATTAAAAACACGATCTCTATCTCTGTCTCTGTCTTTCTCTTTTTAGCATCTGGAATGACATCTGGTATTGACTGAACAGTCAACTTTTGTTATTGTAAGTCAGAATTCAAACAGATGGAATAACCAAAGTTTGAATTGGCCAATAATTTCATCATGTGCTTTTAATGATATTTTCCAAATATTCAAAGGTTTTTTTTATTGAATGTAATTTGACATCCATACTCTATTTTAGACATCTTCAAATAAGACTGACAAATAAGAATGTAAGAATGGTTATCAAGGGTTTTGAAAGAAAACTTAGTTCCATTATAGCATTTCTGTTATTAAAACTATAAGTACCTATGACCCATCTACTCAACAACTGAACAAACAGAAAAGTGAAGACATTAGCAACTTGTTTTAAGAAAAAAAAAGTTTATTTGGTTTTTCGACTTTTCTGGGTTTTTGTTTCCACACTTGTAAAAAGTAGGAGTTGGAGTGAGTAGAACATTTCTAAGGCTCCTTCATGTTTTCATCTGTGATTGAATATTGTAAGTTCTAACACTCATAATAAAAAAACTTTTATTATACTCTTTTTTCAGATATTGTGTGTTCTAACATTGTGTATTCTAAAGTCCTTTCTACCTAGAGCATTCTGTTTTCTAAAATCCCTATGACCTCTAATAATATACATATTTTTGGTACTATTAGTATTCTATGATCTTAGGTCCTTTCCAGCTCTGTGTGTGTGTGTGTGTGTGTGTGTGTGTGTGTGTGTGTGTGTGTGTGTGTGTGTGTGTGAATAGTCCCTTTCACTTGATATTCTAGGATTTTCTTATTCTAAGTGGACTGTGCCATCTTTAAATGTCAAGGTCATGTCTAGTATGTAGTACATTTCTATTCTGCCCCTGTGTTGAATATACCGTAAATATTCAATAAATGATGGATACATTTCTTTTGGGGGATCAGGAAGACTTACGTTATCAAGGTAAAGATTGTAAGAGAGGGAGTTGAAGAGGGAGTGCATATGAGTTATAAAAAAAAGTTGATGCAAAGGCATAAATAGAGGCTGGAAATGAGGACAATCAAGACAGCAAACATTTATTAAGTGCTTATTATATGCCAGGCATTGTACTAGGGCACTAGCGGTACAAAAAAAGGCAAAAGACAGGCCCTATCCTCAAGAGCCTTATAGTCTAGTGGGAGACATAATATGCAAATAACTAGATAGCTATAGATAAGTTTGACAAAGTCCACAGAGGGAAGACACTACTGTTAAGGGTGATCAAGAAGGGATTTTTGTAGAAAGTGGGAATTTAGTTGGACTTAAATTAAGCCAGGAGATGGAGATGAGAAAGCAGAACATTCCAGTCAAAAGGATAGTCAGTGAAAATGCATGGTGTGAGCAGTTGGAGATGAAGAGTCTTATGCAAGGAATTTCAAGGGGGATGGGTTGATAAGGACTTTGAATTCCAGAGATAATTTTATAGTTGATTGTGTGTATGTGTGTGTGTTTGCGCATGCGGGCGTATGTTAGGAAGGTCCTCAAAAGGGACCCCTCTTCTCCTAGGAACAGTCAGGATACAGTTCTCATAAGTACAAGCCCAAATGGTGATAGGGCATATACCTAGACAATAGGGGACAGTAATCTAATGCTTTAGGTGGATGTGAACCTACTTTTTCTTCAACAATAATCATCTCTTCTACTGAAATAGTTACCAAATCACCAATATCAAGGCATGCCTGCTATTGATTCTTTTAATGAGATATCTACTGAATATAGAAGTTTCAGAAATGCAGATAATAACAACAACAACACAACACTTTAAAATTTACAAAGTTTTTTTCTCTTAACAATTATATCAAGTTGGCAATGTGAATTTTTTATTCTCAATTTATAAGTAAATCAAAAACTTGAGTGAGTTGCTTATGGTTGTATATAGTTAATCTCAGAGCCATGACTCCAATTAAGGACTTCTAACTTTGAGATTCTGGCTCTTTTTTCATTATATCACATGACTTGTGTGTACCAGAAATTTACTAAAATAGAAAGAATGCTGGATTTGGAGTCAGACATTTGGGCTTAGAGTCTTCCTACTTACTACATGTGTGCTCTTACTAAACTCAACTTCTCTCAGCTTTAGTTTAATCATCTAGAAAATGAGAGGTAGGATGGATGGTTTCTAAGTGTTCTCAGTCCAAACCGTAAGTAACAGAATGATATTTGTTGGGAGAAATGTCAGCTCTTTGAAGAACTTACACTAATACATCCTTATTGTCTTGTCTAGCCTTCTTTTTGAATAATGCTTGAATTTTTAATTTAAGCTATTCTAGGTGAGGATTCAATTTGTGACCTATGGAATAAAGGTAGCTATACCACCATGCTATAAATTATTTAAATGAGTACTTAATACTTTTTTATCCATTCATTGATATAGCCATACAATGTATATGTCTTTTTCATTTGAATTCAAAGAATTCTTGTTTTCTCTTAAACCTTCTTTAAGAAGATGGCATTATCATTGTTTTGGGCAGACAAATGTTATTGTCTTTATTTGTACTCTCTTCCTATGACTGGACTAGAGATAAAGTCATTATAGAAGTCCATAGACAAATTGGACACTGTTTTGACTGATACAGTGAATTTCTGAATATTTTTATTATTGCTTTTCTTTTATTTGCATGGAATCAGTGTTGATGTTTTTTATTTTAAGGGATACGTTTATAATATTATATCAATGTATACCCAAAAGCTTTAGATTATAAAAACCTGCCATTAATTGTCAAATTTTAATGGACTTTTATTAATAATTGTGTCTAATTTCAAAAGACAGGATCACAAAAGAGCCACTGTACAGTGCCATGAAGCACAAGGTCAAAGAGACCACCAATCACTGTGGAATTGATGAGAATCTGCGCCAAGACAGAAAACTTGTTTGGGGTGCGAGGAGGTGGCTGTTTGACATTGTCAGATGCTGGACTCCCCCATGCCACATTCCAACAAGTACCTGAGTTTGGCTGCCATTTTGGCTCCCTTATCCCTA
The DNA here is from genome assembly GCF_016433145.1 of Gracilinanus agilis. Taxonomy (NCBI): domain Eukaryota; kingdom Metazoa; phylum Chordata; class Mammalia; order Didelphimorphia; family Didelphidae; genus Gracilinanus; species Gracilinanus agilis. The sequence continues at coordinate 694,244,885 of NC_058130.1, read as the reverse complement.
AGATTTAAGGTGAAATCAGACCAGGGAATCATATTTTCCTTTTACATCAGAATCTAATCCTTTTTCACTTTAATAATATGGCAATTTTCTGTAGTCTTGGCTGCTGTTGGGTAAATGCAGTGTTGCTATATTTGCCCTCTATGTTTGTAGGACATAAATAATTTTAATTGGATCTTGTTAATGATCCAAGGACTTATTGCAAGTTTATTTATTCTTTTTTGCTTATAATTTTATTATTATTAAGGGGTGATCTTGGTGTTGGTCAGCACCCTCCTTAGGGAGGATTGTATGGTTTTAATTGTATGGTTGTCCTAAAATCCAGAGTTTTTAAATCTTTTGGAGGAATTTTAGGAGAAGAAACTCGCCAGCTCCTTGAATTGGTAAGGCAAAAAAAATTTTAAGAGGGTTCCATGGAGATGCCTGAGGAAATCTCATGCTGCGTCAAGAGATCCAGAATGAACTAAACTGAAGAGGGTTGAACACATTTATTCTGAATGTAGACTCTTATACCAAAGGGGACTGCCCCCTAATTGTTTTTGTTTTCTTTTTTTTATTTCCCTCTTGTTCCCAGGTTGCTATAATTTCCCCTTAAAAAAGGCAATGTTTTATACACCTTTAGTGGGAGTGTCCTTAGATATATATACATTGGTTATTTGAAATGATTCATTGGGGAGACAAGTGTAGTGCAGAAGTGCAATTAACCCTGCAAAAGGTTTAGGCATGATAATCTCCCAAGACCCTCAATTGAGGAGATCTCAAATGCTCGTCTCCCAATAGAACCATAGGGGAGGATTATGAGAAGGGAATTTGTATTTTTATTTGATCAATCAGAGATTTAGACTTCCCTTCCATTTGTTTTGAATTTGGGTCAATCAGCAACCAGGGAATTTATCTCACAGGCACTAACCTGCAGGTTAATTGAGGAATCATGATAGGCTCCTGGGGAGTGATGTAAGAGAGCTAGTGGGTATAGTAAGGATTTATAAGATGAGATCTAGCAGGAAGCTGGAGAGGGGTTATTTTCTGAGGCTGAGATTCAGAAACAGACACTGAGTTGTTAGGCTCTGGATTATTAGGCTAGGAAATTCTTCACCTCCTTTCTATATTTCTTATTTTCTTTTCTTATTAATGAATCTAGCTATTAAAAATCTTGTGACTTAAGGGTTAATTACGATTTTTGATGACCACCCATTCTAACCATTACACAACATTGTAGAGAATATATAGCATAGAGACAGTTTTGTGGTACACTAGATTTAGAGTCAATGGAGTATGGGTTTTAGTCATAGTTTTAGATTTGGTTTTAGATCCTTATTGACTGACCATGGGCAAGTTAATTCGCCTTTCTGAGTGTCAATTTTCTCATTTGTAAAATGTGAATAGTAGCAGAATCATGCATTATCAGGTTTGAAAGTGCTTATGATAGGCACTGAAGACAAATGCAAAGGTGAAAGACTGTGCCCCCATGGAGCTAACATTTCAACCAGGAGAGAGAACGTGTATACCACCTACAGAATAATTAAAAGGTGATTTAAGGGGGAAAGAAGTAACAGTTGTGGGGAACAAGTAAGAAGGGTTTCCTGTGGTACCTGAACTGAATGAATGTTGAAGGAAATCAAAGATTCCAGCAACCATATGAGGAAGGAATGCAGGCATTGGGCATAGCCAATGCAAAGGTTAAAGAGGTGGGAGATGAAGTGACATCTAAGAGACACAGTAAGAACTCCAATTTGGCTGGGGTAGTCAGTGTGGGAGAGAGAATAATCTATAAACAAACCAGGAAAAGTTGCTTGAAGTAAGATTACAAAGAGCTTTAAATTCCAATGAGGAATTTCTGCTCAATTCTGTAGTTAAATCTCTAAAGACAAAGAGAATAGAGAGCAGTGACTAGTAGCATTTGGTCAACTGAACTCTCTACAGTAATCCCTGTATAGCCAGTGGTGTTAATTCGATTTCTTATAACTGTTTTTCTGTTTGTTTGTTTTATGAACTTCTGATTTTCCCTACCAACCTAGAGAAATGGGGAAACCGTAAGCCCTTCTACCCTTCTTTTATGAGGAAGAACTTTTGGACTTTGAACACAGATAACTATAGTCATTTGTCTTGCAAAAGTACAGATGTTTCATACTCTTATTCAAATCACTTCAAAAGTGTCACTACTGGGTGTGAAATCTTCAGTTCTTTGTCATATGTACTACTAACTACTCTGGAAAGTAATACTTCCAAACCTCACAATGTTATTATGAGGTCTAAATGAGATGATGGACATGAAAACATCCTTTTCCGTTTGTTAAAGATTTCAGAACAAAATAATTAGCATCAAAACTCTTTTAAGTTTTTCTGCATTACACATGGATCACAATTATTATAACCAAAGTTAGACTGATTATGTTTCAAAAGTAATTTTCCAGCCTGAACTTCTCTTTTATGATAAGAACATATATAACCTCTGTTTAATCCAGCAGGGTTTGTGGTCTGTGCTTAAAGAAGGTACCCATCTGGAACCTAAAAACAGTGTTTCTTTGATATGTGTGAATATCTTAGAAAAAATATAACTTTCCTTCTTCCTTTTCTGTACATCCTTCTTTCAACCTTATTGTCCCTTTTTAACTATCAACCCACGATAAAATCTCACTCTATTCATGGAACCTCAGTGCCATCCACTCTTAGTCACTTTTGCTTGCAATTCGAATAGCTCCCACATGAATAAATGATATTACATGGCTTTTTACTGTGGAAAACAGGCCAATTTTTCACCAGCTGTGCAAACTTAGATCATCTTGGAGCGCTGGATTGAGAATTAATAATAGAGCTGGATGTGAATCTTGCCTCAGATTTCTTAGTAGCTTTGATATCACATGGGTAAGTCACTTAGGTTCTTGGGGCCTCAGTTTTCTTATTTGCAAATGAAATGGAGCTATGGAGATATTGCCTCCATTTGAATTGGACATACTTACATGGTATATCTCACTTTAAATTTTGAAAAGCATTGTTATCATAACAATGACATGCAAGCAGTTGTTATTCCCCTTTTGTGGTTAAGGAAATTGATAATTAAGTAGAAAGATAGTTAACTAGCTACTTAGATTTTCCTATAAACGTAACTAGCAATAAGATTGTAGGATCTTAGAGTTGGAAGAATCATTAAAGGTTGTCATTTTAGAGTTAGCAAAACTAAGACCAAAGAAGAGTTGTGATTTGCTGGAAGTTATGTAGATAGTTAACAGAGTAGAGAGCGAATTATCACAAATTCATAAAATTTTTTAATGATACAGTTTGGAGCAGAATTTTAAAAAATATAAATATTTTAATACAATACACCTATTATATTTTGTTGTATTACTCAGGCCCAAAACATAGTAAAGGAAAATGTAAGTCAAGGTACCATTCTAGATTTGTCCATGATTGTTTTCTAATTTCTGAGAGTTAAGTGTCCTTTTATACCATTTCTTCTCTTTTCTAATCAAAAGGTAGAAAAGATGTATGTCTTTTAAAAACTGGCCACAGTTGCAATGTGGTTTTGCCAATTTATCATATGGTTTGGTTATAATATATTAACAACACTGTTGCAAAACAGTGTTGAACAGGGGCAGCTGGGTAGCTCAGTGGATTGAGAGTCAGGCCTAGAGACGGGAGGTCATAAGTTCAAATCTGGCCTCAGACACTTCCCAGCTGTGTGACCCTGGGCAAGTCACTTGACCCCCATTGCCCACCCTTACCACTCTTCCATCAAGGAGCCAATACACAGAAGTTAAGGGTTTAAAAAAAAAACAAAAAACAAAAACCACTGTTGAACAGTTCCATGGATATGCCTTTATCAGTGATTCCCAATCTGGTAGGTGCTACAGCAATCCAGGGGACGGTGATGGCCACACTTTTTTTGTATTACCTTCTATTCTGAGTTCAATAAATAGTTTCATAATTTCCAGGGCTGGGTAGCTGGGTAACTCAGTGGAGTGAGAGTCAAGCCTAAAGACAGGAGGTCCTAGGTTCAAATATGACCTGAGACACTTTACAGCTGTGTGACCCTGGCCAAGTCACTTGACCCCCATTGCCCACCCTTACTACTCTTCCACCTAGGAGCCAATACACAGAAGTTAAGGGTTTTAAAAAAAACTCATTAAAAAAAAAAAGCATAATTTCCAGGGAGCGCTAAGTAATATTTTTTCTGGAAAGGGGGTGGTAGGCCAAAAAAGTTTGGGAACCACTGGCCTATATTAACTGTCATTCTCTGATCTAACTCCACTTTTTGATGCCATTACTCCTAAGTAGAATGCTTGCTCTAACAACTATTTGAGAATCAACGCCCCCACAAGTACATATATTTTGCATTTTTGTTGTTAAAGGCCTTTCTTGTGGCTTCCCTTCTACCTCTCAAGTAGCTCTTAACAGTTTACTTATGACTTAACTAGGAGATGGTATCAATTTGCCTTAACATTCACAATTATCTCAGAGTCTTTTATGTGTAGTGTATTTTTCTTTTTATTAAGGTTCATACTCTGGCTTTCTATTTTTCATTTGCTATGATTTCTGTGTCTTGTTTTGAGCTTAATGGAGAGAAGGATTATTGTTACTTCCTACTATGATATATCCTCTGTCCATACCACACCTTTTTTCAAATTATTCAATTGATCAAAAATGTATTAAATGCTATTATATGCTGTGAGCTACTATTTTGGATATAGAAATTTTTTTTAAGACAAATTTTCTTCGTGAGGCTTACTGGAGTCTTTGAGATATATATTCCCAGTTCTGGCATTTAAAAAAACAGGTCAGGTTGAAGTTTTTTTTTCATTGCAGTTCTTATCTTCTCATTTTAATTCTTCTAATTTGGCACTGATTTTGTTTTTTACTCCTTCAAGTCAGTAGTCTGACTCTACAGATAGCTTATTTGGAAATTACTCTTATATCAGTAACCAGTCATTTTTTTTTGGTTAAAATGTAGTTTAATTTTTAAAATGTGATTTCGTGCTTAGTGTGTCAGGTCTTTTTAGCTTTCTTCTTGAAAATATTCATGATATATAAGTCTGAGTTTTCTATATATTGAACAAATCTTTGGTCTTTTTAATCTCTTAATCCTGAGCCATATTTTTCTCCGTCTTCTGCTCTATCTTTGTATTGAAGTAATAGAGAAATACAGGATATGTTGTTTTAATATGGATGATCTCAATGAGTTCCTTTTAAATAATTATTATGAAGTTGCCATCTATAAATGTGAATATTTCAGTTTACAAAACATACAAAAAGGAATTTTATATGAAAATGTAAAATTTTATTATATTTGGTTTTTGAAAGTATATTTTAATTTTACAGAGCAAATTGTTTTGCTTGTCAGCATTTCCTTCTGAACTTCTTTCTACTAACTTCCTAGCATTCCATAATCTTCTAACCTTATATTTACTTTTGTACTTTCATTTTTATGTACATATATTATAATTTCTCTACTTAACTAGAAGCTTCTTGAGGGTAGATGTTATGTCTTTGGTTTGTCCATTTGTATCCAACATGGCAGAGTGAACTTGCATAATACTTAATAAATGTTTGCAATATGAATAAATGAATGTCAGCTTAAGCCTATTGTTAGCAATTTCATTACTGATAAGTGATAGAATGGAGATGAGAACTCAAATTTATTTCCTCATAGTGCCAGGTATTTTCCATAATGCCATGTTCACATAAATACACTTTATATTTATGCATATACGTTGATATAGTGCTTTTCCTTCTTAAAGTAACGTTGTAAGGTAGGTAAGGCTGGAATTATTTCCCTGTTGTAGATGAAGAAACTATAACTGAGAAAAAGAAAGAGATTTGTTCAAAGTCACATAAGCCAAGACCCAGGTATTTACAATCCAGATAACCCTTTCATTTTCATGTATTCCAAAGTATCTAAGATTTCATTGTTGTACTCTTTCTCTCAGTTCAGATTGCTCTGTGTCCTGTCTGATCTTGTCCTTGTGTTGGTATAAATAGATAACAGAGGATCTTTTAAAGCCTTTCTTCTATCTTTGTATGTGTTTTATATTCATCAATAACATTAGACAAATCATTCTATTCTGATTCTTTCTACATGACTGGCCTACCTCCTATTCATATATGTCCTGACAAGGTCTCTTATGCTACTTGGTATGCATGTTGTCGGTGACATAATAATGCAACCTATCACACTGGGAGAATGTTGATATCAAAAAGATAGCTGTTTGTGGCAAGGAGGTGTATGGGATCATTGAAAGATCTACATAGTTTCCTAAATGTAACTTGTACATTCTCTTCCTTCTAGTCATCTCTGTCCCCAGTGAGTTGGCCATTTGATATAACTCAGATATAGTCACTAATGAACTAATTGAGTAGGTTGCTCATCAAAATGCATGTTTAAGCAATAATAATTTTCATCTGCTTGATTTTTTTCCTACGTGGACAGCAAGACCAATCTATTTAGTGACTATGGATGCTGTCGGATATCAATTAAAACTCCAAGTGATTAACCCAATGCATCCCTTCTTTGCTATCCTCTGGATAGTTCTTTTATTTGTTGGACTATTCTTTATCATTCTCATTTCTTGACACAGCATCTATCATACTCTAATTGTGGGTGTTTAGCAAGACTTTGTTCTAGGTTCTCTTGTCTTCTCCCTCTGGGTTGATAAGGTTACAAGAGAGAGAGAGGAAAAAAAAAAGTAGAGATAGGAGGAGAACCAGGAGAGAGTATTTTGACAAAAATTTATAAAGGAGAGTATGTAGGAGGTCAGTAGTGTCAAATACAACAGATGGATTGAGAAGAATGAAGACTGAGAAAAGACCATCAGATTTGGCAACTTATTGGTTATTGGTTATCTCAGAGGGAATAATTTTAGTTGAGTAATGAGATTGGAAAGCAGATTACAAAGGATTGATGGGTAAATGAAAGGAGAGAAAATAGAATCAACAAGCATTTTTCAAGGAATTTGGCCAAGAAAGGGAGGAAAGATAATGAACAATAGCTTGAGGGCAAGATATTTAAAAGTTAAACAGTTTTCCCAGTATAGCACCTCTATCTGCCAAAGCACATTTCAGTCCTTTCCTTTTCTTAGCAGATAATTTTAGGAGCTGCTGTGAACAAAACTTTTTTGTCACCTGAAGGTCATTTCATGAGTATTTGTGTAGCAGTTTTTGTTCATTTGTTTCTCGGTCACTGGGAAGCTTAGTAGAACTCTGTTTCACAACCTGAAATAGTGCATTTAGTGAGGTCGGAATAATAACTAATTCAGCATTCTGAAAGTTCAGGATGCAAATTAGGCAGTCGATTTATGGTAAAGAGTACTCATTAATCATTTAAAGCAGTTTTTCCATTAGTGTAATTTCTATTTATGAAAATTTTCTAATTTATTTGTGCTAAAGTACGACTGGGATGCATTTCCCTGCTTGTATTTATTCCCACAGAAATTGACAGGTGCAGTGGCAAGAACCCATCTTCATGGTGGGATGCCTAAATCAAGAAGAAGAAAAAATGAAAAGCTTTAAACTCCAGTGCCACTCTGGAAAATTCCATATCAGTTTTCTTGCAACAGCAAATCCTAAAAGACTGAATATTTGTGAGAAAATTCTTGTCTCTGGGCTTTAATTTCCTAATCTGCAAAATGTGGGGTTTGAAGTAAATCATCCCAAATTATTAGATCATTCATAAATAATTTTGGCTGGAAGAGCCCCTTGAGCACATAATGTTAGAGATTAAGATACAGAATTTAGATTTTTAGTAGCTAGAAGAGACCTTTCAATATGGAAAATCCAAATTGTTAGGGACTTCTCTAGGTGAAGTTATATCAGTAAACATGGGAAACTCTCAAGAATGAAATTATGATAACATAAAAAGAAAATAATTTCACTTAGAAAGATAAAGGAAAGTCATCTGAAGAGACTAATATGGATACCCTGAGAACTCACCACCAACTTGGATGTTTAAAAGTTATGTATAAAAGACAGAAATTCTGGAGGGGCAAAAAGGGACAAATACAAATGAATGGCATAGTATTGTGAGAATAGTGCCCACTACACTAAATATCAGAATGAATTGAGGCTGATAAGGACCACAAAAAGTGGTTAGGTTTATTTTTAAAAGCTATTTTGATTTATAGATAGATAGATAGATAGATAGATAGATAGATAGATAGATAGATAGATAGATATTATATAGATATTATATAGATGGCACCATGGGTAGAGATTAGGAGGACCTTGGTTCAAATCTGGCCCAGACACTTTCTGACTGTGTGACCCTGGGCAAATCACTTAACCCCTGTTGCCTAATTCTTACCACTCTAATGTCTTGTAACCAATACACAGTACTGTTTCTAAGATGGAAGGTAGCAGTTTTAATAAAAACGTATATTAGAAAAAAAGGAGAATCAGTGAAATTATAAAAAAAATTAAAGGATTTCTGTTCAGGACTATAGAAAAATGATAATAATGAAGAAGCAGAGTTGCTCATTTCTAATTTTTTTTCTCTTTTCTCTTCAAAGGGTAGAATCACCTTTGGGTTAGAAAGTATAGAACTCAAAGGAATAAAGAGAATTGAAAGTACAAAGTAAATAGGGTGGTCATAAGAGAGTACCTAACTACTGTTGATAGTTTAAGTTTCCTGGTCTAAGTGAAATAGAGTAGAAATACAACCCTGGATCATTAAGAATTATTGAATGATTGAGGAGAGTGGAAAAGAGATGATAGGATTGGAAAAGGGCAAATCTGATTTTCAGAGTAAATGGGGAGGAGACAAAAACAGTATTTGTATCTTGGTGAATATGACTTCATGTCCTAGCTGAATTCTATCACTGTATATCATTGTGATGTACTGTTTCTTTTTTAAAATTACTAACTTTTTCCTTTGTTGGTTACATTGAAGTTCCTAGGTATTTTCCTCCCTCATTTAAGACATTATTTGACAAAAAAAAATGTATAATACAGACTGTCTTTCTTGTTTCTGTATATCAGTTCTTTCTCTGGAGAAATACATTCACAAGTTATTCTTCAAACATTAATTCTGTCACCATGTATAATATTCTCTTGATTCCATTTGTTTTGCTTCTCATGTAGGCCTTTCCATGTTTTTAAAATTAATTTGCTCATTTTTTATTATGGTATAGTAGTATTCTGTCGCAATCACATGCCACAATTTGTTGAGCCATTCCCCATTTGGTGGACATCCCTTCAAATTCCAGTTCTTTGCCACCACAAAGTGAACTGCTATAAATATTTTAGAACATATAGATTCTTTTCCTTTTTCCCTAATCACTTTAGGAAATAAAACTAGTAGTGATATTTCTGGTTCAAAAGGTATACATGTTTTTATAACTCTTTGAGCATAATTCAAAATTACTCTCCAAAATGATTGGATCAGTCCACAGTTCCATCAGCAGTGCATTAATTTCCTCATTTTTCACATCCCCTCCAACAGTTGTCATTTTGCCCTTTTATCATTTTAGCCAATTGTACTGGTATGAAGTGATATCTCAGAATTATTTTGATTTGCATTTCTCTAATCAGTAATGATTTATAGCATTTTAGATATTTTTACTTCTTCATCTATTATTCTACTGTACTGTTAAAGAGATGCTTAATATTTAGCAAAGAAAAGGGTAGAAGGGAGTAAGTATGCCTAAAGTATGCCAGGCACTGTGCTAAATACCAACACAGAATACTGTTACATTTAGCAATGCTTGCAAAAAGCCTACCCAGCTTCAATAAAACTGGTCAACCTAGGTCAACATTGGCGAAGGCCTGACATGCACACCCCACCAGCACTGAGGTGCTGCTCCATTCCCCCTCTTCCCAGCACCTCAGGACATTTTTTGCCTGCCCCCAGCCTCTGGCTAGCCACACAAAGTGAGCACTTCCTCCTTCAGCTCTCTCCAGTAATGTGGAGGTCTCACACATGTAAGAGGGAAATAGGTTTGAAGTTGCAGTTTGGGCACCTGAATTCAAAATGTTCCCCAAATGCTATCTAGGTTAACATCATTTTTAAAGGGATTCCTAGACTTTTGGATCAGGGGAATACTACAAATCAAATTTACCTTGATAATATAAAAGCATTTGACAAAATCTAACAGATTATTCTTATGAAAAAGATGTTGACAATTAGATTAGAGGATTATACATTTTGGGTGAATTCAAAACTGAATAAATGACTGGGCCCATAGAATAATCTTCATTTGTTTGATATCACCTGATTGATTCAGTTAATTCAGGCACTGTGCTAATTGCTAGGAATACAAAAAGAGTTTGTAAAATATAATCTTGCCCCCAAGGAGTTTACAATCAGATAGGTCTCTAGGGGTCTCCAGTAATTTGTGCTTGGCTCTGGTGCTTTTTAACTCCTTATTGATGACTTAAATAAAGGAAAAAAATAATATACTACCAAAAAATTTTAAACCATTTAAAAATAATTTAATAATAAAATTTTAATGTTTTTATTAAATAAACAAAATAAAAAAGATTAATAATAAAATAAAATAATTTTAAAAATTAAAAATAATTTAAAATATGCACTTTTAATACAAGTTAATGTATTTATTATTTTCTAAACTATTTATTTTACATAGATCTTTCAATGCTTCTCTGTATTCAGCACTTTGGTTATTTTTTTCAGCATGTATTTCATTATATGCCATGGACCAAAATTTATAGCCATCTCTAGTTAATGGTCTTATGGGGAAAAAACTCGGGGTTAAATTAAATATTTATCTGGGTTCAGAACGGTGAGTAGGAGACAGGAATGGACAATAGTCTGGGACCAAATAAGTTGGTGAAACTGGGTTTGGCAGTTTGGGAAATGGCAGTTGACAAGGAGTGACTATTGGGCTTTAACTGTCACATTGCTCCACCTAGCCAGGGAGTCTGTGAAACCAGTAAATAAATGACAAGAGGGTTTACAAACACAGGTTTAATTAAAGAAAACTATAGTCTAAAGAAGGGAAAAGGGGGTTCTATTCTACCAGTCTATGGGCAAGCCTCAGGGTCAGGGAATGGACTTATGTACACTAAGCTAGAAACTATAGCCGGGCAGGGCACAATGGAGATCAGGAAGGAAAGTGGGATCCTCACTGCAGAGTCCTGTCACACTCCAGTGATGCTGCAGCTCTTCCAGGACCACAGTCAGTACTCCTTCAGGTGGATAGATCTGGGAGCTAAATCAGCCCAAGTTAACCAGCAACTCAGGTTGGGTTTAATAGTCTCAACCAAAAATCTCCCACAAGCAGATGACTGTCTTCCTTCTGGATCTCAGGAAATCAGGGTACAAACTCCACTTCCTCTGAGGTCTTCCAAGGGGTCAGTTACAACTTGTCTCCTGCCAACATGGAGTCCCTCTCCAAGAGAGAGAAGCAACACTTCCTGCTTCCCCATTCCATTTAGAATCCTTCAGTCCTGCCTGCTAAGTCTTCTAAATAATAATTTATTAATCTACCTTACAACAATGGTCATCTATTTTGTTTCCAGTTCTTTGCTGAACTGGACAAAAACAAAAAGTGCTGCTACAAATATTTTGGTGAATACAAGGGCTTTCCTTCTTATTAAAAGCCTCCTACTAGTAGAGGAGAAACCTAATGGCACGTCTGGGTAGTAAGTAATGGTGATGTTAGTCATTTTTAAGTTTTGTTTTGTTGTTTTTCTTTTTGCCTAGATTATTATCTTTGTTGTGCTTACCAGTTCTGGATCCGATTACTTCACTTTGTATCAGTTCCTTTAAACTTTTCAGTGATTTTCAGAATTGTTTGTATTTTTTGTTTTATGTGGCAAAATCGTATTCCATTATGTTCTTGTACCATATTTTGTTTAGTATTTCTCCATTTTAACATAATCTACTCAGTTTCAAGTTCTTTGTTTCTATAAAAGTAACATATACATATACATGTACACATATAGATAGATAATACCTTTGCTTTAATATTCAACTTTCTTAGGGTATATACCTACCAGTGGAACGTTTATATCAAAGATGTTGGACTTTTTTGTCATTTTTGGGCATAATTGAAATTGCTTTCCAGTGTAGCTAGACCAGTTTACAGTTCTACCCATAATGTATTAGTATCCTTGTCTTTCTGCACCTCCATCCAGCAATGAATAGTTCCATAATAAAATGAAATTAAATAGGGATAAATGTAAAGAATGTTGCTTAGATTCAGAAAATTGACTTCACAAACACAATATTGGGGAGACATGTCAGTTTATCTGAAAAAAAAAACTCAGGAATTTGGCAGACTATGAACTCAGTATGACACAGCAGTGTGCTATGACAACCATAAGAGCTAATTTTATCTCAGGCTACATTAAAGGAGACATAATTTACAGGTCTAAGGAGGTATTAGTCTCACTTTATTATGTCCTAATCAGACTCTCTGGAGCACTATGTTTAGTTTCTAGCAATGTATTTTGGAGAGGATGTTCATAACAAAAAGAATAGCTAGAGAAAGGTATCTAGAATATCGAAGTATCTTCAGTGTGTGCCCTATAAGAATCTATTGAAGGAATTAAGGATACGTAACCATTGCAAGAGACGTCTTAAAGAGATGTTAGATACCTGCAAAAAACTGAAGGGCTGCCATGTAGAAGAGGAATTAAGGATGTTCTCTTTGACCTCTGAGGACAGAAGTTGGATCAAGTAGTGGAGGCTGCCAAATGGTAAATTCTGGCTTGATATGAGAGGATACTTTCTTAGAGGATAACAAGGAATAATGGGAAAAAAAAGATGTCCTTTAAAAGGAGGAAAAGAAAACATAGAGCTACCTAGGTTGAAGTTTGGAGTGTAGAGTGGGAGGAGACATGTGAAGCCTGCAACAGTTTTTAGCTTGGCAGTGTATGAAACAGAAACTCCATTTGTGAGTTTCCCTTTATATCTGACCCAGTCAGGTCTTGTGAAGATAGTCCAATAAATATCCCTCTGTACCTTCTAGAGTCTCTATACTATGCTCCTTAACTTTCTCTGACATTCAGGAGCCAAACTATCCCATCTTTGTTTTTTCTGAGCCATGCACATTATTAGACTATAGGATCTTGAGCGGGATGATTGATTTCCATTTAAGGGACAGGAAAATGAGAAATTTTTAAAATTCTCCTCTCTTGAAACATAAACGCATACCTTTGATTTAATCACTTAAAAAGAATATTCCCTTTACTTCAGCCATTTGATCATAGCAGCAAAGAATCTGTGAATTTCCAGGATCACAGAATTTGAGTTATAAGCAATCTTAGAAGCTATTTATGCCAAACCATCCCTGAACAAAAACCCACTGTGACAAACCCAACTAGTTGTCTTACTGTCTCTGGACTTTCAAGTGGGGGAGGGATTCATGATTTCTTGAGGCAAGCCATTTTATTCTTGGACAACTCTGACCTTAATAAGAGGAAGCTTATATTTGCCTCTTTATAACTTTCATACATTGCTAAGCCCTTCTCCACAGGACATGGAGAGCCTGAATTTGTATATTTACTCGTTTGCCCCTAGTTCTGATCTTTGAGGCCAAGCAAAACAAATATATTTCCTCTTTCATGTGACAACTTTCACATAATTGAAAGTAGGTATACTGACACCTCCTTTACCTCCACTCTTTTGTTTTCCAAGCTAGACGTGCTTAGGTCCTTCAACTGATATTTATATGACCTGAACTGAAGGCCTGTCACCTGACCTCTTCCTAGACACTTTAGCATATTGATGTCTTTTTTAAACCAGGGTCTTAGTATTGAACAGAGTATTCCAGTGAGGCCTGATTGGGTCTGTCATGCTGGTGAGACTAAATATATAAATAATATATTTAATAATAAATAATAAGGAGGTGATACTCTTTATTCTTGGTTACTTGCTTTTCTTAATGAAGTTCAAAAATCCAGTGACTTTTGGGTGCCACACCACTGATTCATATTGGCTTGTAGTCCATTAAACTCCTTTCCCCAGTTGATTTTTTCCCCAAAACAACTGCTGTTTAAGCATACTTTTACCCTCTTGGGCTTATTAAGTGTTTTTTTTAATTCATTTATTCTAATTATATTCCATTTTATGAATTTCAACCCAGTATTCTAAACCTATCATGATTTTTTTTCTTTTAATCATGATTCTGTCATCTAGTTTGTTAGCTATTCCTTTCAGTTTTGTGTCACCTATAAATTTGATAAGTAAGCATCATTTAGTCTAATTGGAACCTAAAAAAATCATTCTCCTCTTCACAGTCCCTAACAAGTGGTCATCTACCCTCCCCTTGGAAAAAAAAGTGATTAGGAACTCACTGCCTTCTGAGGCACCCTATTCTAGTTTGGATAAGCTCTAAGATTGTTTTCCGATATAGGAAGCCTCTATACAGTTCTGTATAAATTCTGGGCAGCCATGTGGTATAGTGGATAAAGAGCTGCTAGACCTGGTTTCAGAAAGACTTGACTTTCTAAGTTCAAATCTGGCCTCAGACACTTCCTAATTGAGTGAAATGGCCCGCTTAACCCTGTTTGCCTCAGTTCCTCATTCATAAAATGAGTTGCAGAAGAAAATGGCAAATTATTTCAGTATCTGTGCCAAAAAAAAAACCAAATGGGGTCACTCAGAGTTAGACATGACTGAAAAGTGAAAAACAACATACTTCAGTTTTTCTGCCCATTATCCCCCAAATTCTATTCTCAAGACCAAGTAATACAAGCCCAATCCTTCTTTAACATGGCATATATATCCCTTTGAATATTTTAAGACAACAAATATGTTCCTGCTAGCCTTTTCTAAGATTAATATCTCTACTTCTTTTATCATTTTGTTTCCCTCACTTTGAAACTATTCCAGTTTTGACTTATTTCAGTGTCCTTTCTAAAATGTAATATCCCAAACTAAAAAACAATACCGTTGATATTGTCTCACCAAACCACATTTGAAATATTACATTCTGGAAGAAGCTGACACACAGAGTAGTTTCAGTATCTGGGAGTTTTCAAGGAGGCATAATACAATACCAGATTGCCTTTTATTAGAATGCATAAACAGGCAGCCTTCTAATACTCCTTTAAGCTACTTTCCATACCAGTAGAATATATGTTCTATGTGGACAGGGACTACCTCACTATCATCTTTGCATCCCCAGAATATAAGTGCTACATAGTAGGTGCCTAATCAATGTTCACCTAATTGATTGATTCCAGGTTTACAAGGATCCAAGACTGGGAGTCTATTTGTGACTCAAAAGTTCTTTTTAATATCTAGGATGTGATGAGTTAAGATACTAATCACATAGTAGCTAGGTAGCACAGCAGATAGAGTGCCAGGCCTGGAATTGGGAGGACCTGGGTTCAAACCTCCCCCTTAAACACTTCCTAGGTGTGTGACTCTGGGTCAGTCAGTTAACCCCATTTGTCTAGCCCTTGCCCTTTTGTCTTAGAGTATTTTCTAAGACAGTAGGTAAGAGTTTTTTAAAAAGATAGTCATTGGAAGCAGTATATTATGGTGGAAAGAACTCTGGACTGGGTGTCAGGATACCTGACTTTGGAAGCTCCATCTCTGCTATTTAATAGCTTTGTTACCTCAAGTAAGTCACTTTAAGGTTCTCAGTCTCAGTTACTTTCTCTGTGAAATGGAAAAATAATACTTGTATTACCTATTCAATAGCATATTGCTATGAGGAAATGCCTTATAAAATGAAAAATGCTATAAAAATGTAAGCCATTAGTTCTCCTTTGAAAGCTGATCATAGCAAGCATTATGTTGGCAAGTTCATCATTTTGAATGCCAAGCTCTTCCTTCTTTACATGTTACCTAGGGGGCTACATTTAATTGATCAATCCTATTTTCTATAGTAGCCAGACAGGTCATGGTAAATTTAAGTTACACAAATAATGGACTAATTTCAAATGCTGAACTTTAGTAAAATTTTGCTCAATGATGTAAAACTTCTTACTTGAGCTGTTAATCAATGTTTCTTTGCTAATGGCCCAGAAAGAAACTAAGATATATGTGTGTGTGATTTAACTTGATAGATTTTCCTTTTAGATATTAATATTTGATTTTTAAAAATTAAAATAATATGATATCTTCTAAAATCTAGACTCAACTTATCGTTATTCCAGTCTTATCTTTCATTACCTCCCTCATGTAATTTACTCCTTCAGTGATACTGGACTATTTACCTGCCTTTAACCATACCTTATGATATTTTTTATGCCTTTGAATTTGTTCCTACAAATTTATTCTTCTTCTGGACTGTGTAGTGCAGTGGAAAGGACTCTGGATTTAAAAGTGAATGGCCTGGATCCCAATCTTGAATCTATCACTCATAACTGTCTATTGCCTTTGGCAAATAACTCCACCCTCCAGGACTCTGTTTATACACAATAGAACTAAGTGGCTGAACTAAGTGCCCTCTCAGGGCTCTTCCAGCTGGAAGTATCTGAACCTCTGTGCCTTTTCTCTTTTCTCTTCTTTCCTTTTCCTCCGCCTCCCCCCAACTCCTACCCCTAAATTGAAAAGGATTGGCCATATTGCTTTGAGAAGGCTGTATGTGGTAGTAAAAGGAGTCCTGAAGTTAGGGCCAGAGTTCAACTCCTTTTGGCAAGCATCACTAACTTGCCTTTTCTGCACAACTATCTTTTGGGGCACTGAGAATACAATATAAAGTAAAGCAGGTAACAATTTAATGGGGTAGGAGGTGGAGTGAGGCATGCATACCAATAACCATGATCCTTGGGAAAGTGAGAGGAATGAATGTAAAGAGAGATTTCAGATTGCAGTGAACAGAGGAAGGATGGCAAAGAAGTGAAAGAACTGGGGGATGGGGCACACCACAGCTATCTTCAGGAATGTGAAGAGCTGTCATGCAGATGGGAGATTAGGCTTGCTTTGCTTGGTCCCAAGGGGCAGAATGAGGAGGAATGGATAGAAGTTGTAGAGAGGCAGATGTCAACTTGATTTAAGAAGAAACTTCCTAGAAATTATTCCTGTCCAAGGGTCAAATACTCAAGCTCAGTAAGTAGTGAGTTCTGGGAGAACTGCAGTTCTTCAAGCAAAGACTATGACTTCTTGTCAGGGATTTTCAGGTGAGCAGAGTAAGATGATTTCTAAGGTTCAAACAAGGCTCTATGACTTTGAGTCCATTCTGAGGTTTGAGAGTAGTGAAGCTCACACAAATAGGTAAAGACAGAAAGCAAAAGGCATGAAAATGGGATATGGTGAAGAGATAATCTAGCCCTACCCTCTTATTAGCTCTTTTATCTTTCTTTTCTAGTTTCCATTTTCCTTTTCTACAAAATGAACTTTGCATTATCTCTAAGATCCCTTCCAGCTTTACTCTTTTGTGATTTTAGAAATACTATTTGATCAATAATAAATGTTGAGTATATTAAATGCCCCCTCATTAACTAGATTCTTCTCCATATAAATTCCTGAACCATTGGTTAAAATTGAGATTCCAACCTATCTGCATATGATCCAGGTCCCTTCATAAAACCTTTTATAAACATTTAACTTGTATGCTTGCATTTTAGTTTACTCCTTTCTCCCTTGCTACCTTGGTTTCCTTCTTTACTGTTCTTCAGAATACCTTCTAAGAGTGATAAAATGAAAGGACCACCCATTATATGGAAATGTATTTTACATTTTGCTCCTGGTTACCAAGGCAATGGAGAAATTAGTTTCTATTAACCAAGTTTTTTATATGAATACATATTGTTGTTTTTCATTTATTTTCATTGTATCTGACTCTTTGTAAACTCAAATGGAGTTTTCCTGACTAAGACAGTGGAGTGGTTTGCCATTTCCTTCTCCAATTAATTTTATAGATGAGGAAACTGAGGCAAATATAGAGAGATGCTATTATTTATGCCCATTTAACAGAAGAAACTCTGGCCCAGAAAGGTTAAATGACTAGCTCACATAGCTAATGATTATCTGAGGCAAGATTCTTAGGTTTAGGTAACTTTGACTTTCCTGTCTTCAAGTCTCATACTTTATCCTCTGTAACAACTTAGTTGCCTGGATATTTATCATCTTCATTATTATTATTATTATTATTATCATCATCATCATCATTAAGAGATTTAAGCTTTATGTAAGAAAAAATTACAACATTGGATTTGGGTACTTTGGAAGGTATTGGGTTCTCCCTACCTGAAATATTCAAGCAAAAGCTGGATGAACATTGGTTAGGGATGCTTTCGAAAGAATTTTTAGTCACATATGGACGTGATAGTCTGATGTCTGTGGTTCATTCCTCCTCTGAAATTCTGTCTTCCAACTATAAGTGCAGAATATTCTCCATTGCACTGCATTGCCTCTGAGGGAATCAAGAAATATAAGCTCTTATAGGGTAACTGAATTAGGCTTGTTAAATGTTAAATTTAAATAACTGACCCCTTATATTGTTTATAAAAACTCAGTATATGGAGGAATGGAATTTAGAGCTGCTTTGTGGTAATTTTATTTTTCCTCTAGCTGTCTTGTTTAAGAACCTTTTTCATCACAGGCAGGGGAATATCTTAAGAGATCTGTTCTCTAACAACTCTAACTGTATGACCCTACATATCACTTTACCCCAGAGTTTCATTTCCAAAATAGAGACAATAAGACTGACATTTATTGTTTATTCTAACATAGTTTCAAAAAAGACATTTCATAAATCTCAAAGTTTTACATAAATACATTTTAATAATTAACTTATTATCATCCTTTTCAGGGGGAATGCAGATATTTGTTATTTAATTCTTATTTTTTATCAAATTTTTGTATTTGATAAATTTTAAATAGAAACAATCCTAGGATAATTTGCCATATAACTCTTAATCTTTTTTGTTCCTTGTCAAATTCTTGTATAATTAGATAAAATTATTAGCTCCTTTCCTTTATGTAGAAAGCCTCTTCAAAGTAAATCCTATAGCATGTAGGAAAACAGAGATGATATAGACTTTTTCTACATGATTTTGATTTTTTCCATTAGAGCTCTTGATTTTGAGAAATTTTTATAGTAATATCTTATTTTTCTTATTTTTCGATGAAGTTTGGATAGGAATTATTCTCAAACAGTTCATTATCCTCTTATGTTTCTTTTATATTTAATGTTCTCTATACCACTACATTTTGTAATTAGAGTATTGTGTTTATACTCTAATTGTAAGTTCATCTTTTGTAGTGTCGCTAAGTAGTGTCTTTCCCATAAATCTAGTGGCAAATAGTAGTTATGATTTGTACCTTATTATGTTTCCATTTGATTTTGATTTTTTTTTCTACTAGGTTTCTAGACTTTGAAAGCTTTTCATTTTGTGTAGCTTACAGATTATGAGCATTTAATATGGTGACATCTATTTTAAATGTTCCAAAATCTTCATAGATCAGTGTTATGTCTAGACAACTTTGGACAACAGTTTTATTTGTGTTCATAGTCCAGTCCTACTATAGTTTATTTTTTGACTTTTCCTGGATCCTCTTGAATTCATTGTGTATATTACAAAGATTTATCATTTCTTGGTTTATGAAAGATAACAAGCTTCCAGTGTGTGATTCTTGCTACCTCATCATGTTTTGCTAGGTGTTCTGCAGTTACTAAATTTTTGCAACCTATGATAATGTATTCCATTCTTTCCTTGCATAAACTCCATTAAGTAATTTCGGGCTCTCTAATGATAACCTTTCTGTCATTTCTGTTGCTGATGACCCAGTCTTAAAATTGTTTCTTTAATTTGTGATCTATTTTTAGTTTATATATTCTGAACCTCAATAAAAAGCTTTCTTTCATTCATCCTCATAGGATAGAGTTGGCACTGAAAATTTTATGGTGATTATGTCTGTTGTATACAAATTCTGGATAGTCCAAAAGAGCTGAAAAAGATTTGAGCTCTTAGGGGGTCTTTAGTTGCACCATACAGGTCTGAAAGAAGTAATTGACTTTTTTTCTCACTTAGGATCTATAAACCATGAAGCATATCCTTTCTTCCACCCAGTTTCCATATTTTACTGTGGGAATATAGTGGGAAGAGTAATAGGGTAGAAATTAGAATATGGAATGTAGAATATAGAAATGGGCAATTCCTACTTCCATCATTTATTCGACATAGCATGTTAGGTAAGTTTCAGTAACTTCTGGATTTCAGTTTCTTTGTAAAATGAGATGAGTCATCTTTGCCCTTCCCTCCTTACAATGCTGTTATGAGAATCAAATGAGAGAATAGATGACAAGGGTTTTATAACTATGAACTTCTATATAAAACATCTCAACTATTGTTGCTGTTATTTCTCATTCTTAGGTTTTTTTAGTGGCATTCAGATAGAAACAGTCAAGAGACCATTCAATATCCTGTTACTAATGTTTTATATTTAATGTTCTTTGGACTCTGCTATAGGTAGGTAAAATATATACATTTTGTTATTGAATAAAAGTATTAGGCTATAAGCTTCTTCAAGAGTACCAAAAGGATCTTTGGGACAAGTACCAAATATGACACAAATGATTATGATTTCATTTTCATCTTTTTTAATGAGCAAATATGATAAAAATAAAAATAATTCTGGTACAAGTTACTTTCCTGATATTATTATTTTATACTTAACATTCTACAAACTTTTGTAAAGATAGATAAAATAACTGCCTTTTTTACGAGGCAACCTTATTTTCTGTAAGCTCAATGAAAGCAGCTCCAATAGCAGACAGGGTGATGGAGATTCATTCTTTTTCATTCACATTTGATTTCCTCTTTTACTTATTTATATTTTAAAAGTTTTTTGTTCCACATAACTTGAACATTATGAGTTTTTCACATGTGAACATCTATTTAAAATATTGTTTTAAGCGGGTTTTTTAAAAAGTCCAATTAGTGTTATTATCTACAGACAGTTGTGAACAGCAATTGGTCATCAATAATGATCCAATTCCAGTATAATTTGTTGGTTGAATTATTTTTTTAAATTAATTGAATTTATTTCAGTGATTTTTTTTCCTCTCCACTCACCAGAAAGCATCATTCAGCAGGCAGATATTTATACAAAGATTATGCGTTTCATGTTTCCTTTTTCACATTCATTCTCTGGAGAAGAATATTCACAAGTTAATCTTTAAATATTAAATCTGTAGTTGTTGACAATATTATCATGGTTCTGCTCATTTCACTCTTCATTATATCATATAGTTCTGTTTTTTTTTTTAAATTAATCTCCTTTTTTTAAACTCTTGCCTTCTGTCTTAGAAACAATACTTCTAAGGCAGAAGAGTGGTAAAGGCTAGGTAATGGGGCTTACGTGACTTGCCCAGGGTCACATTCCTAGGAATTGCTTTAGATCATATTTGAACCCAGGACTTACTATCTATAAACCTGACTCTCAATCCGCTGAGCCATGTTGCTGCTCCCAGCTCATCCAGCACAGTACAATTCCATCACATTTATAATTCACCATTTGTTTAGCCATTCCTCAATTGCTAGACATTCTCTTGATTTCCAGTTCTTTGCCACTACAAAGAGAACTGCTATAAATATTTTGGAACATATAGGTTCTTTTCTTTTTTCTCTTCATCTCCTTCAGAAATAGACCCAGCATTGCTATTTCTTCTGATTGAATTCTAAAGGATATTTTGAGGTCAGTATTTACATTATGAGGATTTGTCATCTCAGTCCATAAAAAAGTGAGTTTCTGATGTATAATTCCAACCAGTAGGTCATGTCTTGCTAGAAATTCAGTAATTGCTAAGTATTTACTGCTTGAAGTGATACATAGATTTTATTATTTTCTTGCACAATTTGTATTGCTTTCTAAATCTAGGCTCCTTGAAGATAATCCTTTTGTAATTTTTGGTGACTTTGATGTTGTCCAGAATTGTCATTCTAAGCCTCCCCTTTTCTACAAAAATATCTGTTTGCCATTTTCTCAATGTTCCTCATCAACATACTATTAGTTGAGTTTATATGAATGTCACACCTTTTGATCACATTCTTATATCTAAGCTATTTCATAGGCTCCATATAATGGGAAAACTCTTTTGGATGCATTCAGTAAATTTTAGCAAGTCTTCATTTAGGTGGGCATTTTTGTTGCCCATCACTATTACTTGGATGTTCCAAAAGCATTTCTGTACATTTTTGCCTTTTTAAAAATAATATGGGGGCAGCTGGGTAGCTCAGTGGAGTGAGAGTCAGGCCTAGAGACAGGAGGTCCTAGGTTCAAACCCAACCTCAGCCACTTCCCAGCTGTGTGACCCTGGGCAAGTCACTTGACCCCCATTGCCCACCCTTACCAATCTTCCACCTATGAGACAATACACCAAAGTACAAGGGTTAAAAAAAATAATATGTTCTGAGAATGTCCATTTTCATTATTAATTTTTCCCTTTGGTTCTAAGGGAAAAGAGTTGACTGTGAATCTATGCTTTGAGTAAATGTGAAGGAATTGCTTTACAACTGCTCCATTTATGAATGTCAGAAGGTATCCTTACCAAAGAACATTCTTTCTGCACCATGGAAAGAGCAAACCTCAAGAGTTTCTACTTGTTTACAGAATCCAGCTATGTTCAGATGCACTGCTAAATTTTAAGTGTTCTAGTTCCAGCCCGACTGTGCATTTCCCTACCTGGATTACTTTGTCTGAGAGCTATTGTGTGCTCAAAGGATTATGAAATTTGGTGTTAGATGACTATGTTCAGATCCCAGCTTTTCTTACTTTCTATAACCTCTCTGAGTCCTAGTATCTTCACTGGCATTATGAAGATATATAATATTTCTTTCTTTCTCCCAGGGTTGGTATACTTATTAAATCAGAGAATGAATTCAAGTACTTTGTAAACTCAAAAGCCTTATATAAATGTCAGCTGCTATTATTATACATTTTGAATCATTTTTCATAGTCTGAGGTGACTGCTTCAGCTCCAAATCTCATGAATTTGTAATCTCATGAATTATCTCTTCTGACTCTTTAATTGTTCAGAGGGGAAAGCTGGAGCCCATTGAACAGAAGGGACCTACTTGCTTAGCAAATGAGTACCAAAGTCAGGGCTAGAAACTATGTCTTTTTATTCTTCATCCAATTCTATATCCACTTTACCACATTGCTTCTATGGTTTGATGGACTAAATTTGCAAACTGACATGACTTAACAGAGTGATTTTACCAGTTGGATATAAAAATGTGTACTTAAACATTTTTGTTTATCTGTGGGACTGGAGGAATGGGGTATCTAGTCAAGTAATTAACTTGATTAGTTCAGCTGTGTACTTTTGATGTCCTATGTCCCACAAAACCAATGAATATAGAAATATGCCAGTGGCCCAATTTACAAAGCCATAATGCCATTTTACAACTTTGTAATCATGGCCATGGTTGCTTGCCTTTTTATGTAATTGCATAGAAACTCCCCTATTCTGACCAAACACTTTAGACACTACTTACAGTCTCTGAGCCAATGTGAACCTATATATAAGACCTTCAGCTTTTAATTCATTACATTATTTTGTGTTCTGTGAGATCTAAATAAAAGAGAACTGACTTGGGTGACAGGGGATCAAGGTTGAATCTCATCTCTGAAAGTATTATTTTCCTGTGCCTCAGTTTCCTTTTCTGTAAAATAAGATTGAGGGCTCTTCTGGCTCTACATTTTTGTCCTTTGATTTTTTTTTATTTTCAAGTCTCATATTAAAACAAATCTTATCAGAATGTACATATCTGAGTACTAGATATAAGAATTATTTATATTTCCTTATATTTATGCCTGCCTTTTTTTGTGATTTTGAGATTGCCATTTAAATGTTCACTCTAGTTTTAGCAATGTCTTTTAGGCAGCATTGTGCAATGGAAGATGCATTGGACTAAGAGGTTGATTTAGGCACCATCCTGGCCAAAAACTTACTAGATGTATGACTGAACAAAACCCTTTTTTTCTCCAAATTTCCATTTCCTTTTCTGCGAACAGGGAATAATAATCAATGATATATTGAGGATCATAGGATAACTGGCAGTGGTGAAAGTTTCATTGGGAATCAGGAGG
This sequence comes from Gracilinanus agilis, assembly GCF_016433145.1. NCBI lineage: Eukaryota > Metazoa > Chordata > Mammalia > Didelphimorphia > Didelphidae > Gracilinanus > Gracilinanus agilis. Next base: position 694,220,941 of record NC_058130.1, on the reverse strand, counting down.
TCTAGATTCTACACCTGGCTCTTTTAGGAATTTTGGTAGTTTACAACCTAGGCAATTCCTTCTCCCTGGATTTTCCCCTCTGTAAAATCAGGTTGTTGCATGAGATAAACTCTGAAGTACCTTCCAGCTCTATGGCTAGTTAATAAGTATTTATGAAGCACTTACTATGTGACAGCGTACTATGCTCTGTGCTGGGATTCTGAAAGAGGCAAATCCTTGCACACAGTTGAGACAACTAAGTAGCACAGTGGATAGAGCACCAGGCCTGGAGTAAGGCATCCTAGCTGTGTGACTCTTGAGAATTAGCTACCCCTTGCTCATTTTCTGTCTTAAAACTTATACTAAGACAAGGTAATGGTTCAAAAAGGGAGGGGGGGTAGCTCATAGTTTAATGGGAAGGCAACATGTAGAAAACTTTGTACAAACTATATATAGTACTTTCTGAGCAATCAGTAGAGGGAAGGCACTAACCTGTAGGGAGATGAGGAAATGTTTCCCGTAGAAGCTAAGATTGGCATTTGATGGAAACCAGGGAAGTCAGGAGACAGAAGATGAAGAGGGTGAGAATTTCATGCAGGAAGGACAGCCACTGATAATTCCTGGAATCAAGAATTCATTGTGTGAGTAACAGCAAGGAAGGCAATGCCACTGGAGTAAAGATTATATGGTGGCAAATGTAAAGAGATTAGAAAGGTAGGAGATGGCCCAGATTATGTAGAGCTTTGAATGCCAAACACAACATTTTATATATGATCCTGAAGGTAATGGGGAGACACTAGAATTTATTGAGTAGGGAGTTTACATGGTAAGACTTGCATTTTAGGGAGATCACTCTGGAAGCTGAGTGGAGGATGAATCACAGTGGGAGAGAGACAAGGTAAAGAGACCAATTAGCAAGCTGTTATAATAGTCCAGATATAGATGAGGAAGATTTCTGGACCAGGGTGACAATTTATGTAAATAAAGTTCTTTAGTTTGCATATATAGTTCTTTGTATTATATTTATATACATTACTAAAAATATACTAATATTTTATTATATGTAATGTATATCTTTTCTTTATTGAAGGAATTCATAAAATACTATTTACTCCCTAGAGAACTTGCCTTTTTCATATAATAATCCCTCCAATGACTCAGAACATATTATTGGATATAGGACAAAAATTGAGGTATTAGTTCAGAGCCTAATTAACTCATACATAGTGGTTTAATGTTTACAAATAATTTTCTCAGAGCAATTGAGGAAAGTATATAGTAAAAATACTACCATTTTATAAATGGAAAAACTAAAATTATATGCACTATACCATGCAACTGTTACTCAAAAATCACCTTTTTCTTCCAAATGCCCTCATATATAAAAGGTCTCCTGAAGGAATCCTTTAGGAAATAAGGACCAATAAAATAGTAGAGCTAAGAAAAAATGTAACATTTGTATAATACCTATTTTGTGCTAGGCACTTTACAGATAATCACAATTGACCCTCATTGCAACATTGAGAGGGAGGTGCTGTCATCATCTCTTTTTGAGAATACTGAGACAAGCCAAAGCAGAGTCACATAACTACTAAGTATCTGAGGTTACCTTTGAATTCAGATTGTCCTAAATCTAGGTCCAGGGCTCTCTATTTACTGTGCCACCAGCTGTTTTTATTCTATGAGGCTGCTTCCTGCAATCTACCTCAAACCTACCCTAATTTACAAGATCTCGTCAGGGAATGTTGCCACTTGCTTACATTGCTTTCTACCCAAGATTCACAGAATTGCAAGGTCTGAAGAAATATTCTTACTGATAATCCTGACTTATGTTTCTCTCCACATTATCTCTATCCATCTTCTACACACCTTCTAATAGGTTTTTCTTATGGATAAGCCTGTCCATGTCACTCTCTTACTCAATAAACTCCAGTAGCTTCCTATTGTCTCAAGGATTGAATATAAACTCCTGTTTGACTTTTAAACAAGTCCATGTTGTGCCAAGCCTTCATCATTTCTTTTTTGTACTGTACAGTAGCCTCTGGTAGTCCCTGTTTCAAGAATCTCCATCCTCCACTCAGCTAATCCCTAAATCTGAACATGTCATTCCTCTAAGTTAATAAAGTCCAGTGGCTTTCTGCCCTTTATAGAACCAAATATAAATTCCTCTATTTGGAATTCAAAGTCCTGCATAACATGGTCTTTCTCCTCTCTTTATCCTTTACTACGTAAACTCCAATGATTCTATATTACCTCCAGAATCAAACCTCTGCTTGACTCTAAATGCACTTACAACCTAACCCCTTTGTACTTTTCCAGTCTTCTTGCCCTTTACACCCTTTCACGTACTCAGTGATCCATCGAGATTATTAGCCTTTTTAAAGTTTCTTTCCATTTCAGTTCCATCACCTAATTCCATACCTTTTCACTGTCTGTCCCCATGCCTGGAATATTCTCTCTCCCCCCATATCTGCCTTATGGATTCCTCGGCTTCCTTTAGGCATCAGTTCAAGTCCTATTTTTGCAGGAGGCCTTTAGTGCACATTCCTCTACTTCCCCATTGCACACCACTGCTAAAACTTCCCTCTAAGATTATTTAGCCATTTACACTGTATATGCCTTCTATGTACATATTTTTGTTTTACCTCCACCATTAGAATGTGAACTCCTTGAGGCAAGGGAACTGTATTTTCTCCTTTTCTTTCAATCCTCATTGCTTAGCACAGTGCCTAGAACATAGTAAGTGATTAAGAAACACTTGTTAACTGACTGACTTCACTCTTGTTGTGTGGTACAATAATTGACCTCCTATTCCCTAAAGAACAGAAATGTCTTAAAACCAGAGAGAGCTTTATTTTTTTATCTGTTTCTCCAGTGCCTAAAACAATGCCTGCTATGTAACAGGCACTTACTATAGGTTTACTGAATCCTTAACTCTTGCCTCTCGAAGATTCTGTCTCCACAACATTCCATATCCATCCTTTCCACTCTGTGTATAACAAAGTGAACTAGAGAGCTTAAAACAAGGAGGCAGATTTGACCTTATAAATATTACTGAGAATATGACTGAAAAGGAATGTCTTATTCAAAAGGAGCAGGATAGATAAAAGTAGACCAAATAGTATTATGATGAATATTCTAGTAGTGATCCAGAGCCATATTCCAGTAATGTGTAGATATAGGTATGTGTTGGGGTATGTGTGTGTGCATGGAGGGGTAGGGAGCGGGTGTATAAAGGATAAAGTCCAACTTGTTTAACCTGGTATTTCAGGTCATCCTGACTGAATGAATAAAAGCCTTTTATTAAGCCTTTCTTATGTACCAAGTACTAGCAATACACATATAAAGCCAGTTTAAACCCTGTCCTCAAGTAGCTTACAGTTTACTGAAGAGGCTGCATATTGGTTGGCATAATGAAAAGAGAAGGGAGCTAAATTCTGTGAAATCAAAAAGATGACAAGTAGAATAATAAGATAGACACTTGATACATTCTTTGTAGAGCTAATATTAGTGTTGTTTTGGTTGCTTTACTCAGAAAAAGAAATCAAAATTGGAAGAATGAGCAGAGGAAAACAGCTGGAGAAATAGCCTGAGTAAAGAGAGTCTGAAGTGTCCCAGAGAGGGCAGAGCTGAATAAACTAGTTCTCCACCTTCCATCCCCTCCCAAACATAATCTCTAGTAGTTTAGTTGGAGAGTGAAGGAGCAGCAGCCTTGGTGCCAGTGTAGAGAGATAGATAATGTATATTCAGCTTGCAGAATCTCAGGGAAGACAGAGTCCCTCAACCCTTGTTTCCCTTTACTCCCATGTTTATCACTTAATAATTGTATGGCTTTGAGCAAATCCCCTTGCCTTCCTGGCTATCATATTCCTCCTCTATCTTTTTGTTTTATTTTGTTTTGGACACTGGGTCTCCCTCAGTGTGGAAATGCAGAGGTCAGTCACAGGCTGGAACTCCATATTTATTGATGTGGCATTAAAGCTTTAACCTGCTCCATTTTTCTGATCTGGGCTGGTTTGCCTCTCTTTAAGCAGCCTGATGCCTCCTCTCTTCCCTGTTCACAGGGGTTTACCACATTAGGCCTGGATTTAGTATCCATTCAATCAGTGTGTGCCCTACCATAACTCAGAACTCCTGAACTCAAGTAATCCACCAACTTCAGTTACCCCAGTAAGAAGGACTGAAGGTATTCAGCACTTTGTCCACCTTCTTTATCTGCTGAGTAAGGAAATCCTTACGTGATCCTGATGGGTTTTTCTAAGATGACTTAGAGTTCATGTTTAATTGTATCTTTCTAGGAATGTTGTATTAACTACAAATAACTTAAATCTTTTTTTACATGTCAATACAATTTTTAGTTATCATTTTCTAAAATTCTACAAAGTTCCAATCTCCCCCACACACATACTCCTTTTATATGATTTAGATTGTATATGTGATATCATGCAATACACATTTCCATATTCACCATGTTATAAAAGAAAACACATTGTTTACACTAGAAAAAATTTATAGAATAGATAAAGTGAAGAATGGTATGCTTCAATTGGCATTTAGATGCCATCAGTAACTTCTATGGTGATGAATAGCCTTATTCATCATGAATCTCTTGGAGTTTTCTGGATCTTTGCAGTGCTGATAATAGTGAAGTCATTCACAGTTGATCATTGTACATTATCCTTTTATTGCATACAACATTCTCCTTGTTCTGCTTTTTTCACTTTATATCACTTCATATAAATTTTTCTAGGGTTTTTGGTGGTCAGTCTTGTTTGTTACTTCTTATGGCACAGTAATATATTCCATTGCAATTATATACCACAATTTGTTCAGCTAAGCCCTTCCCCAAATTGATGGACATCCCTTCAATACTAATACATTTCACATATTCTAATCACCCAATCCTGTCTTGCCTGTGTTGCAATGTAATCTAAAAAGAAAATCTATAGTTGAGAAGATGATTGTGTAGAGCTTTCTGCTACATACATTTATTTTGCTTATACCAAATAAATTATGGAATAATTACAAACAACTTAGTTCAAGGAATATCAGAACCCAGAATTCCTTATACTGCAGGGGATCTTAGAACATAGAATACAGAGCTAGAAAAGACCTGGGAGAATTAATCCAACCTCTCATCTTATAGATGCAGTAATTAAGACTCAGAGAGACTTAAAGAGTTGCCCAAAGTTAAACAGCATTTTAATGAGTAATTATGAACTACAGTCCAGTCTCCTGAACCCTCGGCCACTGAGTTTAACTATGCCATTCTACTTGTTTTTTACATGCATACTTCTCCAGAATTTCTTCAAATTCCTCAGTGAGTTTAGCCTAAGGCAACTGCATTTTTAAAGTCTCTTGACTAACTGTTAGATTTCTTCATAAGCACAGCAATGATGATGCCATCTGGAAGCAGACATGTAACACCAGAGGTAGCCTGCATCCTAAGGACTCTGTGTTTCTGGACATCATGTGCTGTTACCAAGTAAATCAGTAAAATGTGGGTGTTTTGACACATTCCAAAAACACCTTGCTAATTGGAAACAATGACCAGTGTGTCTATTTTTATCATAACAGAAACAGAGTGACTGTATTTGTCTTTTCCCTCTGCTTTTTTTCCCTTCTTTTCTGAGTTGGGTAAATAAAAGCCTTTGTCTTTCTCTCTTTTAAATACTCTATTCTTTTGGTGGATTTTGGGGAAAGGAATGGGCACTTATTAAGTCCTGTGCCAGATACTGTACTAAGCCCTTTATAAACATTATCTCATTTGATACTTACAACAGTCATGGGAGGTAGTTATTGTTAGTGTTTTTTCTTATAGCTGAGATTACTGTATAGTTAGAAATATCTTGAACCCCTAAAACTACAATACCCAAAATTCCTTTATGTATTACCTAGAATGCTTTTCCCTTTGCCACGTTTGCGTTGTCATGTTTGTATAAGTTCTGAGCCTCTGCCTTTTTTTTTCTCTCTTCTCCACGAGCACGGCTGATAGTTGCCTTTTTACTTTAGCTTTGTTTATGCTAGTTATTATTAATAAAATTTATAATATATAATGCTTAGTTATTGGATATTAATTTTAATCTCCACATTACTGAGGTCTGTAGGGATTAAATGACTTGTCCATGGTCATATAATTAGTAAGGGTCTAAGGCTACATTTGAATTTAGGCTAGAGATCTAGAGATGACTAAACATTCATTCAGACCCCTGTACTCTCAGTTCATCAGAAAAAAGTCAAGATTTGATCCTCATCACTTTCATTTGGAGATCCTGAAAAGTGTGGTGGAGGAAGGGAATGGGAGAACTGAAAGGTTGGTGCATTTGGAAACTTGCAGCTTTCAACATTACTATTTTAGGCATCCCTTTGGACTTGCTTTTTATAGCTCTCCAGCGAAAGAGCTTTTGGTTCCTAATAGTTATAAGAAATAATTAATATCAACTATATCTCACCTTGGAATTTGCCACTAATATTTCCATTTCTTATTGTATAATGAGTACCTTGAAAGTTAAAGCTGGTCATAAGAACAATGGAGGAAAATGGCATCCTGGATGTTTATATTATCTTAGTCTTATTTTTATATATTATATGTACTACATGTGTATATATATCATCATTTAGTGTGTCTCTATGTACTATATTATATATATATATTGCTGCATACTCTGATAAGGAATAATAGTTCTGAATTTATTTTCAGTATAACAACTTAAAAAACAGTTTTTGTAACACAACTACAGAAAGAATCTTTCCAAAATGAACATAGTAATTCCATATTACTGACTGTAAACCACCTGTCCATTTTTATATTTTTCTATTTCACCTTTCCTACAGTGTTGCATTCCATTCACATGGGCCACTCTCCATTCCTTCTTGTCATATTACATCTCATTGCCTTTGTTCATAGTCTTCCATGTCTATCTAGACTTCACCCTCTTCTTATTTCCTTCTTTTGAGAACCAGTTTGGATGCCAGATTTTCCTTAAAGCCTTTTCTGATGCAGTCCACAACAACCTCTTTTTCAGTTTTCTGTATAAGTCTCTCTTTGGCATTGGTCAGTAAGTAGCACAGTGGATAGAGTGCTAGACTGGTATTGGGAAGATCAAAGTTTAAATCTCACCTCAGACACTTAACAGCTATGAGATTTCAGACAAGTCATATAACTTGTCTTGACTTCTTTTTTTCTAAAACACAACATAAATTCTGGCTATTGTTACTATAAGTATTATAGTTAATGGTACAACTAGGTGGTGCAGTGAAAACAATATGAGGTCTGAATGAAGACTCATCTTCCTGAGTTAAAATTCAGCCTCCGATACATCTAAGCAGGTGACCTTGGGCCAATCATTTAACTCTGTTTGCTTCCGTTTCCTCACCTGTAAAATGAGCTGGGGAAGGAAATGGTAAACCATTCCAGTACCTTTGTCAAGAAAACCACAAATAGGGTTACAAAGAATCAGACATAATTAAAAATGACCAAAAAGTAATGACAACATTATAGCTATTATCCTTCTTTCCTTTATATTGTAAGTATCTTAAGAGCCAGGATGCTCTAGATTTATAGGTGTTCGACTAGAAATGGACCATCATCATTATGATAAGAGTTATAGTTGGTATTTATATGCAGTAAGATTTGCAAAGGGCTTTAAAATTTTATCTCATTTGATCCTCACAACTACCTTGAAAGACAGGTGCTCTTGTTAGTCCCATTTTGCTGATAAGGAAATCAAGGTAAATTAAATGAATTGCCTAAGGTAACACAGTAAGTATCTGGGCCTGGATTTGAACTCGGGTCTTCCTGATTCAGGGAAATCACAGTCTCTTGAGCTAACCTGTTCAATAGTTGGACATTTCTAACTGTGAAATTCTTTGAACTGAATTTTGTCTCCCTGTAGTTATACCTATTAGTTCTAATTCTGCCTTTTGAGCCCAAGTAGAAGTCTAATCCCTCTATGATAGCTTTTCAACATTAAAAGGAAGTGAACACATTATCCTAAAGTCTTCCCTTTTCCAGGTTAGGCATCCCTACTTGCTTCAGCTAATCCTCATTTGACACAGTTTCTAGCTCTTTTACTATCCTAGACATCCTCCGTTGAAAATTTGTCAATATTCTTCACAAAATATAATACCTAGATCTCTTTACAACACTCTCTACTCATTCATACTACAGCAAAAGACAATGGACCATTACCTACCTTGGTCTGGACAATTTGCTTATCTTCAAATAACTTAAAATCACATGAGCTTATATGGCTACTAAATCACAGTTAATTTTTATTATCATATAAAACATGTAGTCCACTTAGAACCATTACTCTTGTCTAGCCATGTCCTTCTTATCTAATGCCACAGCATTTTTTGACTGATGTGTTTTTATCTTTATTAAATTCCTTATTATTAGATTTGTTCCCTAACCTAGTCATATTTGGATCCTGTTTCTGTCATCCAACATATAAGCTATCCCTCTGAGCTTCATATCATCTGCAGATTGAAAGGCATGCCATCTGTGTTTTCATCCAAGTCACTGATAAAAAAATGTTGAAGAGAAGAAGGCTGAGTACTGAGCTCTGCCTTTGTTATCAACTGTCCATGACCTTTATAGAATATTAGAGCAGATAATGGCCTTAGTAAACATTTATTTCATCCCTCTCATTATGAAGACAAAGAAATTGAGGACCAGAGTAAATTGTTGAATTGTTCAGTGGCCACGTGATTAAAATAAAAATTCTATATGCTCTCAGTTATCCAGATTATTCAGCTCTCCCCACTTTATGATAGATTTTTTTTTGCTGTGTTATTTCATTTTTGCAAATATACACTCACCAAGTGAGGATCAGTGCCCAACATGCTCTGTCATCCTTTGGAATTTATTTCCATGTCTTTCCATAAAACATCTCCCCATTACATCAGAAGTCTTTATCTGTTATTAATTCTAGGTTAATATTCTAGCTTTTCATTTGTCCTCTGTAACTATCAATACATGACTTTTGTTATTCTTCAGGCATTTCAATCATGTCTGGCTCTTTGTGTCCCCATTTGGTGTTTCTTTGGCAAAGACTCTGGAGTGGTTTGCCATTGCCTGCTCCAACTCATTTTACAGATGAGGAAACTGAGACAATCAGTGTATACTCTTACTTGCCCATGGAGCTAGTAAGATCATACAGCTAGTAAGTGTCTTAGGCCAGATTTGAACTCAGGAAGATGAGTCTTCCTGACTCTACACCCAGCATTCTATAGTCATATGTCACTGATAGTCTTTCTGATAGTCCCTGATAGTAAAAATTCTTCATATAATTAATCTGTAATAATTTACAATTTTAGTACAGTATGCTATACATTGAGTTACTCCAAATACTGATTCTAATGATATTGTAAAATTCCCTGCCCACTACCATAAAATTTTGATATATTCAGAGAAACTGAAGCCAGAACAGACACTTTACTTTACTTAAGCTTGTATCTGTTTCAGTACTTGGCCAATTGCTATATACCTAACATTCACTGTAATAATAATATCACTGTATTAATAACTGAGGTAATAGAGGCAGAGAGAGGCAAAGAAACCGAGCTGAAGTCTATAGATGATCTTTTCAGTTTCTCTTCTGGTATGTTATGATGGTAATTTGAGGAAAGGTGTTTGGGATAAGGGAATTGAAAGGAGGATGTTGGAGACTTGGTAAATGGGTAATCTCGGTTACAGGTAGGCTGGGATTAAAGGAGATTCAAGGTATAATAGGACTGAAGTCAGGAGTATAACACAGAAGGGAAACAGGGATCTTCTTGGGAGAAAGAAGTTAAACTAAACAGGCTAACACAGCAGGCTTACAGACTGGGACTTAGACTCAAACATAAGCTGAGGGAAATAGACTAGACTGCAATTAACAAACAGGCTTTAGTTAATTTCACAGGAAGGGACCTATTTTGAAGTAACACCTTCCTTCAAGATGGATACCCCAGCTACCCTCTGAGCCCAGAGTATGCTGTCTCTTTCCCTCTTCTCCCCTCTTGATAACTAACAGACAAATTACACTAAATAGGACTATTGAAACACAAAGGGTTTATTTGTTTGAAGGATGTTGGTTAGGAAGGTGGATTAAAGGAAAGCCCTATCAGTTATCTCAGGAACCTCAGGTGGGGGAAGGGAAGTGAAGATGAATCTGAGTAAGGACCTGCCTTATTCAGTTTTACAAAATGCTATCTAAAGGGAATAAATGATGATTTGATTAAATTATAAATAATGCTGTCAATTAGATAACTCTTCACAGATTTAACTCCTCTCTAATTTCTCTCCTTATAAACTCCACAGCCACTAAGGTAAGGGAGGGAAGGCAGGGTGGTATTAGGAAAGGAAGATATAAAGGGTCTATCTAAAATAATAATTTCTTAAGTAAATCTATCAATGCTAGGCTAAATTTCAATATTGAAGCTAGATAATCTAAGTGCTCGCTCATTGACTTCCTCCCTCCATGGAAGATCCAGTCAACTGCCTCTCCTCAAGATTCTAAAACCTCTAACAGCTTTTTGGAACTCAGCCAAAGCTAGAAAAAACTATATCCCCCAATTCTGTATACTACAGGTATTAAAAACACTTCAAAATTTGTAATATGTATGAATGTTATAAAAACTAATATTAATAACTTGGCTTAATATTATCCTTTATGCACCTTTTTTAGTTCATATGATAGACTCTCAAAGTAATATGTTCCAAAGGATACATAACTAGTAAGTGATCAGTTTGCCTCAGCTTCACAGTTGAAGTACAAAAAAAAGTGGATTATTAATTAATAATAATGATACCTATAAAATTGTACTATTGTTGTTATCCTTCATCAAGTCAGTTTCATCCATTGACAACGATTACAACCTCTCCATGACTTAATAGATTTAATTCAATTGAATTCTACAAACACTTGTTAAATTCCTGTAAACCTATAAAGGATTATGTTAGGCTTTGCAACAAAGAGCCATAAGTAATATTTTTGACAAAAAAAATTCATAGAGTATGTTGAAGGAGGGTCTACATTAATTGAAGTTGAAGTAGAGTTTCCACAATGGACAACTCTCTGTTGACAGTTAATACAATTATTGTGAATATCTGACCTATTAGTGTTGAAAGAATGGGGGTTTTTACCCACTAAATAGAGGTCCCTTAGTGTGGATTTAGGTTTGGATCAATGAAGACCCAAACAGTGGTTCTGGCCTAGTTTGTAGGCCAAGGAATCAGCCATACCAGTCCTCTGTAAGCTTAACATAAAATCTGACAGGGGTTTGATGTTATTCAAATAAAGGATGTTTACTTTATAAATAGCAGGATGGGTAGAGGACCAAGATAAAAGGAATTTCCTAAGCTATCAGGTTCTAGCTTCTCCCACTCAGATACTGGTAAGCAAGGACCTGCTTGGTCCCAACACCATTGGGCTACTCTATTTTCTCTCTCTATCTGCCTAAACCCTTCTAGATAACTAAAATGAGATCAGGATGAGGGTTGGGATCAGGTAAAGAGTCTGGATTCCTGGATCTTCTCAGGTAAGCCTGGAACTCCACCTGTAACTGATGGCCACCGGAAGTCCCTCTTTTCCCCCATTCACAGTGTCCCAAGGCAAAAGCAACCCCTAGGACTCTCTGTCCTCCTTCTTATCCTTCCCTCTCTTTCTGGAATGCAACCCCAAATGGTTCCAGGCATGCCGTTGCCTGCCTTTACAAACAGTCTCTTCCACAAGGTTCTTGCATGCTTTTTCCCCAAAGTCTTTTGCAAGTTTGCCTTCATCTGTCTTATTTTAACAGTGTCATCTGTTACAAAGGAGCAAGGGCCTCAGGTCTTTAAGATACTGAAAGAAGAATTTGGTGATATAAAAAGTGAAAACAAAAATAGGTAAGATTCCATGTTGCCCTCATGTTGCTTAAGGAAAATGAGAAACCCACAAATAAGAGTAATAGAAAATAGAAAGTGGGAAACACATAAGAAGAATATTGGATTCTTTGAGATGTGATGAGCTAGAGGTCTCTTAGAGGAGGTTACATGAGTGGAGTCTTAATGGTGAGAATAAGATTACACACTTGAACATTTAAAATTTTGTTTAAAAAGGAGGAAGGAATATAAATAGCTTATATGCTTATATTTCTGTAGTAAACTTACAGGTTTACAAAGGGATTGTGACTTTTTTCCTTTTTCTTAGTTGTTTGTTAACATTTAAGTTCCCAAGCATCCCCATCCCTTTCTTTCCTTCCCCCCAATAGAGATGGCATCATTTGATTGTATATAAACATGCATGTGTGTATGCATGCACATACACACATGCATATGTGTGTGATGCATGTTTCTATTTATCATTTTTTCTTAGGTGGACTTTCAAAGTTATTCCTCAAGCAGTATTTCTGTTGCTATATATAATTCTTAGTTCTGCTCATTTTACTCTTCATAATTTCATGTATATCTTTCCATGCTTTTTAAAAAAATCAACCTGCTAGTCATTTCTTACCACACAGTAATATTCCATCAAAATAATATGCCACAGCTTGTAAACCATTCCCCAATTCAAAGGCATCCTGCTACTTTTTTCTTAATTATGCCATAAGGAAACATCAGATCTGGGTCTTGACCCCAGCTCTCTAGATTCCAAGTCCAGGCCTCTTTTTTTTCTTTTCCCCTTCCCACTGCCCTTCAAGTTAAGACACTGAATACATTTGTTTATTTTCCCTTTTCTTAAAAGCTAGAACCAGGAAGACATTGTACACAGTAAGAGCAATATTGTGAAATGATCAAGTGATAAACTTAGCTATTTTGACAATACAATGATCCAGCACAGTTCTGAGGAACTTATGTCAAAGAATACTATTCACCCTGAGAGAAGGAATCTTGGGAGTCAAAATGCAGATGAAAGCATGTGATTTTTCTATTGTTTATTTGGGTTTTTGTCCTGGGATTTTTGTTTTATAAGATAACTCACTTAGAAAATGAACAATATGGAAATATGTTTTGCATTATAACATGTTTTACCCAGATTGAATTGCCTGCCAGCATTAGGAGAGGGAAAAGGAGGGAAGGAAGAAAGATAAGTTCAGTCATAAAACTTAGGAAAACTTGTGTGGAGATTGGTTATTTCATATAATTGGTAAAATATGCATATATATATATATTTTTTAAAGCATCTAATGTTTGATCAGTGAGCCCCCAGCTTTTCCTCTCACACCAGATGGCCTGGCTGTTATAGTTAGACCTTAATTCACTTGACCTCCTTCTTGGTGTATTCTCAAGTAATTCTCACTGTACCACAATCACAGACTTTCCTCTGTGGTGTTCCTAACCAGTGTTACCTTTCCTCTGCTAGAAAACATACAGTGTTCTGAAACTCGTGTTATAGTATTCATTCTCTTTGGGAAAGCTCCAATTCTTAGGATGTTTACTCCTGATTTCCTTGTTCAACTTCCATATATTAGATAACAATCAGTTTCTATGTCATGTGTAAAAGAACTAGAAGGTCTAGTTATTAGTGAAGAGATCGGGATTCTAGTCTCAGTACTTTCAATGACTTGCTGTGTAGTCACAAGCAGTTTATTGGCCTTCCATAGATCTTAGTATTCTCATTTTTAAAATAAGGGGCTTTTGCTCAATGATATTCAAAGATCTTTTCAACTCTCAGATTCTATACTTCTGACAGAACTCAGATCCTTAAAATATGAATATGATATTTAGGCACCCTCTTTCCTTCCCTGTGACTCAGCTTCTACATGAGTAAAAAAGGGCATGGGGTGGACTAGAAGTTTCTAAGGAAGGTAATAGTGCCCAAAAATCTTCTGTTTGCCTTTATAGTAACCTCATTGCTATAGCATCAAATCAGCCTCGTCTGAGATGATGATCGCATTGCCTTCAGAGGCTATTTTCCTTCTTGTGAATTTATTCCATTGTTTCCATAAAACTAGACCTTTCTCTTGATTGTTGGAAAGGCTATGCATGGACATGGGTGCTTAATGTTGTTGCTGTAGATTTCATGCGGCATATCTAGAGGCAACACAATATGGTAAAAGAAACACTTGTCATGACCCAGGTTTCAATACTAGCTAACTCTGTCATTTATTGGCTATGTGACCCTGGAGGAGTCATACAAACTTTCTGAATTTCATTTTCCTTATTCATAAAGTGGGGATGAGATTTTCATGCCATACTTCTTAGGTTTGTCATAAGGAAAGCAATTTTCAAACTTTAAAACCCTAGAGAAATGTGAACTCTAAGTAGATTGATAGCACTATTAATATTCATGTAGATTGTCTGTTTTTAAACTACATGATTAATGTTTTTTAAAGTTGGAAAGTGATTTTGTCGATTATTGAACATAGGAGGCAAGAACTATAAGGGACCTTAGAGATCATCTGGTTTAGCCTCATCATTTGATAGTTGAGGAAATTGAGGGTCACTAGCAGCCAAGGACTTAGCCAAGGTCACAAAGGTAGTAAGCAGTAGAAGAAGAACTTCAACCCTGGTCTTCTCTCTTTCATGTCAGATCCTTTTCTCCTTGCACCACTCCCTCACAAGAGATACTCTACTTTCTATAAGAAAACAGGAAGGAATTTTCTGATAGTTTATTTTCGTAATACTTAAGTTGTTACATTAGCACTTGGGATACGTGTATTCCAAGTATCTAAACCTAATTTCTCTATTTCTGAATGCTTGCTGTTCACATTTATGACTTCTTCGATTATGAACTTGCTTAAGTGAGCCCCATTTGTAATAATATGTATAATTACAGAAAGATATATGATGTGCCAGAAAGGAAGCCAGCATGAACCCATTGCACTTGGAGAAACTCATCGGTTTTATTTAACACAGAGTAACAGTTTATGTGGTTTATTAAAAGAACCTAATACCTCATTTTTATTATTGTTAAAGAGTCCTTATATTGGCTGAATACAAACAGAAAAGTGGCTTCCTCTTGGTCCAATTCCTGTTTTTATTTTGTAGAATATCAGGAGTTCAGAAAAAGAGATAGCCAGTACATTGGCACATTTCTGCCAGTTAAATTTGATAAACATTACAATACAGTCAAAATAAAACTGAACTCCAAGTTTTAGAGTTAGGAAAATGTCATGTGAACTCTGAAAAATTATTAATTATGAATTTGAACAAGCCACTTGCCCGTGAATGCCACTTTCCTGATCTGTAAAATGGGGATAATGATATCCCCTATCTCAGAGGACTGTGTTGAGAAAAAAAACTTAATGCAATATAGAAAAGCTATTTTACAGTATTATATAAGTGTTATTACTTATTAAACAACCAATATGTGCCATGAACTCTGTATGATAGAACTAGGAGTGAAATGAAAGCCCACCCTCAAGGAGCATACCTAATGCTGCCATTAGTTAGAATATGTCATGTATGCAGCTAAAAAAATTCAAAGTAGTTTGTGATGAAAGCAAAGGAGAAATCATTTCCAGTTTGTTGGAGATCAAGAACATTACAGAAAGCAGTAGGCATCTGAACCTTTTAGGAAGATAAGGATTCTGGAAAGTGGTGATGAGGAAAATGTGTTAGGGTATCCTCCTACCCTAGTTTTCCTTGAGTATACTTAGGCATATAACAGGGAAATGACCAATGAAGACTAAGAAGGCCTGGGAGCAAAGGGATCTGGAAGTCCAAGAACTAGAATGTAGGGCCTGGCTCATCCTTTCAGGGCATACATAGGGATTTGGTGAGTTTTCCCCTTCTTGTAGTGTGGGTGCCTTTTGTTTGGCTGCAGAGCCAGAAATGCAAGTGCATCAAAAAGTCCTTAAATGAGAAACTTGCTGTTTTTTAAATTTTGTTTTGTTTCGTTTTTTTACTCCTGGCCTTGGGATGGAAAAATGACTGAACTCTGTAGGGCCAATGGGAGATGGATATGGTTTTTTGTTTTTACCCACCCTGTCATTGAACACATTGCCCCTTAGAAGAACCTGTATTTAGAATGGGGCTTCTACTGTTTGAGTCTTTTTTCCTTAGTTACATGGACTTCGGAGACATCCAAAAGTTGAAAGAGTTTGCCAAGAGCTCAGCCTGGTGAGGAAAATAACCCCAAGGAGTAAACTCTAGGATCTAGCCCACCAGTGAATCCAAGAGGTGTGTCCTGCCAGCAAGGAAATCGTTCCAACCACTGATGATGCCACATTTGGGAAATGAACTTGGTGTGAATGCTTTCAGTCTGAGCCTGTCCTTCTCAGGGCTGGAGGTGGCAGGGAAAGAGTTTATTCCTGGTTTGCACACTTCTGTTCTCATTATATTTTCTCAAGAAGTATCTCTTTGTAAAAGCTAATTTATGTTAACTGATTAAATTGTTAATTAATCCAAGATGCGGATGATATTGGGATATTAATTGGCACTGACTTTTTTTTGGGGGGGGGGGAGGGAAGAGATTATTGGAATTGAGGCTTAAGCCAGTAACATTATGAATAACTCCATGGTCCTTTTAGGATTACCCCTAGGCCCTGAAGGGAAGATAAAGGTAGCTAATTCCTCTCCAGGCTCTGCTCCAGATCCTTTGCACTGTCTCTATTATGTCACACCAGCTTTCTCACCTAAAAGTTCATTCCATCCCTGTGCCTCCTTTCTCTGATTCATTAGTTCCTCCCAGAACCTCCATTTTAAGGCAAGCCAGCCATGCCTTCATTCTTTTCCAGACTCCACTCCTGACTCCCTGGACTTTCTCCAACATGTTCTCACATTAATAACTTTTTACTTTTCAGTTCCTTTATGTTTTCTTCTGCCATTAGAAAGTAAGGTCCTACAGGGTAAACACAGTCTTTATGCCTGTATTTGTATTTCTTTCACTTAGCACAGTGTCTGTTACATAGTAAGTGCTTAATTGATGTTTATTTACAAGATCTGGTTACCTGATCTACTAATGTGAATTGAGATAATTCAGGAAGACCTCAGTTCAAATTTGGCCTCAGACACTTATTAGCTGTGTGACCCTGCTTGTGCTTATTTTGACATTGCTTTTCCTAATTCTTCCTACTGTTTGTAGACATATTACTTTGTTCCTTTTACAAAGATTTCAGGTGTAGACTAATGATTATATTTCTTATTTCTCTTTATTGGTATTTAAAAATATTTGTTTTACTCTGAGAAATGTTTTGGCTTTATGCTTTAATATGTACTTGTATTTTCATTGTATTTTGGGGATTTCTTCCCTAATGTAACTATTAGTTTAGATATTATTTTTAATTTCAATGTGATTGAGTACTTTTATGCTTTTGTCATTTATTTTCTTTCCCTGTGGTCTAATTAATAGTATGTAAAATATCTGCTTTGTCATGTTTGTTGAGAACTCCTTATTTTGAACCCCAATTTTCCTTAACTTTAATTTACCCATCTTTAAAGCGACATGGGGAAGCAAGTGTTGAAGGAATCCTCAATCAGCTGGTCCTGGAGCATCTCCAGTTGGCTCCTTTGCAGTGGGGTGAGTAATCTCTGAAGGATAAAGTAGTTTTCTTGGATACACTTTGTTTCCTTAACATAATAATCAATCATTTAAAGGTTAGTTGTTAGAGAAACCACAAATATTCAAATAACATTGCCTAGAAACCTTTACAGTGGAAGAAGCTACCAGAAGATAATTTTGTTACATTTGGGTCTGAATTGTGCTAAGTAAGTGTATTGACTGAACAAAGAAAACTTGGATTGAGCCTTTTACCTCTTTCATGTACCTTAGTGTTTTAAATGTGCTAACTTTGGATGAAATTTAGTTTGCTACTTAAAGACACACACACAGGTTTGTGGTATAGGGTTTTCTCTTGAAACAAAATGGGATGTGACCATTTTTCAGTAAGACTGTCTTCTGGATATGGTAGTGGAGTTCAATACAGTCTGATATGTGGGTAGTATATACTGAGCAATGGGATTATGTTGAACGAAGCCTGCAACAAGTAATCTCAGAAGAATCAAGTAGCTTCAATTGGATTCAGAACCATTAGTCATAGCTTCTTAAGCTTAAGTCATATTAGAATAAACAAGGCTCCCTTTTCACTTTTATGAGCAGGATACAAAAGTACCTATTTTGAAAGTGCCTTGAATAAAAGTTTACAACCCAGAAAAGATAACTTTTTCTACTTCATTCATTATCATTAACCTTTTATTTAAAGTTTACTTTGTGGCATATGTAAGAACAGATATTCTGGTCTGTTTTTTCTAAGTGTTCTGTTTGTTGTTTTTTTTTTTTTTTAAGAAAGAACATATCACATTGCTTTGATGTCAAGGATGCTGTCACAGCATGAACCTATTTTAGATCAAATCTTTTAATTTGTGTTGTTAAAAAAACTCAGAACACAAGAAGATAAATTATTGTCCTTTCCCTATGATCTAGTTAGTGAATAAGGTTTGTCTACTCCATTAGAAAGCCTGAGGAAACGTTCCTCCTGTTATACCCTGACAGTGCCACCTACAACTCCACCCTGGTTCCTGGCCTCTTACGGCATCTTTTTCTGAGATGGAAGAACCCATCAATTTCCCATGTGCTCCCACCATTCTTGTTAGCTATTTTTCCTTCCTACATCATAGATTATCAGTCCACAGAGAATGGAGAAAGATTTTCATATGCAGCAAAGTAGTTGAGTTAATTTTTTTTATCTACATGGATCAAACTATGTTCTTTTCTGTTTTCTGTCCTTGACCTCTTCTTGCATTAGTTTCATAGGTTCTGACCCAACATTTATCAGACAGGTTCACCAACTAAATATTTGTTAAGCTCCAACTTGTCACCTTCTCCATGCCCCACACCTGAGTCTGAGACTAAAAAGTAAAACATCAAAACAACCCCATCCATCAGAAGATTTATATTTTGGAGAAAGTATAGCATGAATGTAAATAAAGATGTAAACAAAATAATTTCTGAGGTGAAAACATTAGCAACATGGTGGTGGTTGGGGGTGGGTTAGTAGTGATTTGAGGTGATAGGGAGGAGAGTAGTATGAAATAGGAGTTTTTTTGATCTGAGCTATTAAAGAAACCAGGGATTCTCTGAGACCTGGTGACAATGAAGGTGTATTCCATTCATTATATTCTGACAGTACAAAGATATAGTTGAGATCTGACTCCTGGATACAGAGAGGATGAATAGGTCATTTTGGTTGGACTACAGAGTTCATGGAGGAGAAAAATGTGAAATAAGCCTAGAAAGAGAGGCCAGAACCTAATTCTAAATAAAATATCAAAGAGTTTTTTTCCTAGAGGTCATTGGGAGGCACTCACCCTTTTTGAGGAGGAAAGTGACATATTTAGAGATATAAATTTTTTTTATCTATCACACCTCTGATTGGCATAAGGAGATCCTAGGGAGAAAATTCACTTTACAAATGCATATGAGCATCTTCTCTGCTATTTGTAGTCTTAGAGTATTACCTGGGGCAATGAGATTTAATGACTTGCCTGGAATTACACAATCCCTATATGTCAGAGGTGGTACTTGACCCCAGATTTTCCTAATGCGGAGACTGTTATTTTATGCCATGCTTCCTTGCAGTTTTACATGTGTTTTAAGAATATCAATTTACAATGACAAGGATAATTTGGAAAGAGGTGAGACCCAAGACAGGAAGACCAATTAATAGGCTATTGCAGTAATCCAAGGGAGACAGGAAAGATGGAGTTTCCCTCAACAGAAAGAAAAAATTTAGGAGTTTGGGGTTGGAGAGTAAGGGAATATGTCTAGATCATAGAACTCAGTTTATTTTTTATTATTAATTTTATTATTCTGTTAATTTTTTAAAAAGCAGTATATTGTCATTCACATGATAAAATCAAACTATCAATAAGCACATGAAAAAGTGTTTTAAATCCCTCCAGATTAGAGAAATGCAAATTAAAATAACTCTGAAGTACCACCTTACACCCAGCAGAGTGGCCAATATTGCAGCAAAGGAAAGTGATAAATGTTGGAGGGGATGTAGCAAAATTGGGACACTAATATACTGCTGGTGGAGTTGTGAATTAATCCAACCATTCTGGAGGGCAATTTGGAATTATGCCCAAAGGGCTTTAAATGACTGCCTGACCTTTGACCCAGCCATACTACAGCCATACCAAAGAGATAATAAGGAAAAAGGACTTGTACAAAAATATTCATAGCTGCACTCTTTGTGGTGGCAAAAAATTGGAAAATGGGGTGGTGTGTCCATCAATTGGGGAATCACTGAACAAATTGTGGTATCTGATGGTGATGGAATACTATTGTGCTGAAAGCAATAATGAACTGGAAGAATTCCATGTGAACTGGAATGACCTCCAGGAATTGAAGCAGAGTGAAAGGACCAGAACCAGGAGAACATTATACACAGAGACGGATACTCTGTGGTACAATCGAAAGTAACGGACTTTTCTACTAATAGCAATGCAATGACCCAGGACAATCCAGAAGAATTTATGAGAAAAAATGCTATCCACATTCAGAGAAAAACTATGGGAACAGAAACACAAAAGAAAAACATATGATCAATCACCTAGTTTGATAGGGATATGATTGGTGATTTTGGCTTTAAAAGATCATTCTAATGCAAATACGAATAACATGGAAATAAGTTTTGAAGGTTTTGAACAATGATACATATAAAATCCAGTGGAATTTCTTGTCAGCTCCGGGGGGCAGGGGTGAAGAGGAAGAGGGGATCATGAATCATATAACCATGGGAAAATATTCTAAATTTTAAAAAAAAGCAGTATATTATCAGTATCAGATTGCCAACTCAACAGACCTTACTGCAGTTGTTTTTGATCTTCTTTAAGCTGCAGATCATTGTACACAATAATCTTGGTTGCTGGAAGTCAATGTCTCTGATAACGGGGAATTCCGTTGGGGTTCTATAATTCAGGTATCTGACAGAAAATGAACAAATTAATAAAATTTTGGATAAGTTCACACCTGCACTTACTTATTGTCAACAATGACCTTTAAAGCAGAGAAGCTAAGAAAGAGAGAGCAAGGGTACAAGTACATAGTAGGGGAGAAAAGCATAGTATCAAGAAAGAAGTAAATATAATTAGATGACAAAAATGGAACTTTATTCTCATCTGTTTCTTTCCAAAGATGGAAGAAGTTGCATTGAATATTTTCCAGCATCAGTGAGGCTTCCAATGCTGGTAATCTGACTAGCTCCCTTCCTCAGGTTTATTGAAAGTAGTTATCGAAGGGACTAATTCTGTGTACTTTGACATAACTGTGGTCTATAGGATCTTGTATTCTAGAGTAGGGATTCCTAAATGATGGCCTACTGACCAAATCCAGCTTGCCACCTGTTTCTGTTCATCCCATGAGCAGATGGTTTTTACATTTTTAAATAAAATTTAAAATGAGTGTAATGTTTCATTTGAGACACGTATAGATGCTTAATCCTAAATGTCAGCTTTAATGTCAAGGCAGGTATATTGCAGCATTTGACTTATAGTTATTCTAGGAGGCTTATTCATTATTCCATGAGCTTTTGAGGACAAAACTGGATTAGCTTGTTTTTTTTGCTCTAGACAAGTAATACTTATAAAATACAAATTTGAATTTTACTTGAAATCATAACAGAGCAGATTGCATAACTATTGTTTTTAAAATGTTGGGTTTATGTTGGATAAAAATAACAAAACAAATTTAAAATGGTTAGGTAGTTATGTGTATGAGTGTGCATATGAATAAATGACCTTATTCTTAACCAGAATTTATATGAGAATGAATATACATGTAATGCATACTCCAACATTCCATTGAGTCTGTGATCTCATTGATCTGGGTATTACCTTCATTTGTTTCTTGACTCTTGTGCATATCCTTTAACAAGTTCACTTCAGGTAGTTCACCTAGTGTCCAAGGCCTTCATTGAATTCTCTTGGAATTTTATGAATGCCAATGGAGCATGCAGGCTAACTACTAACCATCCCTCAGTCTCACTACATATGGGGTAATTGATGTAATGTAACTTTATGAAATACTTCACATGAATACTTCTTTGGTGGGAAATATGTGAGCCATGCCACATCAGTTTGGAACATTGGGAAATGAATAGCATTATGCTAATGTGGAAAACTGATGGCTCCTAGAAGTTCTAACACTGAAAGTAGTTGGGATGCATCAGGAATTAAATTTCCTTGAACTCATAACTTTGAACAGCCCTTAGGGATCATGTCTAACCATTTCATTTAATAGCAACAAAGTAGGCCTACCTAAATAGGTAATATAACTTCCCCAAGGCCCCATAGTTACTAAGTAGAAGAGTCAGAATTCATATTTCGGTCTTCTAAGTCAAAATCTAATATCATTTTACATGCTCTATGCTGGAAATAGCCAAAGAGGCAAGGTCAGAGGTTCCTAAGGCAGAACCTCAGTTTGTCCTTTTATTGTCTCAGGTCCTAGGAGATGAGAGTAGAGCTAGCTATCCCTAGAAACTTTCCTGGCCTTTCTAAAGGATTTTAGGAGGAGCTATATATACTCTTTAGATAAAAAATTCAATGCTCTGTAAGTTTTTTTTTTACTCTTGGCTTTTAGTAAAAACAAAATAAAACATCTGTATCTTCAGACGGTCATATACACTTCATGGGTCAACTAAAGAAAAAAGAAAGTATCCCCACAAAGGCCAGGCATGGATAGGTGTCAGGAGGTGGATATCCCTTAATTCTACCATCTCCCCCTCCCCTGCATCCTGGATAAGTATGGGGAGTCAGTTGAATTGTGATTAATGAATCCCCTCACCCCCGAAAAATACTAATAATGTAGAGTTTTAAAGACACCAGTTTCTTGTTTACCAACCTCTGTTTCTTCCTATGGTGTGAAGAAAGGGGATAAAAGCTTGATTGATTGGATTTTAGGGTAGATATTGTTGGACAGTAAACAGCTGGGTACTACTGTATACAACCTGCACACCTCTTGTCAGCTCACCTTGCTAGCTGACCCTCTGTTTCCTTCCCAGGGTTACTTAGTAACTGTGATGTGATATAGATTGTTCCTGCATCCTAGATCTTTCCAAACATCTGTTCTCTGTGGGTATATTAGTCAGCACTTCTGTCATTTATCAACAAATAATGAATTAGTTTTAGTTGATTAACTAAGTACATTTGAGAAAAATCAAGACATTGTCATCATAATCTATTATTTTTGTACCCCTCAGCTGTCTCAGGTGTTATTTTACTTGGAGTTTGGGGATGATTATATCAACTTTAACAACTAAGTGAACTGGATATAGAATATTAGAAGAGACAAGGACCTCAGAATAGGAGTGTAGAACCAGAAGAAATTATAGAGATCATGTTACCCAATCTCTTTACTCAGCAGAAAAGGAAGCTCACATACAGAGAAGTTGGTGACTTGCCCAGGATCACAGAGCTGTTAAGTGATAATCTGGTCCTACCATGTAAGTCCCACGATTTCCAGTCCAGTGTTCATCTCAATATCCCAAGGCTCTTTATAACAATTTTAACTGTTGCTTCTTTTATTCCATTCTTAGGTGCCATTATGAGACATTTGAATTTCTCATCTGCTCTGTAAAGTTACCAGGAGTTATGAGATGGAATAAAAATGCTTGCACAGCATGCAGGCATTCAAGTTTTATATCAAGAGGGAAGGGGGGGAGAAAATCCTTTAAGTTTTGCAAAAGAGCTGAGGCTGGAAGTCTGAAACCTCTGCATGACAGATGCCAGGTTATCTACCTCAGATAAGCACGGAACTAATAAGACTTTGCTAAAAATAGTTTTCTCAGTACCTTCAGACAGACAGAGCCCAGGCTGAGACATGATATTAAAAGCCAACAGGGCTGCCAAGAAACACTCTTTGCCCCTTCAGATTTAGAGCAAGAGAAGTGGGATAGACTTAGGAGATGCATAGAGGTGATTGTAGAGAGGATTCCGATGATAGGCAGAGGATTGGATAAAATGACCTCTAAGATTCCTTTTCATTCAGAGTATGACTTTTTTGTTGGCCTGATATAACAGCATAAGTGCAAATGCACCATCACCTTTTAGCATACAATATGTGCACCTAAAAATGTTAATTAAATGGAATAGAATTCTAATTTTTCTAGAGGCTGAAAATCACTTGCCTAAAGTTGAATAGTTGGGACTGGAACCCATCCATCTTGGAATACAGACAAATTTACTTGGTTGGCTTTGTGGCAGGCACACACCAAAGATTTGCCAGATATTCTTGAGGTCCAATTCTGTTGAGAGTTTTACCAGTATTAGAGCCACAGAAAATGACGTGGTATGTTATATAAACCCAAGTATGAATGGACTTATTTGAGAGGGGAAAATAGGCATCACATTTGGAGGAAGAAGACCTGAGACTTGAGTCCTAGATCTGCTACTGCCCTTGGACAATTGCTTTTTCTCTGAGCCTCAATTTCTTTATCTTTAAAATAAGAGATTGGACTAGATGATCACCCTCATACTTCGAATGATTCTGAAATGCTGTGACTCTCAGCTTTATCTGATAATGAATAGTTGTAAACTTAGAACTGGAAACAGGCTCCATCACATCTCAACTCCTTCATTTTACAGAAGGGAAAACTGTCACCGCAAGAGGTTGAATAACTTGTTCAAGATACACGGCAGTAAGTAAACATCAGAGGCAGGTTATTCTTTCCCCTGTACATGCTATCACCTCTTCAAACCAGAAGGATCAACTAATCTTCTTCCTTCCCTTTATAAAATACACATTGGTGGCTCTTAAAGTCACTGATTAACTTAATATCTTCTATATAGGGAGGGATTAGAATCTTGTGACATGTTTAGTTTGGCTACAAACTAGCTATATCCTTGCCTTTCCTCAGTCCTCATCATTCTTAACCTCTTTGCAGCTTCTGACACTGTTGGTTACTCCCTTCTTCTTGATATTCTCTTCTCTCTAGCTTTCCATAACCCTATTCTATCCTGGTTCTTCTATCTATCTCACCAATCCTTCTGTGTCCTCTAAGTCTCCATCTTCATCCAAGTCGTGCCTACCAAAAATGGATTCTCCTGGGTCTCTGTCTTGGGCTCTTTTCTCTGGGTAAAGTATGTTGCTTGGTGATCTTATCAGCTCCTTTGGATTCAATTATCATTTTTATGCTAATGATTCTCAGATCTATTTGTCCAGCCCTAACTTCTCTCCCTAATCTCCAGACTAGCATATACCCAGTTACTTAAACTCAAAGTCTAGGTGTCATCTTAAATTCTTCACTCTCTCACTTCTCATATCTAATCTTTTTCTAACTCTTATCTTTTACCTTTGCAAAATCTCTTCTGTAGGCCCCCTTCTCTCCACTGATACTGCCACCACCATAGTACAGTCCTTCATTACCTCACACCTGAACTATTACCATAGCTTTTTGGTTTGTCTTTTTGCATAAAGCTTCTCCCCACACTTTTCCACCCTCTTCTAAACTGTCAACTCAATCTTCCTAAATGATAAGTCTAACCACATCATTCCTATATTCATTAAATTTCTGTCATTCCCTGTCACCCCAGGATCAAGTGTTAAACCTTTTCTTTGGCTTTCAGAGCCCTTCATAATCTTCCACCCCTTCCTTTCCAGTCTTCTTACACCTTATTCTCCCCCACATAATCTGCAATGTGGGGACACTGGCCTCTTGTTCCTTGAAAAAGATACTTCATTTCTAACTTCAGGTATTCATGTGTTCAGCCAGTTGTCTGGAATGCTCTCTCTCCTTATCTTGTGCCTCTTGGATTCATTCAAGTACAAGCTAATATTAGTTTCTGCCAAAATCCTTTCCCTGTTCCCCTCAATGGTTGTGCCTTTTTGTTGTCGAGTATTTCTACTTTGTCCTCTATGTATCTTGATTGTATGAAGTAGTTTGAATGGACATTAACCATCCCTGCACCCCATTATACAACTAGGTGGTATACTGGATAGAAAGTAAGACTTGAAAAAAACAAAAAACAAAACAATAAAAAAAAAGACTTGGAATCAGAAAGAGATTCCAAGCTCAGTCAGCTTGATAACTTCATAACAAAGGGCAAGTTATTTAATCTCTCTGTGACTCAGTTGTCTTATCTGTAAAATGAAGGGGCTGAATGAAATGACTTCTAAAACGTTGACCTAGGTTAAAACTAGAGCTAAGGCAAGTCACTTTTGTGTTCCTGGCAGTCAAGTCAACATGAACTTATTAAACACCTTCCATGAGGTTCATGGGGTCTAATCTCTAATTCTCATGTCTCTTAATCCTCTCCAAAACAGGACTTATGTATAAAATACAAAGCAATATCAACTTTTACTGTATTTCTTGATTACCAGTAACCCATACAAGGTAAAAACTCAATGAACTAGCCATAAAGAAATCCATTCCCTAATCCTTAACATACTCAACTCCTCTTACCTCATCACCCACCTCGTTCTTGGAAGCATCACTGCACAAGCCAGTCTGCACAGTTGAAGCAGAAGTCAACTCTACAGCTTGAGACTCCTTTCCCATCCCAAGCCATAGAGATCCTAAAAGCAAAAATTTGCTCAAGATCTGCATAACTTAGGGTATATGAACAGAGGGGAAGCGAGTAGGCAAATGCTTTGAAAAAGGATATGTAAAACTCCACTAAGCCTGAGAGAGAGTCCAACATCTCTCTGGAGCCACATCTGTCCTCCCAGGAGTCAGTTTTGGAACAGGACAGAGGCTAGTGAACTGTTAATGAACATGGGGTGAGGTAGAGATGCTTTGAGACCAGTCTGCAGGGAAATACCTTCAAAGGCAAGAGAGTCAGAAAGTGAGTGATAGGGGAAAAATAAGGGAAAAAACAACACTGAGCCCAACAAAGATCTTAGGAGGAAGAAAACTCCATTAAGGACTTTGAGCATAAGCCTATGAAGCAAAAGGAAAGATATTAATGACAGAGGAAAATACTGCCTATAGTCAGGTAAAAAATTTCATAGGCACCTATAAATAAATATTGAAAAATAAAAAAATGAACCAATATCACATTAGGCAGAGGATCCTATAGATTCCCAAGAGAGCATGGTATTACAACTAGATGTTTCTGAATTTTTAGAAAAAGAAATGCTAATTTTAAAGCAGAATGTATGGCCTATACAACAAAAATTACTGACAAAATAGAATATTTGAATCCATGGGGGCAAATCTCACTAAAGAAACAGAAGAGAGAATAACCAATTAGAAATGGAAATGCAGAGAAGTGAAAGACAATCTGAAAGAAAAACAAAAAGCAAAAAGAAAGCATGATCTCCATCAAAGCATGAAGCCAGGATCATAGAGATAACTTAAAGAAGAGAGGGTTCCCAGAATAACCCAAGTGAAAAAATCTGTATATCATGAAGAAGGAAATAATACAAGAAAACTTCTTGGAATTTCTGAACCACAAGACTACAAAGTACTAATTGATAGAATGCACAGATCAACTCTGGTAGGGGTTGGAGGAGACTTATGCTATGAACTCCATGATTCATAATAGTTAAATTCAGCAATTCCAGTGTCAAACAATAAATTCTGCAAGGAACTTGAAGAGACATCTTCAAACACAAAATAAAGGAAATTTTAATGAAACAAAAGTATCCTGCATTGACCAGAAACCATTGAAATACAGAAGGGAAAGGAATAATGAATTCTGAACAGCAAAGGAGCTTAAGATACAGCTCCTTGCAATTTGAGCCTAATTGTAAATGAAAAAAATAATGTTCAACAAAAAAGAAATACTTGAAATATTCTTAGAAAGAAAATCAGACCTGAAGAGAATATTTACTTCTCAGATATCCTTAGACAACAGAAACACCAGAAAGATTAAGAAATACAATGAAAGACAACAACAAAATAAGAATAGAGTGTCTTTTAAGAGGTTTCTTTCTAAATGTACATGAGTAGAAAGGAATGGAAGCAGAAGTAAAATAGAAATTTCTAAAGGAAAAAACAGGCCTTAAACATAGACAAAACCTTACAAACTCAGCCTACAAATGAATCAGTGTTTTCCTGTTTTATTTTGAAGCAAGGACTCTAAAGTATAAAATAGAAGTGCATATATAACAGGAGAGGGGAGAATGAAGATAAAAGGGAATATATGACATTATCTTTCATAAAAGAGCACTGAATTAGATTACCTACTGAGATCCCTTGTTGAATCTAACATTTACCAAGTTGTGAGCTATGACCCTTTCCACAGAAATCACTTTTATATTTTATTTATATGTATTTCCTCCAATAGAAGGTAAGCACTTTGAAAGCAGGAACTGATTCATTTTATTTTTTTTTAGTCCCTCGTGTCTAGCTCAGTTCCTGGAATATGGTAGCTTAATAAATTCCTATTGATTGACTGTTTGAAAAGTATAAGAATTTGCCATCATTTCCAATCTCTCTAGTATTCAGTATAAAGTTTTAATGTTATTTCCTAAGGAAGGTGATTCCTAATTTAGGACTTTTTGGGGTAATATCTCAAGTTTTCAATATGCAGACACTTTGTGCTATTAGAGCTCTAGAAATAGCTATGATCTCTATTTTATCTATAAAGTTCTATCACTAAGTGAAATCTCTGTAACCAGTATTAGGATTAGTTTAGGAATTCAAGGCAGAGACTTGAACTAGATGGTATCTGAGCCCCTTTCTTACTTGGAAATTAACATTATTCTAAGACTGTGATCCTATAATTTTCATGTTCTAAGAGTCTGTGATTCTAAGGTTCTAAGATTCTAATAAGCTTGTTGAATGAATGTCCTTATTGCAGTCCCCTCTAACATTTTTTCTCAGTCTTTTTAACATGAGACTACCTTAATGTATCTCACTTAGCTTTCCTCTGTGGATCTTCTTTTAATGTATTTTATCTTTTCCTTTCAATATAGTCTTGAAATGCCTATTACTCCCTTCCTCTAATTCTTTTATTCTCTGCAGTATCTTGAATTTGTCTTTCTTCTCAATGACTTTCCTCTTTTAACAGGTCCAGACTATGCTGGTTATTTTTCCCAAGACTTACATTAATGACCTTTGTTTAGCTCATTCCCTCATCTTTCATTTCTTAATCTATTATTTTTTTAAAAAAAATTTACCTTGCAATAGTACTACCTCCTTTTGGAACTAGTCTTTTACTGATCTTATTAGCATCAGAGATCATTTGGGCTGGTAAAAGTCAGGAGGCATTGAGTCTGAGAACTGAAAACCGAGATGAAAACTAAGAAAAGGATTCAGCTCTCTCACTCTCCAACTGGGGATTCAAGGCCATCTCAATTTGGTCCGAATATACTTTTATAACTTTATATCCCACCACTACCCTCGTCCCGTAGCATGTACTCTGTACTCTAGATAGCCTGAAATATTTATCCTTTTCATATGTCCCACACTTTCCTTGCTCCATGCCTTTAGTTCACTCTGTCCTATGTCTGGAACTCTCACCTTGCTCTTCCAGTTGAACTCCTGTCCATTTGCCTATCTTTTTAGATTCAACTTAAATGTCGCCTTCTCCAATAAGGTTTCCCTGATTCTTTAGCCAGTAGTAATTTCTCTCTTCTGAAATCATTGAACTTTGAATACTATTTACATATTTAAAATATTCTAATTTTTCACTAAAGTTATTTCTGTACCCTCTTAGCTTATTCCTAATAAATTGCAGGAGAATGGGAACTGTGCTTCAGTTACCTTTTTATTTTATGCAGAACTAGGGAACCTAACTTCTAGACTCAATTCTACTTCTTGCTTGCCATATAAATGTGAAGTGATTGAGCCTTTCTAGATCCCCACTTCTTTATCTTGAAAATAAGTTCAACTACTTGTGATAACAAAAAAATTAAGATCAAATAATATGTAATCTGATTTTATATTTGCATTATATATCAGTCAGATTCTAATGACATACCCACCATGAACTAGTTCTGTGATTTTAGTAGATAGCTTCCCCATTAGGCTGTTTTTCAGTTGTCAGGTGATGAAATTAGACTGGATTATTTCTAAAGTCCCTTCACCTGCTACCCTTCTGTATTCTAGGTTAGTTCTAGGTTATTTCATTCCTAAATTTGTTTGGCCACCACATTAGGCTTTTAAATCGTTGAAGGAATGTATAAATATTAGTATGGCAGTCTGATAGATGAAATAGCTCCTAGGATAAATAGGGATCATAAATATTTTAGCTCTATTTCATTCCATATTCTAAGGTATCTTTCAGTTGTCACATTTCATGTTCTATGATGCCATATTCTTTTCCAGCTCTTGACATTCCGAGATTCTATGAAGATAACTCAATGGCATTGACATGTGATCCTTCCCTGAGAACACAGAGCTTCTTTTAATGAGAAAAGAGAACAGAAGGCCAAAGAATTATGCTGAGCTGTAAAAAGAAAAATCTGATTAGAAAAGAGAAAACCAAAAGAAATATAGCAAAAAAAGGAAAGAGGGACTAGGACAATCACTGTTAAATGGAAAGAAGATTGTTTTAGTAAACCTAAAGTACAGGAATAAAAAGACCTGGCTTGTAGTTTCAGCTTTGCTCTTAATAATCCATGTAGACTTAAGTAGTCCATTTCTTCCAAATTTCAGGGTTTTGCTAGATGACCTCTAAGTTTCCTTCTTTCACTTATAATATTTTGTTTTCTTACATTCTCTCTTATAAGGTCCTTTCTAGCTCTAACAGCCTCTGTTCTAAAATTTTATGTCCTTTTCTCTTTTCCAACTCTAAAATTCTGTTTGGAGATCCCTTTCAACCCTTTCAACATTCCACCCATTAAGGTTCTTTCCAGATCTGCCATCCTAAGAATGTACAATTTGGGGAATGCTCCATAGGGTGCTTTTTGAAAAATGTTCAAAAAATATTCTTCTGTGTTGGCCATTCTTATGGATAAAAACAAAAACTGTTTCCTCTTCTTCAAGCTAATGATATTAATCAATTGTCTCAGTAGTGCTATTTTCTTTAGTGTAGATTCTTGGGCATTTAAATGTATAGTGCAAAGAGAAGCACCTGTGCCCAAATATTTCATTTTCTTATGATACACCCTTTCTAAAAGTATTTGGTATTAGGTACCTACAAGTATTTTTGTACTGTATTTAAATGTTGTGAGCAATATCAGCTGATCTGCACTGATGACATCTGCTTTGAACATAGATCTTTTTTGTCTTCTTTCCAAAAATGGAGACAGGAAAGGGTCCTACCCAGTGAAGGGGGGATAAAAGTCTACTCATCTAGGAAGGTTGCTAATTTCTCAGAATGACAGAATCTCAGACACTTATTAGTAGCATGAGCCTGGGCAAATCACTTAATTTTTATCTGCCTCAGTTTCCCCCCACTAAAACAGTATGTTAAATATTATTTTATGCATAAATAAAATACAAAACACTTTAATGAGTGCATATATGCTCATGGACCTTTCTAGTTGTTAGTGATCTCTTCCTTTAAGATCTACTTGTGCTCACATAGAGGATTAATAATACCACTCACTTCACCTAGCTGTTGTAAAATCACATGATATATTCAACACAGAACCCCTTGCAAAATTTAAAGCACTATACCAGATGGTGTTGTGTATAATATATCCTACTGCGAGAGAATATAAGTTCCTTGAGGACAAGGTATTGTTTCTAGCTTTATATCCCCCACACCTACCACATAATAAGCATTAATGAATGCTTGTTTATTAAATGCCTAACTCTTTGAAAAAAAGAGCTAACACTTGAACTGTGTCATAGAGTACAGACAGCTGAGGAACCTCCCACCCCACAAGACAGTCACCTTGAGAGAATATGCCCTTACTCTTTTACCATTGTATTGCCTGATTTTCTTTCAAAGGATGGCATGTTTTGAAGTTGGAGTCTCACCACAGAGCATCAAGTTTGGTGGCAGTTGCTGCTCGTGTAGGTTGTAGTTGAGAAGGCTGCTAATGAAGAGCTCATTAGCCTTGACGAGAGTCTATTTATAGTAAGACCATTAGGGCATGCAGCTGTTCTTTGCCACATTCCATCATGAAGCTCCCAGTTTCTGTCAGCAGCAAATGGTATTTTTAGCTGCAACATTCAAACTGAGGCAGAAAAGGTTACAGAGTCAGCTGGGGATAAGTATAGTATTGTACTGTTTTGTCTGCTCTCCTGTCTCCCACCCCAACCCTAACCTCAGTGTCACTGCCTTTCTGCTATTTACAGTCATCCTTCTTCAAGAATGGAAAAACAAAATCTTAGAACTGGAAGAGACCGCAGAGGTAGCCTCTGTCTGAAACAGGAATTACTTTGACAGAATCCACGATAAATTATCATCTAGTGTACTTGCAGAACACTAATAACAGAGAGCTCTCTACCTCCTAAAGTATCCCATTCCACTCTTGGACTGCTCAGATTTTTAGAAGTTCTTATACCAAGTCAAAATTTGCTTCTGTGTTACCCCCTCCCTCTAGTGCTCATTCTGCCCTCTAAAGCCAACAGAGTAAATCATATCCCTTTATCCCATGACAATCCTTTAAATATTTTAAGACAAAAATAATATACTTTCTCATCTTCATTTTTCCAGAATAATCATCAATTTAATTCAATTCAGCAAAATAAATAAAAAATTCAACAAAACCCGATTAAATACCTACTATGTGAAAGCTACCTACTTTCTTCAGCTTGCCCTCATATGTTTTTGATTTCCTTGGCCATCCAACTCCCCTTCTTCTGGAAGTAATCCAGCTTGTCAAAGTTGCTTTACTCACAGTAGAGGAGAGGATGAAATTCTACTGCCATGGATGGCATTTCTAAACATTCTAGGTCTCTCTTCTCATCTGTAAAATAGGGACAATAATATTTATAGCATAATTGTTCTGAGGCAAGTACTTGGTAAACCTTAAGGCACTTTAGAAATGGAAGCTATTCTTAAATACACAAATACAAGTAGACAGCTTATGATAAGAGCATATGCAGATGGGTTTCCCTAATCACCATCTTTTCTCGGTACTGAAATGAAAATATCTGATGAGCTCTAAGCATGAAATACATGTTCTGAGATAGCACCCAAAGAATCAGGCTGAAGTATAAGCAGATGTGCTTTCACACTTTCTTCTTCAGAAAGATTTACCTCTGTTCTATAAAGCCATCTTTTATTGACCTGCCATGATTCATTAGGGGTTCATTAATTATCAGAGTTGGAAGGGACCCCTTAAGTTATCTAATCTAACCCAGAGCTTCAGGGCATTTTAATTGGAACAATTAAATTCAGAGACAGCAAGACACAGTAGAAAGTTATTGATGTGACAAAAAGAGAAACTGCCTTTTTTATCTTTTTTATTTTTATTTTTTCCATATTATTCATTTTTTCTGCAGTTCTTTCTCTGGAGATGGATAGTATTGTTTTTCATAAGTCCTCAAAATTGTCCTGGATCATTGTATTTCTGTTAGTAGCAAAGTCTATCACATTTGATCATTCCACAATATTTCAGTTATTGTGTATAATGTTCTCGTGGCTTCTGCCGTTTTCGCTATGCATCAGTTCACATAGGTCTTCCCAGCTTTTTCTGAAATTATCCTGTTCATCCTTCAAATTTTTTTCATTAGTTCCTTTAATATTCTTGATCTTTTGTTCTTCCAGATGATGAATGTTGTTATTATTTTTTCTAGTTTTATAAAGCAGTTTTTTGGTAGTTTGATTGATATAGCACTGAATAAGTAAATTAATTTAGGTAGAATTGTCATTTTTTATAGTAGCTTGGCCTACCTGTTAACAATTAATGTTTTTCCAATTGTTTACATCTAATTTTATTTGTGTAAAAAGTATTTTGCAATTGTATTCACTTAATTTCTGCATTTTTTTGGCAAATAGATTCCCAAGTATTTTATATTGTCTAGAATGATTTTAAGTAGAGTTAAGAGTAATTCTTTTTTATCAGGAAAAAAATTTTTTTTGAGAATCAGTTACAAAACAAATGTGAAATCATGTTGTAAACAATTCAAAGTGTTATGAGGAAATGAGTAATCAGAGATGATTTAAGAATTGCCCCAAATTACATACCTAGTAAATACAATCTAGAATTCACATCCATGTCCTCTGACTCTTAATCCAGCACTCTTTTATTATACTATTCTGCCCTCCTAAAGTGTTATACATATAAAATAATTGTCTACATTTTCCAGAAGACAACACTGAGATCCAAAGTAAAGTAGTTTTCCCAAGGTCACATACATACAGGGAGATAAGAATTATGTAATGAGTAATAATAATAATATTAACAGGCTTGATCGTTATTATTTCCATTTGGCTGTTATTTCAACATTGCCCCAAGGGTTGAGAGACCCATAGGAATCACCATAGCTCTCTGAAATTTCAGTCCTCACAAAAGCAAAATAATATTTTGATAGGAGCCCTGGCTTTAGAGTCAGTATCCTAGGGCATGATTCCCCTTGGATTTCTAATAGTAATGTAACTTTAGTCACTTCTGTACTCTGGACTACTGTCTCTTTCTGTTTAAAATTCAAGATTAGATGGAATAGATGATTACTATATTATTTTCCAGCTCTAAATCATATTAATCATGGAGGAAAACAAGTCAAACTTGAAAAAACTCATAATATCAGTCTTGTATTTTTAAAATTCTACAAATGTACAACGTGTTAACATATTTAGAGTAGAAGTAAGAAAACTATTCAGTATTTAAGATTATTTTAATTGAAGGTAATTATACTCTTCCATTAGGGGCCATTGTTAGAACTTATCACTAATATTTTTTCTGTTATTTAATTCTCATGCTTTATAGGATTTAAATAAAAATGATCTGAGAATAACTCATTGTCCTGTTATAATTTTATATTTATTGTTCTGTAGACTACTTCCCAGGTGAATAGAAGAATGCTTTTTTGGTAAATGAATAAGAATATTAAATTGTAAATTTTGTATTTTTAAATTCCTGAAATCATTTTTAGAAGAGTTTTAGGTGCAGACAAGATGGTGGGAATGATATATACTGTGCCTTGTTCCTTCTTGATTTTAATTTCTTTCACAAAGTTTCTATACTTCTAAAGTTTTTCATTCAGTGTAATTTGGAGGTGATCAATATTTTTATGGTAGCATCTATTAAAATGTTCTTTAATTTTATAGCTCAAGGTTAGATCTGAGTGGTTTTAAGCAATAGACTTATTTTTGATAAAGCTGTATTTCTGATATAATTTATTTGGTGAACTCTCAAAGTCATTTTGGGATTTGAACTTGTCATATGGGGATTTGTCAACTATTAGTTTATAAAGGAGAGTGATCATCTAACTTATAATTGTAGCCATCTAATATTATCTTTTAAACTTTCTTTGAAATATTGAGTTTTTTTACAATCCGAAGAAATGTGTGCATTTTCCATCATTTGATTATATCATGTACATTGGTCACTAATGCATATCTTTTAAAAGAACCTCATTCCTTTAAATCAGAAATACCTAACCCATTTATTTGATACTTCTTTATCAACACATTGTTAGGTTGAGCTCATATCCTTGTCTTTCATGGAGAAAAATTTAATTCTACTCTTGCGTCTTAACTATCTCATAACCTGTGTCCAGAGATAATTACTTTTGTTTACATTTGACAAAATGTAATGCACATACTCATTATTAGTCATGACTGTTTCTTGGTGAAGTGAAGTCAGTTTGTTAAAAAAGTGATTTCAGCAAAATTTTTGCCTGGCTGACTAATATTATGTTCTAAAAATAATATCCTTCCTTCTTCCTGATGAAGAAATGTTCATCTTTTGGGGCACCTTTTTGATCCATTATTTACCATTTTATGCTGCCAATAGTATATGTTAAAAATGATACTGTATAGTTGCCAATTACTCTAAATGACTTTTTCTCATTTAGCTTTGAAATTAAGATGTTGTACAGTCTCTTAATATACACAACTATAACTTTCTTTTTGAAAATGTAATGCTGGGTGTGATTTGCCTGGGGAAGAATTATTCACTTGTTTAATTTGACTTCTAGATTGGAGCTCACTTTCTTTAGTTCTATTTCACCCTTGTATACATCAAGAATTTTATCATTATTGATTCCCAAATGACATTTTGATGTTATTATGTATATTTCCCATGAGATGAGTAAGTGAAATATTCTACTCATTGCTCTTGATTCTACCCTTTGGGGTAAGAAGCACAAATATAATTCTCTTCCACATATTCTTGGAGAAAAGCCCATAGTCATAGATTTGACTCCAGCTTCCACAATTTCTAAGCTATTTGACTTTTAATAGACCATTCATTCTTCTATGCTTGTATCCCCATATGTAAAATAGAGACAATAATCTTTAGATAACTACCTGATAAGGTTGTTTTGAAAAACAAATGTCATTATATGTGAGTTTTGCAAAGTATAAAATATCCTGTTAGTCAATAAACATTTATTAAACACTTAATATGTGTCAAGTAACATGGTAAGTTCTAGGGATACAAATATGAAAAATAAAGATAGTCCCTTTTCTCAAGGAATTTACAATCCATTTGGGAAAGATAATACATAAAAAGAAGCAAGGAATAGTTGAAGAAGTCCAAAGGAGGGAAGTTAGATGGGAAATGAAGAGAAGGTAAGCCTGGACCTCCTTCTTAAGTTGAGGTTTCAGAACTTTGCTCGTCAATCAGAGGGGCAGTGGATACTGATGAGATGAGTTCCAATATTTATTTGATCTTGCAGAATGATGAGGTTTTACTATTATGAGCATTCCTATGAGCATAATGGAATAGTCCAAAGGAGTGTGGCTATGTAGGAAAAATATAAATCTAAAATATTCTAATTATTAGAAGCAAGTGTCTTATTCTCATTTACAAAACACCTACTGTGTGCAAAAATCAACTTGTAATACTTGAATTTAGATTGGACCATTTAGTTCCATTTTAGGAAATATTTCCCAGACAAGTAACAAATGCTAACAGTTTTTCCTGTGGGTAACTTCTTATTTAGTAAATGGAATTTGGCAGAAGAGGTCATTTTAATTCTAAGTGCTAACAAGCCAGCTTCGGGGTAGCACTAGCAGGAATAATATACCCTGATATAAAACGATCAGAGCATTCTGTCTCAAAGGTCCCAAATGCACAATGAAAATCTGTGCCCTTAAATGCAACACAGAGATAAAATGTCAAAGATAGCAGCTGTTGTTCTATCGAAAGAGACAATGGAACTTATCCTTAACCCTTCCAGACAAACTCCTTGAAAATTTTTGACTATGATAAATTGAAATTTTTCTCAGAATGTTCCATTAAACAGGGCCCTTCAAGCTGAAAACCCCCACAAAATATGGATTTATTCCTGGATATTGAAAAATATCTTTTCAAGAGTATGGGATAAGGAATCTTCATGCTATGTATTATGTGTGACTTCAGACAAATTTCTTCAATTCCTTGGGCCTCAGTTTCTCTATCTGCCATCTGAGGAGCTTGTATTTAGATACCCTTTCTAGATTTTTCTGTAATCTAGCATACTGTGTACTTAGGGCTCATCTGTTTATGACATTGACTTAAAACAAAAATGTATCTGTAAGAGTTAAATTTAGTGGTTGGGTAATAATTTTATGAAATTATGTGATTACCAATATTTATTATATTTTGAGTCAGAAATTTATTCACAAATATTTACAAACAGAGAGGAAATAATAGAGAAGAGAAATGTGAGGGGGATAGTAACCTGAAGCTCTCAACCAAGAAGGCTGGTGGTGAGTAACCACACAGCCTTCTCCAAGATGGAAGATAGTCTCTTAGGAAACTAGGAAAGTAGTCAGCCTTTCACTCACCCAACAAAGTAGTCCAGGAGTCTGAGTCTAAGTTGAAGCTGAGCTCCAAGCCCACAATCCAAGCCAGCATCTCCAGCAAGCTCCCTAGAAGACTCTCCTCAGTTAGAAGCCTATCTCCAGAAGATAATCTCTTCAGACAATCTTCTCTAGGACCATTTCCCAGACTGAGTTCAGGGCTTGCTTTTATGGTGACTCCCTGTTCTTGCCCCTCTTCACAGGAGCCAATCATGGCTTCTAAATAGTCTAGCACTGCCCAGTGGGCAGTGTTTGTGGGAACCAGTTCCCACCTTCTGGAGGGGTGAATACTTATTGAAAGGGTTCACAGTTTCTGAGGGTATGAACTCTTAAAATAATTCACAAGTTTCTGACTGTCTGAGTTAGGAAAAAGGGTGGAGCTCAAGTGGTTTGCCAGTTCCTCCACCTAGTTCAAGCTTGTGTTGATTCAATCAAAATGTAAACAAAGGAGAGTTAATCCTGTCTTCACAAACTAGTGAGGTACTTAAGTTAGTGTTAACTTAGGATAAACAATACAGTAAAGAATTCTCTTTCACAATCCCCCCTGTGATCCTTTGGGATACTAGTCTCTCCAATGGATCATTTTAAACTACAGTAGTTAGAGATGAGAGAAATGAAAGAGATAGAGAGAGAGCAAACCAGTGTTTGCTAGGCTCATTAACAGTAAGCCAATTAGGGGGCAATCCCCTGTGGCATACAAGTTTACATTCAAAATACTTGTGTTCAACCCCCCCTCCCCAAAGTTTAATCAGTTATACTCCAAAGTTCGTGCTGGATCTTCTGATGTTAATGGAGGTTTTCTTTGGGGATCTTCATGATGCCTTTTTCAAACAATTTTTCTTCTAGATTCAAAGAGTTATCAAGCTCTCTTTCCTTTCTTTCTCAAAAGATTTTTTTAGTTTTATGGCAAATCCCTATGGTAATTATACACATCCCTAAATGAAATACCCTTTTGAAAGATACTAAAATTTGTGAAAGATTATATGCATTCTTTTTATAATAATAGTAATGATGAGAATTCCTTGTATTTATATAGTACTGTACAGTTAAGGAAAGTCAGTGTTAGATGGTGAGTTTAGAGATGGCCTTGGAACCAGGAAGAAATGCTATCAGGTCTTATCTTTGACTAGCTACACACTAGTATTATAATCCTTGGAAAGTCCCTTACCTTCTTAGTACCCTAGGCAGCTCACTAAGACTATCAATCAAAGAAAATGAGCTAATCTCCCTGTTCATATCACCTATGGAGTTAACAAGCATAATATTCCATTGAATCATCAGATTTGGACTTTGTAACGTAGAAAGTGGACTCCTTGACTTCTTGTTGTTCCTGTATATTCAGTCAGTTAATGAATCTTCATTTCTCTCTACATAAAGTAGTGCCTATTTCTCATTTTTCACCCAGCCACCAATCTAGTTCAGGCTTTCATTGTTTCTGTGGTAATTGCCTTCTAACTGATCTCCCTGCTTCACATGTCTCTTCACTCTAATCCATGTGCCATACACCTACCAAAGTTATTTTCCTAAGGCATGAGTCAGACCATGTCATCCTACTACACAGTAAACTCTAGTGGCTCCTTTGATGACTCTGAAAGTGAGAATGTGGCTGATGTCTTTGTGCTACTCTGCTTCACTTCATACTTAAATCAAAACATTGTTCTCTTTTGTAGCATTTAAAATTATTGTAAGCCCTGGGAGGCTACAACTCCCAAGACTCCCTTCTACAACTTCCTCCAACATGTTCCACTTCCTTTGTGGGAGGTGTCAGAGAAAGTATAAAAGAGAAAGTTAGACGACTTTTCGCTCTCTACTCTCTGGAGCCCAGAGGCTGACTGACTCTTTCTGATCCTGGACTCTCTAGACCCTTTTCCCCTACCTAACCTTTTCCCTTTCCTAATCTAAATAAAACCTAGCTATTCTAAATCCTAAAGTTGCTCTCAGATGTTTTATTTGAGCCCCAAAGGGCTCTGGTCAATTTCCCCCTGCCTGGGCTGGGGACCACTACCTTCCTTTCCTTTCCTCTACCTTCCTCTCTCCTTTCTCCCATCCATCCATCCTTCCTCCTACCTTCCTATCTATCATCCCTAATACCCCTTACACTTTGCAAAAGGATGAACAACAGTGCCTCCCTCTTCTAGGATCAAGTATAAACTTTTTGGTATTGTATTTCTGTTTTCATAATTTAGGTCCTTCCTATCTGCCTAGTCTTTTTACGTTAGAGCTAAATTCAAGAACTACCAGACAAGGAAAAAACATTATGAGTTGCTAAGAAGAAGTCATTCAGATACTATGGAACCACAGGTAGAATAACACAGGATCTGGATACATCTACACTGAAGGACCGGAAGGCATGGAATATGATATTCTAGAAAACAAGGGAACTGGGTCTACAACCAAGAATCAACTACCCAGAAAAACTGACTATATTTTTGCAAGGGAAAGTATGGTCATTTAATTAAATAGAAGATTTCCAAGCATTCATAAAGAAAAGACCAGACTTAAGCAGAAAATTTGATGTCCAAACACAGAACTCGAGCGAATCACCAAAAGGTAATTAAGAGAGGGGGAAAAAAACAAAAAACCAAAACATTTTTTTCAGGGACCAATAAGTTGAAATGATATATATTCCTATAAGAAAAGATGATATTAGTAACTCTTAAAAATTGTTACTATCGGGGGGCAGCTGGGTAGCTCAGTGGAGTGAGAGTCAGTCCTAGAGACAGGAGGTCCTAGGTTCAAACCCGGCCTCAGCCACTTCCCAGCTGTGTAACCCTGGGCAAGTCACTTGACCCCCATTGCCCACCCTTACCAATCTTCCACCTATGAGACAATACACCGAAGTACAAGGGTTTAAAAAAAATTGTTATTATCATCAAGGTAGCTAGAGGAAGTATACTTAGAGGGAACAATGACAAACTGTTTAGGATGAAATGTCAAGATATATAGATATAGATATAGATATATAGATGAGGATAATATTAAGAGAAATGGGAAAAGAGAAAATAGGATAAATTTATACTTCATAAAGAAGCGCATGATGGGAGGGGGTAAAAAGACCAATACACTGGAAGGGTAAAGAGGTTGGAGACAGGAAATACTTAATTCTTACATGCATTGAAATTGACTCAAAGTGGGAAGGACAATTAGATCCATTGAGACAGAGAATTGATTCGTGCCCTATAGAGAATTAGAAGGGTAACAAATAGACTGGTGGGGAGGGAAGCAATACTAGGGAGGGAGAGTGTCATGGGTAGCTTAAAAAAAACCTAAAGAAAAGTAAGAGAAGAATAAAAAGGGATGTAGGAGAAAGGGAAGTAAAATAAGTGTGAGGATTAGGGGGACTGATTTAAAACAAAACGTTGGTGTAGAAGAAAATAATGAAAGAAGAAATGACAGGACAAGGAGAAGAAAACAAAATGTTGGGGAATACACAGGTGGAAATCATAACTCTGAATGTGAATGGGATGAACTCACCCATAAAATGGAAGCAAATAGCCGAGTAGATTAGAAACCAAAATCCTACCATATGTTGTCTACAAGAAACACACATGAGGCAGGTAGACACACACAAGGTGAAGGTAAAAGGCGGGAGCAAAATCTATTGGGCATCAGCTGAGAAAAAGAAGTTAGGAGTCACAATCATGATATCTAAAAAAGCCAAAGTAAAATTAGATCTAGTTAAAAGAGATATGGAAGATAAATACATCATGATAAAAGGCAGTATAGACAACTAAGAAATATCAATACCGAAATGTATGCACCAAATGGCATAACATCCAGATTTCTA
The DNA here is from genome assembly GCF_016433145.1 of Gracilinanus agilis. Lineage (NCBI taxonomy): Eukaryota > Metazoa > Chordata > Mammalia > Didelphimorphia > Didelphidae > Gracilinanus > Gracilinanus agilis. Next base: position 694,179,527 of record NC_058130.1, on the reverse strand, counting down.
AAGGAGAAATTAGTAGAGTTGAAAAAGGAAATAGGTAGTAAAACTATACTATATATACTATACTATACTATATAAACTATACTATAGTGGGAGACCTGAACCTTCCTTTATCAGCTCTGGATAAATCAAACCAAAAAATAAATAAGAAAGAGATAAGAGATATGAATGAAATCTTAGAAAAAATGGAGTTAATAAATATGTGGAGAAAAATAAATAGGGAAAAAAAGGAATACACCATATTTTCAGTAGCACATGGTACATTCACAAAGATTGACCATGTACTAGGGCATAAAAACATAGTGAACAAATGCAAAAAAGCAGAAATAATAAATACAACCTTTTCAGATCATAATGTAATAAAAATAATAATTAGCAAGGGTATATGGAGAGGCAAACCAAAAACTAATTGGAAATTAAATAATATAATTCTCCAAATTTAGTTAAAGAACAAATAATAGGAACAATAATTTCATTGAAGAGAATGACAATGATGAGACATCATACCCAAATCTATGGGATACAGCCAAGGCAGTACTCAGGGGGAAATTTATATCCTTGAGTGCACATATTAACAAGTTAGGGAGGGGAGAGGTCAATGAATTGTGCGTGCAAATTAAAAAACTAGGAAGTGAACAAATTAAAAATCCCCAGATGAAAACTAAATTAGAAATACTAAAAGAATAATTAATAAAATTGAAAGTAAAAGAACTACTGAATTAATAAATATGACTAGAAGCTGGTACTTTGAAAAGACAAATAAAATAGATAAGGTATTGGTTAATCTAATAAAAAAAAAGGAAAGAAGAAAACTAAATTATCAGTATCAAAGATAAAAAGAGAGACCTCACCTCTAATGAAGAAGAAATTAAGGCAATCATTAAAAACTCTTTTGCCCAATTATATGGCAATAAATATGGCAATCTAGGTGATATTGATAAATATTTATAAAAATATAAATTGCCTAGATTAACAGAAGAAAAAATAGTATACTTAAATAATCCCATATCAGAAAAAGAAATTGAACAAGCCATCAAAGAACTGCCTCAGAAACAATCCCCAGGGTTTAAGGGAGTCACAAGTGAATTCTACTAAACATTCAAAGAACAACTGATCCCAATACTATACAAAATATTTCACATAATAAGCAAAGGAGTTCTACCAAATTCCTTTTATGACTCAAATATGGTATTGATTGCAAAGCCAGGGAGATCAAAAATAGAAAAAACTACAGACCCATCTCCTTAATGAACATAGATGCAAAAATCTTAAATAGAATGCTAGTAAAAAGACTCCAGCAAGTGATCACAAGGGTTATTCATTATCATCAGGTAGGATTTATACCAGGAATGCAAGAATGGTTCAATATTGGGAAAACCATCCACATATCTGACCATATCAACAAGAAACCAACAAAAATCACATGATTATCTCAATAGATGCAGAAAAAGCCTTTGAGAAAATACAACATTCCTAATGAAAACACTATAAAGCATAGGAATAGAAGGGCCTTTCCTAAAAATAATAAACAATATATATTTAAAACCATCAGCAAGCATCATCTGCAATGGGAATAAATTAGAAGCCCTCCCAATAAGATCAGGAGTGAAACAAGGATGCCCATTATCACCTCTATTATTCAACATGGTTCTAGAAACACTAGCAGTAGCAATTAGAGAAGAAAAAGAAACTGAAGGTATAAAAATAGGCAATGAGGAGACCAAGTTCTCACTCTTTGCAAATGATATGATAGTCTACTTAAAGAATCCTAGAGAATCAACTAAAAAGTTAGTGGAAATAATCAACAACTTTAGCAAAGTTGCAGGATAAAAAATAAACCCACAAAAATCATCAGTATTTCTATATATTTCCAACACATCTCAGCAGCAAGAGTTAGAAAAAAAATTCCATTTAAAATCAGCCTAGAAAATATAAAATACTTAGGAATCTATCTGCCAAGACAAACAGAGGAATTATACGAACACAACTACAAAACACTTTCCACACAATTAAAACTAGATCTAAACAATTGGAAAAACATTAATTACTCATGGGTAGGATGTGCTAACTTAATAAAAATGACCATCCTACCCAAATTAATCTATTTAGTGCCATACCTATCAAACTACCAAAAAGCTTTTTTACTGAATTAGAAATACTATAACAAAGTTCATTTGGAAGAACAAAAGATCAAGAATATCAAGGGAAATAATGAAAAAGAAATATGAAGGAAGGGGGCCTAGCAGTACCAGATCTTAAACTGTACTCTAAAGCAGTGGTCATCAAAACAATATGGAACTGGCTAAGAGACAGAAGGGAGGATCAGTGGAATATACTTGGGGTAAGTGACCTCAGCAAGACAGTGTATGATAAACCCAAAGAGCCCAGCTTTTGGGACAAAAATCCACTATTTGACAAAAACTTCTGGGAAAATTGGAAAACAATATGGGAGAGATTAGATTTAGATCAACATCTCACACCCTACACCAAGATAAATTCAGAATGGGTGAATGACTTGAATATAAAGAAGGAAACTATAAGTAAATTAGGTGAACCTACTTGTCAGATCTTTGGGAAAGATTTTAAGACCAAGCAAGAGTTAGAGAAATTTGCAAAATGTGAAATAATTTTGATTACATTAAATTAAAAAAGATTTTGTACAAACAAAGCCAATGCACCCAAATTAGAAGGGGAGCAACGAATTGGGAAAAAACTTTTTATAACAAAATCCTCTGACAAAGGTCTAATTTCTCAGATTTATAAGGAGCTAAATCAATTGTACAAAAAAAATCAAGGCATTTCCCAATTGATAAATAGGCAAGGGACATGAATAGGCAATTTTCAGATGAAGAAATCAAAACTATCAATAAACACATGAAAAAGTGTTCTAAATCTCTTATAATTAGAGAAATGCCAATCAAAACAACTCTGAGGTACCACCTTATATCTAGGAGATTGGCTAACATGACAGCAAAGGAAAGTAATAAATGTTGGAGGGGATATGGCAAATTTGGAACTATGCTCAAAGGGTGCTAAAAGACTACCAGCCCTTTGATCAAGCCATACCACTGCTGGGTTTATACATCAAAGAGATAATAAGGTAAAAGACTTGTACGGAAGTATTTATAGCAGCACTCTTTGTGGTGGCAAAAAATTGGAAAATGAGGGAATGTCCTTCAATTGTGGAATGGCTGATCAAATTGTGATATCTGTTGGTGATGGAATACTATTGTGCTCAAAAGAATAATGACCTGGAGGAATTCCATGTGAACTGGAATGAACTCCAGGAATTGATGCAGAGTGAAAGGAACAGAACCAGGAGAACATTATACACAGAGACTGATACACTGTTGTTCAATCTAATGTAATGAACTTCTCTACTCTCTATTCTCTATTCTCAATGCAATAATCCAGGACTACTCTGAGGACTTATGAGAAAGAACGCTATCCACATTCAGATTAAGAACTCTAGGAGTAAAAACACAGAAGAAAAACAATTGCCTGATCACATGGGTTGATGGAGATATGATTGGGCATACTGACTGTAAACGAGCCCTAGTGCAAATATCAATAATATGGAAATAGGTCTTGACCAATGACACATGTAAAACCCAGTGGAATTGTGCGTGGGGTACAAGAGGGACTGGGGAGGGGAGGGAAAGAACATGAATCTTTTAATCATGTAAAAATACTCTAAATTAATTGATTAAATAAAATTTCCCAAAGTCAAAAGAAAAAAAAAAAAAGAATTGTATGTATGTGATCCATCTCAGGGCCCCCTCTGCAAATAAGTTCAAATGAGTGGTTTACTCACCTTGCTTTCTCACTGACAGGCAAATGTCATGGAAGCATCCAGCTTCTTCTTGTATTCTAGTCCAGAACAGTCTGGTACCTTTATTGTTTGACTGGCCTAAGAGGTATTTCTTTCACCATCAGAGTACCCTTCAGGCACATTGTCCAAAGATGTGGCCAGTGGCTGCTGTTAGCCATATGGCACACCCAGATATCCTCTGTCTCTTTCTCTCCCTGCTCAATATATCCAAAGGAAATATCAGTAAAAAGCAGAAGCATAAGGGTTGCAGTCATTTAGCTTATATGTTTTATTCCTTTCAATCCCTAGTGTCAGTTATCACTAGCCCATGTGACAGTCAGATGCCCAAGTTTCTATAATTCAGTCCAAATTAAACAAGATGTGGCATGGTGATACACACTTATAGTGCTTCAACAAAATAGTCATTTGTCCTTCAAAAGTCTATCCACCAAAGACAACATTGTCTAGAGAGAAAATCCTGGACCAAAGAACTAGGAAACCTCAGAGAATTCCAGATCAAATACCCACTGCGCTACCTTGAACAAAACTTCTTCAAGCTTCAGCTTATTTATTTCTCAAATAAGCATCATGATACACTGTCTACCTCACAGATTGCTTTGAGAGAAATGCTTTTTATGTCTTAAAGTACTACGGAAATATGAGTTTTAAAATCTATTCAACAAATAGGTATTCATTGCCAACTATGTGGAAGTTGCTCAGCACTGTAAAAAACACAAAGATAAATAAGACTATCTTTCCCCTCAAGGTTTAGAAGAAGAGAGAAGATAGGGAATTAGTGAAGTATAATGGCATATACAACACAGCATTGACTTCAAAGTCTGAGAATATGAGAATTTGAATCCTACTTCCATTTTCTACTTGCTTGATTCAGTGAATATTAAATTTTGCAGTTCTCAGACTTTATGATTCTGGGAGTAGTTAAGTAGTTCAGAGGGTAGAAATCCAGGCCTAGAGATAGGAGGTCCTGGGTTCAAGTGCAACCTCAGATACTTCCTTGCTATGTGACCCTGGGTATGTCACTTAACCCTAATTGCCAAGCCCATACAGTTCTTACAATATACAGTATTGATTCTAAGACAAAAGGTAAGGGCTTTTAAAAAAAGAGAGAAATTTCATGATTCTATTTATAATGTTTATTGAATGTCTAGGATGTGCAAGATATATAGATAAATATTTTTTCATTTCTCTTTAGTAATAGGTATAACCTAAGTAGTAATGGGTAGATAATTTTATCCAAATGATATTTTAACCTAAAAGCCCTACTTTAAATATTTTCTACTTTTAGGTTAAGAGGGTAATGTGCTTGCAAAGCCTATTTGTTTCTGGGGAGGAAAAGCTGGGACAGGGATGTCATTTACTGTATTTTATTGTTGTTTCTTATTCTGTCTATAAAATGGGATATTGTATTATATATTTGGCACATAATATAATGATTTCCTATCACAATTGTGATAATTACAGAACATTCTGTTGTAGGGACACACAGTGGAAATGGTCTTTAGACAGGATCAACAATTAAGTCTCTGAAGAATGAATTGCTTTTTAATGTCTGAAAATTGTGTCTGAAAATCCACATCGGAGAGAAAGCAAGGAAAACCATCAGCTTTATTATTTTAATTGCATGGAGAGTTCAGTGAATTTGTTGTTTACTGGCTGGGGGATCAAATTCCTGAATGAGAGGTTCAAATCAGTCACACTTAGCTATGGGATCTTGGGCAAACTGCTTCCATTTCTACCCTTCTCCTTCATCTTGTAAAATGAAGATGTTGGGAATACAATGCAGACCTCACAGGATTGTGAAGGTATAGTGACATAAAAGATAGGAAATATTAGACAATCACAAAGTGTATTGGAAGCCATTAATAGAGAAATACTTTATTATCTCTGGTTTCATCTGTATAACTCTATTGAAGCCTATTTTATGGTGATAGACTGTTTCCTGAATTTCTATAGCCAATTTAAAAAAAAAAACTAGCCCCAGGTTTGGGTAATGAGTATCTTTGAACTTAAGTCTGGTCAAAGGAAAATTAGCCCATTCATACAATCATCCTCTGAACCTTTCTAGCTTAGAAAGTCTTACTGGACTGTGTATTACCTGGCATAGCTTTCAAGAACTTAGTATCACCTGTATCCTTCAAGTAAACTGGGCTTTGGAACGCAAATCATTTTTAGAGTTAGAGGATCTGGGATTATTCTTTCCAAGTCTGCTATGATGTGTAATAGTTATGTTATCCTGGTCAAAGTCACTTAATCCCTTGAGGCCTCAATTCCACATGGTCTGTAAAATGAGGCCATTGTAGTAGATCACAGGTTCTTAACCTTTTTTGTATAATGAACCCCTCTAGTAGTCTAGCGAAGCCCATGGAACTTTTCTCAAAATAAAATTTTAACTACAAAAAATAAAATGTAAGATTACAAAGGAAAGCAGTTATTGAATCCTTGTAATAAAGAAAAGAAAAATACTTTTAATGATAGTATAAAGTACACAGACCCTCTGAAATCTGTGTACCACCTGTGTACCATAGGTGAGAAATCTTTTCACTGGATTTCTAAGACCCCCTTCCACCTCTGTGTTCCAAGATCCTAGGCTGCCATATTGTTATCATCACTGTAATTGCAAATATTGTGACTGTACAGTTTCAAAAAAAGCATTTCATCAGTATCCTATAATTGTTATGATGAGGATCATCATTAATTCATACTTAGTGAAGCACTATACATAGAAATTATCCCTTTGCTTTTGAATGTGACTCACCGTTAGTCTTTAAGTATGCATTTCTAAGGGTATGTGTATTCTTGGTTTTAAAAGCTTTTACAATGTTTCTCTAGATCAGTGATGGAAAACTTTTTAAAGAAAGGGCCAAAGGAAAGGAAATGCTCATCTGTCAGTCTGTTTCTAAGGCAACTCTTTCGAAGTTTCATTGTGTTGTATCCTACTCATTATATTCGTTAGATTAGGAATAATGTCCCGAGTTTGGATAGAACGTTTCAGGGAGCTGCATCTCTTGCCAGCAGTAGTTTGCCCATCCCTGCTCTAGATTATTAGAACAATTGAAGAATATTGATTTTATTCTACTAAAGAAGAAAACTGACAAATGAATTTGATTAGAGGAGGAAGTATAGTGTAGTGGAAATAGTATAGATTTCCAAGCAGTAAGTAGCAGAGCCAATATTCAAATTTCAAATATTCTGATTCCAAATCCAGCACACTTTCCATTATACTACCCTGCTACATTCACTAGACTTGGAATCAGAAGACCTAGACTTGAAATAAAATTATTCAGGGGAGGCTAGAAACCACAAATCCAGCAAATAGACTTCTATAACATTCTAGATAAGAGGTTATGAGAGTCTGACTGAATGAATGAGGAGTGGCTGAATGAATGTAGAGAAGGGGATAGATGTGAAAAATCAGCAAGAATTGGCAACTGATTAGATCTGGAGGATGAGAGAGAGGGAGAACCAAGAAATACTTTAGGTTACTTGGGTGACTGTAAGAATGGTGGTACTCTCAAAAAATAAAATAAGGGAAATTTAAAGGAGCAACAGTTTTGAGAGAAAGATGATGAATTTCATTTTTGACATTTTTGTGTTTGATGTGCTTAGAAGATATTAGAGTAGAGAAGTCCAGCAGGTAATTGGTGATGTGGAACTGAGCTAAGTAGAAAATTTAGGGCTACATATATAATTGTGTGTCATCTGCTTAGAAATGAAATGAACTCATAAAAGTTAATGACAACACATAGGGAGGGTTAATAAGAGAAGGGAACTCAAGATAGTCTTTGGGAAAATGTAGCTTAGGGGAAGGGCACAACAAATTTGACTGGAATTAGACAGAAAGAAAAATCAAGAAAAAAATTTAATGAAAGGAGAGGGAAGAGAATATTCAGGAGGAGGCATTGGTCGATATCATCAGAAGCTGTAGAGCCACCAAGAACTATGAGAACTGAGTAAGACCATTGGATCTTGCACTGAAGAGATCATTGTTAACTTTAGAGAGCAATTTTAGCTGAGTTTGGCCAGAATATAGATTTCAGAGGTCTGAGAAGTGGCAGTGAATATTACCAAGATTTTTTTTAAATGATGGCAGTGAAAAGGAGAGGAAAAAATGAGATTGTAGCTTCATGGGTATCAAGGCCAAATGAAGGTTTTTTTAAGAATATAGGAAATTTGAATGCATTTCTAATAGTGGGGAAGGAACCAGAAGAAAAGGATAGGCTGAAGGCTGGGAGTTGGGAGATAGGAATGATTGAAGAATCATGCTCCTAGAGGAGACAGGAGAGAGTGATTCGAGGAAGTGAGACCAAGAATATGAGTAAAGAAAATGGTCATGATACAGAGAATGAATGGCCACTTCTTTGTCAGATACTGAAGCAAAGAGCAAGAAAATGAGAGGTAATCTAAAGGAGTTTTATGGTAAAAATGGAATGAATCATTTTGCTCTTCTATAATCAGAGCTGGGACCCAGCTGCAGTTACTTCAATGCCATAGCCTCTCATTAACATGAAACAGAACCATGAAACTAGAACCTGATAAAGACAATTATTAGATAATTAGTCAATTAACAAGAATTTATAAAGCACCTATTATATGCCAAGTATTATATTAGATTTTGAGGATACAAGGACAACAAATGAAACATTATCCATTTATACACATTCAAGATTAACATTAACACCAAACTTGGGCCCAAGTTAAGAATATCAACAATACTTCATTCCTTCCTAACTACTGAGCACACAGACATCAGGCCTCCCTCTAACAGATTTTTTTTAAAAACCCTTACCTTCCATCTTGGAGTCAATTGGCTCCAAGGCAGAAGAGTGATAAGGGCTAGGCAATGAGGGTTAAGTGACTTGCCCAGGGTCACACAGCTGGGAAGTGTCTGAGGTCAGATTTGAACCTAGGACCTCCCATCTCTAGGCCTGGCTCTCAGTCCACTGAGCAACCCAGCTGCCTCCCTCCCTCTGACTGATTAAATCTACAATGATTAGCGTTTCAGAACCTGATGGCTGGCATATTCCATGTGCAAGGTATTTTCAGTTAATATGGCAATCATCCTCTCCTATCTTTGAAAAGAAAATTAATATGAGTTTAGTCATAGCCCCGAGGTCTCCAGCAATGGGTATATGCCATGCCCATCCTGATCTCCCTTTCTTCTTGCTATTTTAGAGAGAACACATTGATACTACTCCTTCATCACAGAACTTCTGAGGATAGGAGACCCAATTAAATGACACTTTCCTAGTCTATGAGTAACAAATTCCTGCTTTCTCCTGTAAAGATACCTGTGTTTCAGAGTTCTAGACCTCTTAGGTGAAAATCCTCTTGCTCTGCCACCATCTCTACTTCTTCATATCCATAAATTGAACTGCATTCTGCTCTCCTTTCCCATTCTAAGGTCTAGAATCCCCAACTGGTGACAAATTTCCTTTTGTTTTAGTCCTCATCCTGTTATATATACTCTTTCCAGAATCATGCACTAATGGAAATATGGCTCCCTCTCTGGCCACCCTTTCCAGTATGGGGTGAATCTTTTTTCATGGTCCCAAACCCCACTACCCTGACAAAAAGAGCATGAGGGTGGGGAAGTAATCATACTCCTTGGTCTTCACCGCCACTTTCAGATACTTTCTCTGATGCTCAATGACTTCTCCTCCTTAGAAGTTCTTTATTCATCTGTAACATCATGTACATTTCCTAGTTGTACTCACATACTGACTCCTAATTCTCCCTCCGGGTATTTTGAAAAGTACCTAGCTTATAGTTTTCCTCTCAATTTCAACCCCTAACCTGATATTTGGGAATTTTAGTATACAAGTATGTACTCAAAAATCCTAGCCAAATTATCAATCTCCAATACCCTTAACCTGCACCTTCAATCTACCTCAGTCACATGAAGGGTTTTTATATCCTTAATCTTATAAATGACTCCAATGATCTTTTCCCATGATCCAGAATTCTGAAACACTTTTTTAAAAGACTAAAACCTCTTATCCTTCCACATCTTCCTTTGTTTCACTCTTCTTAAACCAATGCTCCTTTATCATAACCACTGGTCATTCCATTTCCCCTCAGGTCTTAACCTCTCTCTCCTAGTCCATCACCCCAATTTGGACTTCTGTTTATTACCTTCATAATCTTCATTCTTTAATTAACAAGTTGAACAGCACATTTGTCAACACCCTTAAATTTTTGCTCTATGTCTTATTACCACTCATGATTTGCCAAACCCCAATTCTTCTAATCTTCTTCACCTGTATTCTCTGCTCCCAACTGTATGTTTCCAAATATTACTAGATAAAATCACTCAGTCTTGAGACTAAGACCACTACATTATAATGTTATTTAATATCAATTGGACTTTCATTGCTGCACGGGAATGTATTTATTTTTCCCCAAATTTCTCTGTACCACTTCATATAGCAACTGCTCCAAACTTCTGAGATCATTCGGCCTTATTTCCTTTTAGGGAAGTATCTTAATATGTTCTTTACCTAAAGGTATTTTTTCCCCTCACAACAGCCTTGTGTAGGAAGGTAGTATAAGTATTATTATCCTGGTCTTATAGATTAGGAAAGGGATACTTCCAGAGCTGAAAAGACATTGTCATAAAACTCTGCTCAGTGTAAAAGTGGATTTTTACTTAGGTTTTCTAATTCTCTATCCAGAATGTTTTCTACCCTGTCTGCTAAGTCTATTTAGCTCTTTGGCTCTCAATTTCTCTCTGAAAGGAAAAGTTAGGACTAGAGGTTGAGGCCATCTTCACATGTGACCCCACTTCATCCTGTCTCTTCCAACAAATTTCCCCCTCTGTCATCTCCATTCTATCACTTATCTTCAATTTTTTCCTATCGTTTGGCTACTACCTTACTGCCTGTAAATATGCCCATGTGTTCCCCATCTTCAGAAAACTCTCACTTGCCTCTTCCATCCCCTTTCTTTGTGGCCAAATTCCTTGAATAGGCTATCTTTAATAGAGGCTTCCACTCTCTCTGCTTTTGCTTTCTTTTTAATCCTTTATAAACTGGCTTCTCACCACATCATTCCACCAAAACTTCTCCCTTCAAAGTTTCTAGTGACCTCTTAACTGCTAAATCCAATGGCCTTTTATCATTCCTCATTCTCTCAAAACTCTTTTCAGCCCTTGACACTGTTAATCTCTGTCTTCCTTGAGAGGCAGTTAGGTGGCATAATGGATAGAGAGCTTCAGGCCTGGAGTCAGAAAGACCTCAGTTCAAATATAGCCTCAGACACTTACTAGCTGTGTGATCCTCAGTTTGCTTCATTTTCCTCACCTTTAAAATGGGGATTATCATAACATCTACCTCTCAGGGTTGTTGTGAAGATCAAAAGAGATAATTATAAATCTCTTAGTACAGTGCCTGGGACATAGTGCTATATAAATGTTAGCTATTATCATTATTATTATTATTACTCTCTTCTCTCTTATTTTTTGGGACATTACTCAATTATTTCTCATCCTCAACCTATTTCTAATCCTATCTGTATGACTACTCCTTAGTCTTCTTTGCTAAATTCAGTCACATCATGCCCTCCAACTATAAGTGTTCTATAAGATTCTGTTCATTTGGTGATCTCAGCAGCTCTTGTGTATTTACTTTTTAATTAAATTAATTATATGCATGGGTAACATGTTAATATAGTATATATAGTATACCAATATACCAATTATAGGTAAATATATAAATAGTTAATATTAATTATTTTAACTAATGATTCTCAAATCTACTTTATCCTGCCCATATAATGCTTACTATATGCTAGGCAATTGTGCTAAGTATTTTATGATTATTATTAGCCTACTTATCTCTACTGACCTCCAATATTGCACCTCTAGCTACCTTTTAGACTTCTCAAACTGGATATTCAGCAGACATCTTAAACTAGTAGTTCCAAAATGAAACTCATTATCTTTTCCTCTAAAAACTCCCCCCTCAACTTCCCTATTCCTGTTAATGGCAGCACCATTTCCCATCCCTTAGGCTTAAAGCCTAGGTGTTGTCCTCAACTTTTTACTCCTACATCTTATGTTCAATTTTTCCAACACCTCTTAATTTTAGTGCTTTTTCTCCTTCAGTGTTTTTGCTTGTCTGTGTATATGTTGGTTTACATATTGTCTCCTCCATTAAATTATGGGATGAGGGACTGTATTAGGTCTCTTTGTATTAGTCTGACACTTAGTACAATGCCTGGTACAATGTAGGTGGTTAATCAATGTTTATTGACCAACTTACTTCATGACCTCTAGAGGCTGAGAAATAAGGCTTTTCATATTTTCATGGGTTTTCTTTCAGAAATATAGGTTCTATTTTATACCTTGTCAGACAGAATTCATTATAATTATTCTAAAAGGTTCTCTTTTTTTCCAGATGTGACCAAGGAAGGCTCACAGGTATGGAGCCCTGAGGAGGAAGGGTGTACTCCAAAATGTAATGGGGAAACAAAAGGCATTAATGTATTTTTTTTAATAGTGAGCTAAAAGGGCCCTCCTCTCTCAGGAATCCTAAAAGTTGAGGAATCAAGTGGAGTGATCCAAGAGGCAGTGTTGTATAATGGAATGAATACTAGACTGGGAATTAAATCGTAATTCACATTTTAGTACTTACTAGCTGAATGCCCATGGGCAAGTAGCTTCTGCTCTCTATGCCTCATATTTCTCTTCAGTAAAATAAAGGGGTTGGGCTGGAGGATGTCTAAAGTCCTTTATAATTCTACTTTTCCCCAAGATTTACTTCTTCTTCCTGCCCTGTTAAAGTGCTAACACATATTGAAATAACCCTAAGAGCAATCAGCTCTATTCTGTGACCAGGATCCCTAGAAATATCAGAGATTATTATTATTTCTTTGCTACTGTGACTTCCTTTTATTGCTGCTCTTAATCTTGTTCTTACTATTTGAGTGCTTCATTGAGTGGTGGTTTTTGTTTTTGTTTTTTTTTTATTTTTTGGTTGTTCATTTTCAACATGAGCCAGCTCTTCTAGCTCGTATTCCTCATTCCCTCCAGTGAGCTCTTTAGTGATCTAAACCTGACTAGACAAAAGTAGCACTTATTAACAAAAAGGTGTCTGGCATACTCACCAACTCTGGCAATGCTTACACTTGTAGAATGCAGTTATTTTGTCAAGTAGAAAGAAATGAATAATCAACTGTTAAGCACTTAACTCCCCTTTGGCCACACTGTGCTAAATGCTAATTACTTAGATACAGAGGAACCACTAAAGAACTTACATTCTACCAAAGAGATAACATGAACCTATTTAAGTTTTTAAATTGTGTATTTAAAATCAATACAAAAGGGAGCAGCTAGATGGCTAAGTGGATAGAGAACAAAGGCTGGAAACAGGAAATCCTGGGTTCATATGTGGTCTTAGACACTTTCTAGCTGTGTGACCTTGGGCAAGTCATTTACCCCCAGTTGCCTAGCCCCTACTGCTCTTCTGTCTTGGAACCAATACTTAGTATCAATTCTAAGATAGAAGATAAGGATTTAAAAATAAAAAAACGTAAATAAATGAATACATAGTCATGGGGGGGTGGGGGTACAAGCATTTGTGGGGACCAGGAGTAACTTGATAGTGGTGACCCTTGAGCTGTCTTAAAAGAAACCATGCTTCCTGAGAGGTGAACAAGGCAGGCGGGCATTGGGAGACGTGGGGAGGGCAACAGTCCATAGAAACAGGGAATAGATTCATGTGGGAAGAGTGTGCAAAACAAGTGGGCCAATATGATTCAATTACAGAACATGTGAGGAGGCTAATAATGTGTAATGATGCTGGAAATGTAAGAAGGGATCATCATGTGAACAGCTTTAAATGCCAAAAAGTCTTTTCTATTTTATCCTAGAGCTTACAGGGAATCACTGTAAATTACTGAGCGGGGTGTAGGTATGGGGCAGCATGATCAGATCTGTGCCTTGAGAAAAATCACTTTGGCAGTTCTGGGGAAGATAAAGTAGGGTGCAAGGAGACTGACGACAAGGAGAACAAACAAGAAGCTACAATGGATTTAGAGTCAGAGGATCTGGTTTTGAATGTCATCTCTAGCCTTATTAGTTCTTGGGCAAAGGATTTCATGTTTCTGGCCTCAGTTTGCAGCTTTAAAAAACTCTAGGGTGCAAAAAACTCATACTTTTAAGGTCCATCATATACTAATATTCTATGTCCTTATGTTTGGCAGAACAGCTGTGTGTGTGTGTGTGTGTGTGTGTGTGTGTGTGTGTGTGTGTGTGTGTACTAACTGACTAACTTGTTCGATAGCATATTCAAAATCATAAAAGCAATAATATTGAGGGAATATTAATATAAAATACAAAAGATTAAATGAATCATTTCTGGAGAGGAGGGGCAAGGTAAGCCTCCATTGTATATTATTATTGACATTATCCATGGAGTTGGAATATAGATAGCTTGGGAATCCAAACAGAAGGTCTACAACATCCCCTCCACCCCCACACTTCTCTAGTGTAAACTCACCTGATTGCCACGCAAAACAAATATTTGGCTGCCCTCAAGTCACTTCCCTGGCCTATTAGTTTGATGTTTTCTGATTGGCAGCCTTTGCTTCTACTTTCTTTATTTATTTGGGTAGCCATAGGGTGTAACTCTGGGTAACCTAGGAGATCTCATTGTCTTCCAGGTGTGTTTGTGGAGGAGATAGATCTCCCTCTTCACCCTCCCATCTGAGAGTTGAGTAAATCATGGTTTAATAATTGACACATAGATTTCAGTAATTGTTTGTAAAAGGTGATTGATCAAAATAAGCAGCTGGAGCCAGAGATCTTCTTTCCAAAGTCTGCTGCAGGGCATTAACCATTATGTGGGATAGAGGGTGATGAATTAGAAAGGCTATAGCTAATCCAACTTCTGTACCACCTTTAGCTTCATTTTTAGTCCTGTAGAGGCCTTGGAACTGCTTTGACCTGAGATTTGGGCTCCACCAAGATTATAATCCTGACTGTGTAATTTATGTTTCCTGTGACTTCAGGCAGATTATTCCACTTATCTGGGCTTCAGTTTACATCTCATCGTGGAATATGTTTTGGAGTCAGAGAACTCCAGTTAGATTTAAATCCTGGTTCCGCTACTTGCTATGCATGTGACCATCCCTCCAAGAAATTTTTCTTTTTTTTTTCTTTTTCTTTTTTGTCTTTGTATCCCCAAGATTTAGCCCAGTGACATGCAGATATTAAGTGCTTAATAAAATACTTGTCAAATCATTGAAAGTTATGTTCCCTCTCTAGTTTTCTCCTTTATAAGATAGGACTCAACTAGATTATGACTATGATCTATAAACTCTCTGATCCCTATAGCCTTTATTTTAGGCCTCACCGCCACTGACTCTATGTGACTGTTTACAAGTTCTTTCCCCTGAGTTTCAGTCTCCTCTGCTGAAAAATTGGGAAGTGAAAGACTAAATGATCCTAAAAACAAGCCCCCTAAGTCCAATTCTATAATGTTATAAATGACAGTAAAACCCATTGGCCCATTTAAAGGGTTTGGTAGGGGATACCTAAATGGACATATATTTTTATCCTAACATTGTCACAAGCTCTATATTTTTTAACAAGTCATTTAAACTCTTAAGGCTTCATTTTTCTCAACTATAAGATTGAGATAATACCTATCTTTTCTTCTTATTGCATGTCCAAGCAAAGGTAAGAACTAGGACTTATGTGGAAATCAGCAGTTGTTTACACCACTCTTGTTGAGATGGGAGTGTAGAATCCATAGCCTAGAGTCCTATTGGCGAAGTCATAACTGGGAATTCTCTCTTTGTCAAATTTACTTGGGAAAAGTGATCCTGTTGGGGGTGTGTGGAATATGTGGGTTGGGGTCCAGTGGTTTGTTTCTGGTCTCACAGTTCCAGAAATGCTGTACTATCCCTTTCTTAGAGTTATATTGTATTTTGAAGCCTTTCCCTAGACTTTTAGGATCTGGGAGCTTTTAAAGATGCTGCTGCTTCTTCAAGGAGTGTGTTTAGAGGCCTCATACGGGCTTCTGATGCAGGAACTACTCTCATTTTAACATATTTGAAGAATTCCCTCTTTGTGGACATAAGAGAATCTGAGTGACTAATTCATAGTCCTCTGCTATGTCACCCCTTGGCTAGGCCATACTTGGTCTAGAGAAGTAGCATCACAATTATAGAATATTCAGTCTCAAGATTGAGCATTAAAGGATATACAGTCTTTCTTTAAGCATGTCCCTAATATGTTTGGCACTTTGGGGGACAAGGAAAGGAAAAAAGAAAGGAAGAAAGAAACCAACATTGTTTACTATGTGCCAGGCACTGTGCTAAGCCCTGGATCAGTAAGTATCTGAGCTCATGTTTGAATCCAGGTGTTTTCTCTTGACTCCAGGCCCAACACTAACAACTGTACCACCTAACCTTGGTAGCTCTGCCCTAGTTCTGATTTTGCCCATTAGGCAGCTGAAGTGGCCAGTGGATAGAGTGCTAGCTAAGCCTGGGATCAGAAAGACCCAAGTTCAGATGTGACCTTAGATTCTCACTAACTGTTCAACACTGAGCAAGTCACTTAACCTCTGTCTGTCTCAGTTTTCTCAACTGTGAAATGGTGATAATAAAAGCACTTACCTAGACTTTGTTTGGTATGAAGATCATCAAATGTGTAAATATTTGTAAAGCACTTAGCAGAGTATCTAACATATATATGTATGTATATATATGCATATATATATAGACAAATATACAAATACTATGCACTTATTAAAGCCACTCTTATTTCTTCCTTCCTTCCTTGGGCCATCAACGCATGGGTTCAGCAGAAGTCAGGGACATGGTTGAAAAATATAACACGGAATTTGGAGAAGGAAGGTAACAAGAACATGAAGGGACCTGATAGCCAGTGGACAGCTATAATATCCAGAGAAAGACTAAATCTAATCATAAGATGGAGACATCACAAAAATTATAAGCTGGAGTAGTAAGGAGATGCTTTTGAGTGGGTATTCACTAGTATACTAGTCATTGTCACTCTTCATTTTATGCCATTTGTCCATTCCAAGTGTTCTTTGGAATTCTAGCAGCCTTGGGTGAACAGATTATACAGGATAATATATGTGAAAGCAATTTTTAAAAATTATCTTCTCAATTCTAATATACTTTGTGGAAAGAACATTGATCTCAACTCTAGAGATTTTCATTCTTAGCTGTCATTAGCTATCAGAGTGATCTTAAGCAAATCATTTTCACCCTTTTGACCATGAAACATATTGTTAAATAAGTTGGGTTTAATAGAATTTTAGCATTAAGTATTTTGTCCTTATCTGTAATGCATAAGGATTTTACTCACACATCTCCAAAGTTCCTTCTGACTCAGACATTCTATGTTGCATGCTTTCTTATTTCTGTTCTAAGGCACCTTTAACTCTGTCATTCTGTTTTCTTATATTCTGTATCCTGTATCCTGAGGTTTCTTTCTCTTAAATATTCTTTGATCCTTTGAAAATGCTACACAAGTTAAAGGATTTCTACTTATTGATTTGCAATAGAGGAGGGTTCTCAGACCTTTGCAGAACCTGGCGGTTTTATAGGAAAAGCTGACTTTCTGAATAGCATTAGAATCTAGGCTGTTAAGTTAGAACTGGAAGGAGCCTTAGAACATAGCACAATATTAGAAAAAAGATCACAGAATGTTAGAGAAGATCTTTAAAATATGGAATGTCAAAAGTTTGATGGTAATTCATAATAGGATGTTATGACATAGTCTATTACTTAGACCATGGAATTTAAGAACTGACAATGAACTGAAAATATAGAATTTAATAACAGAATGTTAAAACTAAGCTCTACTTTAGGAATAGAAATTAGAAAGTTATATTAGAGTGTGAATAATGACATCTAACAATAACAGAATATCTTCTATGGCACATTAAGGTTTATATAGTATAGGTTTTATTATCTTCATTTTGCAAAAAAGTTAATGGCCTGCTCATGATCACACTATTAGTGAATGAGGGATCTGGAATCAGGTTCTGTTCGTTTTCTACTGTACCACATTGCTTTAAACATACCTTAGAATATAGCATGCTAAAGCTAGCAAGGGACCTTCCAACATTTGGCTCTCTAATTTTATAAATGAATAAATTGACTCATTTAAAGATTAAAAAGTTATAACTAACTACTATTTAAGGTAATTTGTGCAGATATGACCATTGTTCTTCTTCCTGTTTTTAAGTGATAAAGAAATCATTCTTAGTCATCCAATCAGACAGGGTAACAATTGCCTGCCTACACTGAACTGAATCATACCAATTTAATTATTAAATTTCTGATAACTATTACTTAGTTTCATTGGTCAGCACCAAAAGAATCTGTTTACTAGGAACTTTAATACACACACATACACATATATCGTTAGATATCAAGAACGGTATTTTTTCCCTTAGGAAATTTGTTTCTTAAAATTAGGTTCTCTCTTTATACCACCATGGCTTTTCAGTAAGTGTCACTAAAAGAGAAAGCTGGAACTGAGAACATCAACTTAGGGGAACTGTTTTGTTCGAAAACAAAAATATGAACTAGTTACAGAGAATTTTCATGGACAAGCAAAAATAATAGTAGTAATTAACACTCTTCTTTCTGGAATTACCAGTTATCTCTTAATTGCCAAAATAACTGTTGCCCCCCCCCAACTCCAGCCCTCTTGATATCTCTGCCATCACTGACAGTTACCCTCTTCTTGTATTTTCTATATCCTGTTTCTCCTACTTGTCTAAACCCTCTTCGTTCTCCTTTACTGTATCTTTATTGAGGTCACTTCTGTTAATAATAGATGTCCCTGAAGGTTCTCTCCTGGGCTCTTAACTCTCTCAGCACTATTTCATTTGATGATCTCATCAACTCCTACATATTCAGTTATCATCTCAATGTAAATGATTCTCATTTATTTGTCTGCCCCTCCAGTCTAGCATCTACAATTGTCTACTGGACATCTTGAATTCAGTATGTCATAAATATCTTAAATTCAGAATATAGAAAACTAAGTGTGTTTTCCTCAAAATTCTATCTTCTTCCTAACTTCTTTATTACTGTGGAGGGTACCATCATCCTCTCAGTCCACATAGGCTTACCACTTAGGTATCACCCTCATTCTTTTTCACTCTCCTGTATCTAATCAATGGCCAACATTTTTTTCTGCCCTTGTAACACTTCCAGGATATGCCCTCTTCTCCCTTTGGATATTGCCACCACTATCTTGAGTCAGGACCTCATCACCCCATGCCTAGACTAATAGAAGGGTCTGTCTTCCTCAAATCTCTCCCCACTTTAGTCTGTCTTCCACTTTGCTTTTCAAATTGATCTTCCTAAATCACAAGTGATTATGTCACTCACTCCCATCCCCTTTGTTCAGTAAATTACAGTAGTTCTCTCTTGATTCCAGGAACAAATACAAAATTCTGTTTGGCATTTCAAGCCCTCCATAAACTGACTCCTTGCTTTTCCAACATTCTTACACCTTTCTCCCCTCCAGGTACTCTTTGTTTCAGTGATCCTGGCCTCCTCTATGTTCCTTGAACATGACTCCATCTGCCTACCCTGAACTTTTTCACTAGCTCTCCTCCATGTCTAGAAGTTTCTCCCTCTTCATCTTTGACTCCTAGGTTTCCTTGCATCCTTCAAGTCTTAGATAAAGACCACCCACATTCTGTCAAAAGCCTTTCTTGGTCTTCAACCATAATCATAATGCCTTCATTAAAAAATCATATCTAGTTTATCCTTCTTTGTGCAGAATAGTTTGTATCCTTGCTTTCCCCTTTAGAATGTGCAATCCTTTAGACTGAGATCAGGGACTGTTTTTTGTTTTGTTTTGTTTTGTTTTGTTTTTGTTTTTGTTTTATTTTTTGCCTTTCTCCGTGCTTAGCACAGTATCTGCTACCTAGTAGATACTTATTAAAATGCTTGTTGATTTCACTTGACCATATTATCCTGCCAAATGGAGACCAAATATTATTGTTGGTTTTATTGTATCTACAATAGAAATAACAGGCCACTAAAAAAGAAGTTAACTAACAATGGAATTATAAAGTTTTCTGAATTTTATGAAATGGAGATTTGAAAGGTATCTAAAAGACTTTTGACTAGTAAATAATACTCTCTGAACCTTAGTTTCTTCATTTGTAAAATAGGAGTGTTGGACTTGATAATTCTTATAGCCCCATTTTGCTCTAAATTCTAATACCTAATTTATTCTTCTAGCTAATAAAGTGACATTAGAACCCCAAAGAGCCCAAATCCTCTAATAAAACCCTAAAAATGCATCTTATACAACAATTGTAAATAAAGCCAATAGAAATAGAGTAGCAGCCATTAGTTTCTCATTCTGTCTAGACACAAAATTGCCAACAACATGCTGGGGGCTCTCTGAGAGGCAAGGCAAAGTAGGCTCAAAGCACAGTTCAAAAGCAACATAGGCGTGTGGAAAGATACAGCACAAGACTAGTGCCTAGTGCTTTCCCGAGACATCTTGTACAAGAGCCCCAGCAAGAAGTATGGCTAATCCAACTCCCAGGCAGCCTGCACTGAAGCCACAGTTGCAGACAGGGTCAGACCAGCACCCAAATACTACTATGCATACATATGAGACATAGCACAATTCAAAGTCAAGCCAGTGCCCACATAGTGTCTCTAAGACATAGCATGAGTCAGGGGTGAGATATTGCAAGATCAGTTCCCATCAGCACCACAGCAGTAGTTAGGGTAAAAATGGAGAGAGACTATTCCACAAGCAATGCAGAGATCAGGCTGCCAAAGGCTGAGCCACAGCTGTATATAGAACCAGACTAGTACCTATAGAGCTCATTTACAACCCAGAGTACAAACAACTCACAATTGGATCATAGCAGTAAAGAGGGCCAGTCCAGTGCCCAGATAGCAAAAGACATATCGGGAGAAAAAACCAAGACAGTACTTTAGAAGTAAAATACCTTTGTCCTTGCATTAGGCCTACTAACAACATAACCAACAGTATCTAGTTGGAATCTGGCAAAGTCACAGTAAGGGTCAGAGGCAACTTCATTTTTGAAACTGTGCAAGGAGGGGATGATAGACAAAGGGTCAAAGCTAATCCTTAAGTTATATCACTAGAAAAAACTAAATCTTAGTGATTCTTTCATGAGAAAGACCCTGGGTTAACCACTACATTCAATAACAAGTGGGATACACTCAAACCATTAAAAAATATAAGAGATAGTTAAGTCTGACCCAAGCACAAAGACCCTTAAAAATTAGAATGAACCAACAGAAAACAACTCCATCAATTAGCAAAGAAATATTAAAATAAAATCTGAAATTTTAAATAAGAAGAAAATGAAGATCACATGTTATGAAAAACAGATGATATAGAAAAAAATCTTTGGACTCCCTGAAAATCATGACTAAAAATAAATAAAACCCTGGATATTATATTCCAGAAATCCCAAATAAAAAGTTACCTAGGTTTTTAAAGGAAGTGGTAAAAGTGAAAATAAAATCAACTAATCACTTCACAAAAGAAACCCTAAAATGAAAACCTCTGGCAATGTCATAGATAAAATCTACGTCAAGAAAAAAATACTAAAATAAATCATAAATAAAGAATTTAAATATCAGTTAGCCAGAGTCAAGATCATAAGACTTCAGAGCTACTACTTTTATTAAAGGAGATCTTGGAATACAATATCCCAATAGGTAAAAGATAAAGCCTAATATCACCAAAAATAACTTGCCTCACAAAATTCAGTGTAATATTAAAGGGGAAAATATATCTTTAATAGAATAGAAGACATTTAAGATTGTCTGATGGAAATTCCAAAGATGAACAGAAACTTTGAAATATTCATTGAAATATTAATAAGAACCAAAGAAACATAAAAAATAATATTTTCAAGTATTTAAAAAAGGATATATTAGGATAAATTACTTACCTCCTAGCAGAGGGAAAGGAAACAGGTAACCATTAGAAACCCTAATGTCTTCAAAAGAAATAGAGAGAGTTAAATTAGAGAAGTTCAGGCTGCTTTTGTTGGTCTTAAGAGAAGAAAGAAAAAGGAGGAGCCTAGGTGGCTCAGTGGAGCCAGGTCTAGCTAGAAACTATCTGATGAAGCAAAACCAAAAATTAAAATAGTGATTAATCTGTATTATTCTGAAAGGCATTATTGAAACAAACCAATACAAATAATAAACTTATACATTCCAAATCCCTTACCATCCATGTTCATAAAGGAAACAACATCAAGAATATACATACAGTTACACAGTAGTAGCAGGAGATTTTATATCTTTCTGTTTTGAATAAAACTATGAAAAAGATAAAGGGAAAAATATGTAACCGAAAAGAATTGCTGGACAAACTAGAGTTTAAAGATTTACATCATCTAAAGTGACAGCAAAAGAATATACTTATTTCTCAGCACCATGTGAAACTTTTACAAAAATTGACCATGTACTAAGATACAGAGATCCTGCCAAAAAAAAAAAAAGTCAAAAAAGCAAAAATAATTAGTATACCCATTAATGGTCAGAATGGAATAAAAATAGTAATTTATCCAGGGATTGCAAACAAAAGATATAGACCCAAATGGATATTTAATAATGAATGCCTAAATAATGAGTGTGTCAAGGAACAAATTGTAGAAGCAATGAATAATTATTTAAAAGAAAATTATGATGTTGAAAAATGTACCAAAATTTCTGGGATATGGTTTTATCAGTTCTAAAGAGAAAAATAATATCCTTATAAAAATAGACCATTAAAACAGCAAAAGAGAGGATTAATGAACTGAGTATCATTTTTAAATATTAGAAAGCCAACAAACTAACAAGACTAGGAGAAACACAAAAGAATAGCTATTAAAAATTAGAGGGGAAATAGTTAAATTAGAAATAAAAAATGAATTAGAATTGGTGAAGTAGAAGCTAATGACTCCATGAGACATCAAGAAACGATAAAACAAAGTCAAAAATGGGAAATCTCCTCATAAAAATAACTGATCTGAAAAGTAAATTCAGGAGATATAATTTAAGAATTATTGGACTAGGGGTCAGCTAGGTGGCCTAGTAAATTGAGTGTTAGGCTCAGAGATAAAAGATCCTAGGTTCAAACTTGGCCTCTGACACTTTCTAACTGTGTGAGACCCAACACAAGTCACTTAACCCTACCCTTTACTGCTCTTCTGCCTTGTAACCAGTACATGCTATTAATTCTACAACAGAAGGGAAAATTAAATAAAGGAAAAGAATTATTGAAATACATGAAAGGCATTACACAAAGAAAAAGACCTAGACATCATATTTCAAGAAATTATCAAGTAAAACTGCCTTGGCATCTTAGAACAAGTGGGAAAAATAGAAATGGAAAGAAATCTCTTGAGAATTTTATGAGAATTATGGTCAAATTCCAGAGCTTCCATGACAAGTAGGCATAAAGAAACAATTCAAATGCTGTAAAGCCACAATCAGGATCACATATAATCTGACATATTTTCCATTAAATGAGTGGAGGGCTTGGAATATGATTTTCTAGAAGCTAAAAGAACTGGGATTACAACCAAAAATTACCTACCCAGAAAAGTGGACTACAATTCTTCAGAGGAAAAAATAGATATCTAATGAAAGAGAGGACTTCCAGCCATTCCTGGAAAAAAAACAAACAAAAAAAACATGCTGAATAGAAAATCTGACTTTCGAATACCAGACTCAAGAGAAGCATAAAAAGGTAAATATTCAGTGGAGTGAGAGGAAGGCCTAGAGACAGGAGGTCCTAGCTTCAAACCCGGCCTCAGCCACTTCCCAGCTGTGTGACCCTGGGCAAGTCACTTGACCCCCATTGCCCACCCTTACCAATCTTCCACCTA
The DNA here is from genome assembly GCF_016433145.1 of Gracilinanus agilis. NCBI lineage: Eukaryota > Metazoa > Chordata > Mammalia > Didelphimorphia > Didelphidae > Gracilinanus > Gracilinanus agilis. Next base: position 694,155,821 of record NC_058130.1, on the reverse strand, counting down.
TGAGACAATACACCAAAGTACAAGGGTTTAAAAAAAAAAAAAGAAATCACAAGTGACTTCATAATGTTAAACTGCTTACATTCCTATATGGGAAGATGATACATGTAGCTCCAAAGAGAGAGCTCCAAAGAGCTTGCGCGCGCTCTCTCTCTCTCTCTCTCTCTCTCTCTCTCTCTCTCTCTCTCTCTCTCTCTCTCACTTGGGTATAGAAATCTACCTTACTCCACAGGGAAATAGGAGGAGATGCAGATGAGGGAAAAGGGAGGGGTGATAAAAGGAGAGGATTAAGAAAGGCAGTTGTTGGAAGCAAAACAGTCTTTTTGAGAGGACAGTGTAAAAAGAAGAAAAAGATAAACCGAAGAAAAGAGTAACTAAAAGATTAGCAATTATTAATTAGTAATCATAACTGAATATAAATGGAATGAACTCACCCATGAAATGGAAGTATGTAGTCAGAATAGAATAAAAACCCAACTCGAACAATATGTTATTTACAAGTGACACATTTGACACAGAATTAAAATGGAGGCAAAGGCAGAATTTGTGTTTCGGTGGAGTTAAAAAAGGCAGGGGTAGCAATCATGATCTCAGTCAAATAAAAGCAAAAATAAATATAATTAAAGGAAATAACCAAGGAAAATAAATTTTGTAAAAGATGCCATAGGCAATGAAGTACCATCAATAGTAAACAAGGTAGGGGCAGCTAGGTGGCTCAGGAGATTGAGAACCAGGCCTAGAGATGGGAGGTCCTGCGTTCAAATATAGCCTCAGACATTTCCTGGCTGTGTGACCCTGGACAAATCACTTAATCCCCATTGCCTAACTCTCACTATTCTCCTGCCTTGGAACCAAAACATGGTACTGATTCTAAGACAGAAGGTAAGGTTTTAAAAAAATACTAAACAAGATGCACAAAATGGTAGAGAATCCAAATTCTTAAAAGAAAAATTACCTGAGTTACAGGAGGAAATAGACAGTTAAACTATACTAGTGGGGGACCTCAACTTTTCCCTCTTAGAATTAGATAAATTCTGCCATAAAATAAATAAAAAAGAAACTAAGGAGATGAATACTGTTTTAGAAAAGCTAGATATGATAGACTTCTGGAGAAATTTTAATGTGAATAGGAAGGAATCTACCTGTTTCCCAGATATGTATGACACCTTCACAAAAACTGACCATGCCTCATAACCAAATATAGAAAAGCAGAAATATTAAATATACCCTTTTCAGACCATAATGCAATGAAACTTACATTCAATAAAGGCCTTTGGGAGCAAAGATTAAAAATTAATTAGAACCAGTGGAAATGCGCAGCAGCTATGGGAGGGAGGGAGGTCGGGGGGGGGTGAAGGGGAAAGTAAGAACATGAATCATGTAACCATCTTAACTTTTCTAAAAAATAAATATTAAAAAATAAATAAACATAAATAAATAAATAAATAAAATTAATTAGGAACTAAACAATCTAATCTTTAAAAATGAATAGGTCAAAGAACAAATAATAGAAACAATAGTTGCATTAAAGATAATACAAGAAAGGTAGCCTAATAGTTTCACATTTCAAACTATACTACAAAGTGGAAATCATGAAAACAATTTGATACTGGCTTAAGAAATAGTGGTGGATCTAACTATCCCCAAAGGGCTCTAAAAGACTGTCTGCCTTTTGATCCAACCATATATTTATAGCCGCACGCTTTGTGGTGGTGAAAAATTGGAAAATGAGGGGATGCCCTTCAGGTGGGGAGTGGCTGAACAAATGGTGGTATCTGTTGGTGATGGAATACTATTGTGCTCAAAAGAATAATGACCTGGAGGAATTCCATATGAACTGGAATGACCTCCAGGAATTGATGTAGAGTGAAAGGAGCAGAACCAGGAGAACATTATACACAGAGATTGATACACTGTGGTGCAATCTAATGTAATGGACTCCTCTACTAGCAGCAATGCAATAATCCAGGACTGCTCTGAGGACTTATGAGAAAGAACACTATCCACATTCAGAGGAAGAACACTGGAAGTAAAAACAGAAGAAAAACAATTGCCTGATCACATGGGTTGACGGGATATGATTCGGGATATTGACTCTAAACAAGCACCCTAGTGCAAATATCAATAATATGGAAATAGGTCTTGATCAATGACACATGTAAAACCCAGTGGAATTTCTCATTGGCTAAGGGAGGTGGGTTGGAGGAGAGGGGGGAAAGAACGTCAATCATGTAACCCTGGAAAAATATTTTAAATTAATTAAATAAAAGATTTCGGATCACAACAACAAAAAAGAAATAATGCTGGATCAGCGAAATGGAGTAGGAACACCTTATACAATAGCAAATGACCATAGAAATCTTATGTTTGATAAAACTAAAGATCCAAGCTTTTGGAGTAAAAATTCACCATTTGACAAAATTTGCTAGAAAAACTAGAAGGAAGTTTTGAAGAAACTATCTCTAGACCAGTACCTCATATCAACACCTTATCATAAGATAAGGTTAAAATGTGAGCATGAGTAAGACAGACAAGATATCATGAACAAATTAGAGGAACATAGGAAAATATGCCTCTTAGATCTGTGGATAAGGGAAGAGTTTATGACTAAATAAGAGAGAAAGCATCATGGGAAATATAATTATTAATTTTAATTACATGAAATTTAAAAAAGTTTTACACACAAAACCCCAGGCAGCTAAAATTAGAAGGAAGGGAGGGAAATGGGGTTGGGGGGGTGGAAATAGGGGAGGGATTAATAGCAATATTTTCTGATAGAGTATCATTTCTCAAATATAAGGAACTAAGTCAGGTATAGGGGGAAAAAAGAGCCATTCCCCAATTGATAAGTAACCAAAGGGTATAAACAGACAGTTTTCAAAAGAAGAAATCAAGGGTATTTATAGTCATATAAGAAAATGCTGTCAATCACAATTAATTAGAGAAATATAAATTCAAACAACTCAAAGACACTTATTTCACACCTATCAGATTGACTAAAATAACAGAAGGAGAAAATGACAAATGCTAGAGATGTGAAAAAATAAGGACAGTAATGCACTGTATGTGGACTTGTGAACTTTTCCAACCATTCTGGAGAACAATTTAGGACTGTACCTAAAGGGCCACAAAACTGTGCATACCCTTTGAGATCTGTATCCCAAAGAGATCAAATTAAAAGGAAAAGGACTTATTTGTATAAAAATATTTATAACAAGTGTTTTGTTGTGGCGAAGAATTGGAAATTGAGGAAATGTTCATCAATCAGGGAATGGCTAAATAATACAACTTTCTTAATGGTTACATCCTAAGCATATTGCACAGTTCCTAGCACAAAATAAGTGTTTAATAAATATTTCATCCTTTATAATCTATCAGCTGAAGAGATGTAGTCATCCATCTTTTCATTAGGCTGAATGTTATTCAGTTGATCACAAATATAACATGATTTGTATAGCCCCTTACCATCCTTACCTTGTGCTGTGACTTCCAGAACCTCACACAATGCACCAGATGTAGTCTGACTAATAATACATGACCTCCTTTGTCCTTTAAACTATGCCCCCTCTTAATTGCAACCTAAATTTCTATCATTTTTTTATGCCACATTGTTGACTCTCATTGATCTTGAAATCAACCAAAGGCCACAGATCTTGTCTTTTGAACTTCTCTCCAACCATTTTTTCTTTTTCAAGGAACTGTGTCATGCTCTGGAATCTATCATCAAAAGTTATGAATTGACAAGGCAAACCCCTTGCAATATAATTTTAACTTCAACTTTGGACATCTGCAAAATGTTTGGTACATTATAAATCTGTCTCTAGCATTGTGTGGCACATTCAGTTCCAATCTGGACGGTAAATAATGAGCTGGCCTTCTGTATGTGAAGTCAGCATAATCCCAAACAGCAAAAGCTATCTGAGGAGGCAATATCTGATTATTTGGGATTTTATTTTTAACCCAGAATACTTACAGTTTTCAACAGAGACAGCCCACTTGATCCATGTATGGCTGATGTCAGGGGTATGTATTTCTCTGGGAAGTAGCATGTTGTAGAGTACATGGAGCCTCAACCTGGAGACAAATGAAGCAAGGTTGCATTAAGATTTTGGCATTTAGTAGCTATGTTACTATGGACCAATCATTTTGCTTCTTATCCTCAGTTTCCCCATCTGTAAAATGGAAGTTAATAATACTTGCGCTGATATCTTTGCAGGGTGGTTTTAAAGGTCAAATTATATAGTTATGAAAGTGCTTTGTAAACTACACATTACTATAGGAATGTCAGTCATTATTGTGAATTTTACTTGGGGAGGCGTTACTCACAGCATAGTAGGAAGATTAGGGCTTGGTTCTTGGCCTTCCTGTTTACTACTTGTTTGACCGTGGGCCAATAATTTCCTTTCTCTGATCCTTATTGCCCTAATTTATAAAATAAAAGTAAGAATAAGAAGTAGTTATATAAATTTTAATTATAAAATAATGACCTTGGGTTACATTACCTCAAGGATTGTTATAAGGTTGAAGTTAGATAAGTAGGAAAAGCACTGTGAAATAATAAAGTTTGTTGTGATGATAAAGCTCTTAACAAATGTAGTTTATGTTTAAAGACTATCTTATTGATGAATCCTTCCAACCCTCAACCGAGCAACACAAACATAAGACTAATACCAATACCCAAACATGTTGGTACCAATGGAGAAATATCAACTAATACAATCAATTGTTGGAGGGAGGCAAAGTATTCCCTGATTCCTGTTGGCCTTTGAAGGTGCCACCTGAGAAATGCAAGAAGACATGGCTCAGATTTTTACTTCTCTGGGTCTCTGTCTGCTCACTTGGAAAATAGGGAAGGGGTGTGTTCCTATGGCTATAATTGTTCTCACCCAATCAACAAGCCTTTGATTAAGCTCTTACAATACGGCAGGCATTATAATGGTGTCAAAGTCATATCACATGTGTCAGAATGTCTCTGCCTATGTTCTTGTAAACAAATGGCTTTCATGGGGTTAGGGGAAAGGAAATGCCCTCCGTTAATGAAAACCAGCTGGGTAACTACAGTTGTTTCTCTTTCTCTGACCTGCACTAGTGCCTAAGTGCTTTCTCTAGCCTGACATATGTAACTTCCGCTCCTCGACATTCATGTGTGAGGTAGAGAAGATGTCTTTACCAGCTGGCCAAAATGTGTGTACTTCCAGCATGACGAGAAGCTGAGGCAAGTTAGGTGGAGAAGCATGTTAGTAGGTGGCTGTCCCACTCCTCTGCCAAGCTGAACTGAACCAAGTCGCTAGAGAAGCATTTTTCAATCAAGCCCAACTCTAATATTCCCAAATATTGGACATCCATATAGCCTTGTGACATATAAGAAGATAAATTTCAACATGACATTTCTGCTAGTGAAATTAATTGCTACATATTTTTTTCAGGGAAAGAAAAAAAAAGGTGATGGAAAGTCTTGATGAGACAGAGATGCCTCATCCTTCTATTGATTGGGTGTATGATAGGCTATACTGGCGTAAGTAGCAAGGTACTTTAAGGTTTATAAAAAGGTTAAATGTAATATCTCATTTGATCTGCAGAACAACTCTGGGAAGTAGAAGTCATAATAGTAATAATAATAATATTTGTGTAGCACCTTAATTTTTATAGAATACTTTACATATATCTTATGTAGTTTTTAAAATAACCCTATGAGGGGGCAGCTGGGTAGCTCAGTGGATTGAGAGCCAGGCCTAGAGACAGGAGGTCCTAGGTTCAAATCCCGCCTCAGACACTTCGAAGCTGTGTGACCCTGGGCAAGTCACTTGACCCCCCATTGCCCACCCTTACCACTCTTCCACCTAGGAGCCAACACACAGAAATCAAGGGTTTAAAAATGTAAAACAAAAACAAAAACAAAAAATAAAATAACCCTATGAGGTATACTACCCATTTTATTTTATTTATTTTATTTTAATTTTTTTAAACCCTTACCTTCTGTCTTAAAATCAATACTATGTATTGGCTACAAGGCAGAAGAGCGGTAAGGACTAGGCAATGTAGGGATGATTTTTTTTTCCCCAGCTATAACAATACACAAAGGCCATCTATTGAGACCTGGAGAGGATAGACTCTTGGGAGTTGGATGGGCAGTCAGATTGTCCTCTTCGCCAAAGATAGGCTGCTGGCCTACCTTGGTGACTGTCACTGCCTTTACCTCTTCATTGGTTTCTTAGGGAATTAGTGGTCATGGCCCCAGGTAGCAAGAGTAGCCAAGGCACTGATTCAATTTACAAATGTGATGAAATGCCTGCTGCTTTTGTTTATTTGCCAGGCCTGCCATTAAGACGGATCTCAGTGGGGGATGTCTGCACAGATCGAAACCAGAATCTAGCTCAAAAGGAGTTAGAAGTATTTTTCCCCTGATAAACTCTAATTCACTTTTAATTTGGTACTGTGCTGGCAGACAAGAGCTCCTTTCCTGTGCTAGGTACTAAAAGGAGTTTTTAAAAATAATATAATTTACCTTTTTTTTTAGCTTAAATGCTTTCAAAACACTTTTTTTCAGAATTGTCCTGGGTTATGTAGAGCAAGATAATTATCCTCATGTTACAGATGAGACAACTGAGGCTTAGGTATTTAATAGCAATAGCTCATGCTTTTACATCATTTGTCCTTGCTCTCAGAACTCCTAAAACTCAGAGCCAAAGGAAGTAATATTAGTCTTGGATCACCTAGATATCAAATACTAGGCATGAGAATAAATCTTACCTCTCTGTTTATGACTTCACCTTTCTTCTAGTCATCTAGGTTCAAAACCCCAAAACCCTCTGACTACATGTGAAGGGAGAGGTAGTGGAATGAGATAGACAGAGAAAGTGTTCATCTGGGAGTAAGAAATACCTGAATTTGAGTTCTTTTTTAAAGAATTATTCTTCTCTAAACAAAAACAAATTAACACCTAACATATATGAAACCACATATCTCTATTATACCTTGCTTTTTTTGAAAGCATATAACAATTTCTAATATCTTAAATACATTCTCCTTCTAAATCTCCTTTCTTCAGTGCATTTTAAAATGCTTCAATGACCCTCTTTTTTATTTTTTTGCCATAACTATCAATCATTTCCCTCCCTTCCAACTCCCCCCACCAAGCTAAAAAAAGTTTTTTAATCCATTACCATAGTCAGAGCAAAACTACTCATTGACTATGTGTGCATCTCAAGTCCCTTATCCTCTGGCAAGAGGTAGGTAAAAGAAATTATTTCTACATGTAATTGAAAAAAAATTAAAAGATTAAGGATAAAAAAAGGTAAGTGAAATGCTTTATCATTAGACTTCTGGAAACAGAGTTGGTTCTTGGGTTTACATTCTACTTCTTGACTAGGTCTGTGTCCATGAGCAAAACATCTCTTCACATCTCATTATTCTTATCTGTAAAATGGGTATAATAATACCTATAATATCTATCTCAGAAGATCATCCAAAAAGTGAAATGAGATGGTAATATATGTAAAGTTTTTTGCCCCTAAAAGCACTGCCTTTGACAGTAATAAGGAAAATAGGAAGAAGGGAGGGTTTAGGAACAAAGACAACAGGTTTCATTTTAGAACTGTTGAACTTAAAATATTTATGAAACATCCAGTTCAAGTGTGTACAATATGCAATTGGGAACGAGGCTGGAGGCAAGGATGGAGGTTAGGGCTGGGCAAAATATGAGAAACATTTGCATAAAGATTGTCACTGAATACATGGGAGAGGAAGAGGTAATCAAATGAAAGAATATAAAGAGAAGACAACCCAGGGCGGAACCTTAGGGAATAACTATGGTAAGAAGATGTGATCTTGATAAAGACACAGCAAAGAACTGAGAACTGAGAAAGAACAATCAGATGGTTGAAGGAAACCAAGGAGAAAGCTGTGTCATGAAAACTTAGAGAGAAAAGGATATCAAGAAGAGTTATCAACAGTATCAAAGGCTGCAAAGAGGTTAAGAAAGATGAGGATTGAGAATAGGTCATTTGTTGTGTTCAGTCTTCTTGACCCCATTTGGATTTTTTTTTTGGCAGAGATTCTGTTGTGGTTACCGTTTCCTTCTCCAACTCATTTTATAGATGAGGAAACTGAGGCAAGTAGGGTTAAGTGACTTGGCCAGGGTCATACAACTAGTATGAAGCTGGATTTGAAGTTGGAAATTTCCATGGGTAATGTTGGAAAGAGCAGTTTTACTTGAATGTTGAAGTTGGACATCCAACTACAAAGTTAAGAAGAGAATAGAGAAAGGGAAGTGGAGGCACTCTTTGTAGTAGATAGCCTTCTCAAGGAATTTAGCCATTAAAGGGAGAGGAAATACAGTATGAAAGGTAGCGGGGGAAGGGTGGATGGAGCATTTTAAAGTTTTAAGGGAGACATAAGTATGTTTGTAAGCAGTAGAGAAATAATCAAAAGACTTTGTAAGCAGTAGAGAAATAACCAAAAGAGAGATTGAAGGGAAGTGAGAAAGTAGAGGTGCTAAAGAGGGAACTTTGCTGGAGATGGGATGAAATAGACTCAGTTGGACATGAAGAAAGATTGGCCTTGTCACACAGATGGGCCACCTCATTAGGTGAGACAGTTGTGAAGGAGGAAAATGGGGCAGAAAGCATTTGATTAATGGGAGATAAGGAAGAGAAAAGGAATTCTTAAAATTTTCAGTAAATTATGAGGCAAGGGTCTCAGCTGAGAGGGTAGTGGGTTAGGGGAGCTATGAGAGAATTGAGGGATGAAATGGTTTGGAAAATCTGCTGTTCTGAGTGCTATCTACTTCTCCTGCCCTATAGAGGTAACCTTTCAAACTCTTGTCAAACATTTATACTTCAATGTGAATGCCTTTATCAGTCCTTTCTTGAGGGCATATTTTAACTGAGGGTGTTTGGTCTGGACAAGACAACATAAGTACAATCAGGTAACTGTGGTAAAGAGAAAATACTCTGAAAACTGATAGAAAAGATGTTCTTCGTATAAGAATAATAGAAAGAGTTGTTGCCTGTGAATCAGAAGATCTGAATTCTGTTCTTGGCTGTGCCATCAGTCACATACCCTTGGGTGTCATCTTCTCTTTCTGGACCCCACTTTTCTCTTTTGCCAAATGAGTAGTTGGATTAGATGATTTTTAAGGTACCATTCAACTTTTAAAATTCAGTGATTCTAGTTGTTGTTTTTTTCCTTTTTCTTTAACTGTTCTGGGGTCTCTATGAATACAAAACAGATAAACACTAACTCAAACATCAAATTCTCTTTTATAAACCTTCACATCTAGTGAATTTAAAAAATGAAGCTAAGAAATCAGAAAGGGAACATAGTGAGTCTATTGATCCTAATTGTGTTAATTTATTTCTTGATTGCCTTAGTCAGAGCATCCCCTGTTGTGCTAATAGGTATCTTGGTGGGTGGCAAGAAAAGAAGGCTGAGAGAGACTAGGCTCTTGTGGGACTAGAAAGATGGAGAAGACAAATTTATGGTCTGCAGTATTCTAGATATCTTACACAAACTCAGTCCCCACTAATCTTTGCAGTTCTTGAGAAGAAGTGAGCTTCCAAGAGATGGGAATTTCAAAATCTTGGTCATCTCAGTTATAATAACATTTGTTCTACCCCAACAGAGGGTGGCTGATGAAAAACACTTCTTCATGACCCTATATGAGAAAACGTGAAAGAAATTAAGAAAAGATCCATTAAACCGGCCCCTGGATTGGCCTGAAGTGCAACCAGCTTCTCTTTTCTGTTTCTTTAAATAGGTAGTAAGCCCTATAGAAAGACACTCTAAGGTACATATTAGTCAGCATCCTGGGACATATCTCAACATAGTCAAATTCCCATATCCTTTTTCTATTATCTGATTCTGCTTGAGTTCCCAGATAGAAAAAGACAAATAGTATCTTTCCCCAGAGGTCAGTACTTTCCTGAATAGCTCACAGACACCACCTTCCCTGACCTAAATCCCCAAAAAGCAGAGCCTCAGAAACTCCTTCAAGATTTAATGATGGAATTATAATCAAAAACTACCATGATGGGGGCAGCTGGGTAGCTCAGTGGATTGAGAGCCAGGCCTAGAGACAGGAGGTCATAGGTTCAAATCTGGCCTCAGACACTTCCCAGCTGTGTGACCCTGGGCAAGTCACTTGACCCCCATTGCCTACCCTTACCACTCTTCTGCCTTGGAGCCAATACACAGTATTGACTCCAAGATGGAAGGTAAGGGTTTAAAAAAAAAACAACTACCATGATTAAAAAGCTACCCAGAATTCCAATTCTTACCCTAATCTACAATCTCCATACCACTACACACCATAAGGCTGCTAAAGGCCCCTAGGAGACCTTACACAAAACTCTGTACCTTTTTGATATACTTTATAATATTTTGCATTTGTAGCTGTTACCATCTTGCCCCCATACTAGACATGAGGGTGGAGAACAGATTTTCTTTTAATTGAACTTTTTTATTTCCCGAGCATAGTAGTCTGTATACAGAAGTTATTTAATGAATATTTGTTGAATTTGCTGTTGAATCCAACTTTAAGAACACTGTCATAAAAAAGAATACTATCATGCACATCATAGACACTTATTAAATGCCTTTTTAATTTACTTGAATTCTGGAAATGTAACTTCCAGTGTCCAGAAGACCACAGTTCTCTCTGACCCTTATGCAAGAGCTAAATATTACATTTGAATATTATAGGACCATGGAGTATATAGAACTAAAAGACACCTCATAGATCACCTAATCTAATCTTCTCATTTTATAAATTTACAAATGTAGAAACTGAGGACCAAAGACAGAAATGCCAAACAATTTCTTTTAGTTCTGTGTTTTTAAGACTGGTCCCTGAAAAGTAAGTGGTTCTCTCCTTCCAGTATTTCTGCCCTTCCATTGACAGGCTGTTATTGCTGATTGTGAGATATTTAAGGGTGATAAAGTCCTGCCATAAAGGACCCACATCCTCTGATTTCTAATCCAGAACTTGTTCTGTTGTATGACACACCTTTGAGTTGCATTTAAGTAAAGCAAAAATTTCTTGGTTCTGTTTATTTTAAATATTTTCCTCAAATGACTGAGAAAAATGAACAAAAGAGATTAACTCACTCCATCCCAATCCCAGGTATTAGTCAGTGATTTCCTAGAAATCCCAGTGTCAGAGGCAGTAATCATTAAATACAAAGAAATGTTACTGTATATGCAATCAAGAAACCATCTGTTCTGTGTTGCCAGTTTAAATGCCATGCTCAGTGTTAAGCCATCATAGGAGGATATCCAGGCTAACCCCGAAACAGTCATAACATCTTAGAGTAGAAAGAAACATCCTTCCGGCCATTCATTCATCTATTAATCATTCATTCAACGGAGCATAGAGGCTGAAAAAGCAAATCCCTGAGGAAACTTCCTGCATGTGGCATTTATTAGCTAGATTTCTTTGTACAAGTCACTTACCCTCTCTCCTCTGTAGTTTCCCTTTTTGTCAATTATGGATAATGATACCTGTACTCTTCATCTCATAGAAACCCAATGTCCATTGCCATGGGTAAGTCACTTACCATCTCCAGGATTACATTTTCTTCCCTCTCCAACAAGGGGATCAGACAAAATGATCTATGAGATCTCTTCTAGCTCCTCCCATGATGGAAATGATTCTGTGATGTTACAAGGTAGAAAACACTTTCTAAGTTATGAAGAAGTATAAATACCAGCCACAATTTTTATTTATCAATAGACAGTTTTCTAATATCTGTTATGTGCAAAGAACACTGTGCTTGGTGATTTAGGCAAATGCTAATAAGTTAGATAAGAAGCGGGAACATGTGGCAAAACAGACATATAATACAAAAGAGAACATGAATGAATAAATGAATGAGAAATTTATTAAGTGCTTATCTTGTACAAAACAGTATGCTAAGCACTGGGGATACAAATAGAAAAGTAAAAAGTTCCTTGCCCTCAAGGGGCTCACATTCTAATGGGGGAAGCAGCACATATGGAAGGTTTCAGCTATAAATCAGCATTATGTCGATGGTAATGTCTCTTCTTTGATGCCATTATGACATGAGAAGAAGATAATTGAGATTTAAGTAAAGTATTCTTTGAAATCTAAGGAGTGAAAAATCACTTCTCACCTGGAGTATTAGGGAAAACTTCATACAAATGGTGATCTTTGAGCAAGTTGTTGAAGGATACTAGGAGTTTAGCAAAGGGAAAGTACCACATTCCAGGTGTAAGGGAATGCACTGAGAAAGAAAACAGGTTTATGTGGTATGACATTGTTCCTGGAAATGACATTTCATACTAATATTGCTAATATCTTTTATCTAAATCCAGGTACAATGTTGGAAGCCCTCATAACTCTTTAGCTAATCATCTATTTACAATAGCATTCCTATAAAACTACCTTTCACAGAATCATGGAAAGGAAGGAACGAAGGAACGAAGGAAGGAACGAAGGAAGGAACGAAGGAAGGGAAGAAAAATACTTATTAACTTTAGGCACCGTGTTAAGCTAGAAATAAAAAATACAAACATGTAAGACCATTTTTCCCCTTCAGTAGCTCCAATTAAAGAGGGGAAGACATCTACATAAAGTGTAGCATTTGAAAACTGGAGGTAGAGGTTGGAGAGAGATCACCTAGTAGAGCACAGTGTCCTAGGGGCTAAGTTGAGTCCGGATGTGAAGAGGAAAAGGATGACCACAGTGTAGGGGGCACAATTTGGGATGACTGGCAGATGCTATGGTAGCATGGTTCTGGGCAAATTATCAGAGCACCAGGTTCCAGGTACAGGATCAGAGTTCTGGTGGGCATGTAGAAGAACCTCAGAGACAGCCTTATTGAACCTTCTTTTATAGAAGAGAATTCTGACTCCCAAAGAGTTTCCTTGATTGCAAAAGTCACATATAAAGTAAAGAATAGAGTCAACGAACTGAATCCAGGACTTCATATTTCAAATACAATGAATTTTTTATCATGTCTTTTCACCTGTTTCAAATTTCTCAACAATTAACAATGAATGCCAATGTTAGAAGAGGTCTCTATCCATAATCCAACTTATACGTGAAAAATTATTTGCTCTATAATACCCATGTAAGTTATCATCCACTTTTTGCCCACATGATTTAAGTGAATACCTCTATACTCCATAGGAATAGTTTTCCCCCAAAAGTAACAAGTCAAGGAATGGAAGAATCTCATTTTGCCAAACCCATTGTGGTTCTAGAATAAATTTCTATATGCAGTCATGCCAAAGATGGATTAGCTCAAATCTGCAATTAGTCTAGAATAAAAAGTGTTTACTTTGGTGTCGATTTTACGGTAACCAAAATTTATAGATTTTTAAAAGCCCTATATTGTAGAGATGGCCCTAATTTAATAAAATTGCTTATTTAAGCAAATTCATCTCCATTCATTCCTCATGCTTAGCAACAAATGATTTTGAATGAGAATCAGATTGCTGGCTGATAATATGCAAAATATTCCAGTGAAAACGATAGCATTAGAGCATTTCCAGCACTAGAAAATGGAGATGTTTGACTGGAGGAAAAAAGTGTGGTGATAAATAATCACAAGAAACAAAACACACAGCCAAGAAGCTGGCTGGGACATGAACAGAAGGAGCCCAGTTAGTGTTAATTTCAACACAGCAGGAAGCCCTCAGAGGAGCGAAGGAAGTACACTGTAGTTTCATGCATTGGTTGCCCAATTTACCTAGGAATCATGGAAACAAAGGCTGCTGGAGCCAAAACCTTAGGCTGTGGAGCTTTGAAATAGTCTGAGACAGGACCTTAACTATAGAATGTTAGAACAGAAGGGACCTAAAAGGGACCTTCTAGGATTTATAGATTTAGAACTGGGAGGAATCCTACAGGCCCTTCTAGTTCACCTCTTTTTTTGTACAGATGGTGAAACTTAAACTGACAGAGGATATACAGCTTGCCACAGATCCCAGAGATGTTATTTGAACCAATGATCTGGTTCCAGATCCTGTGCTCTTCACATTATGCCACACTGCCTCCCTAATTCAGTTCCTTTTTAAAAGAGTTTTTTGATTGTCTCCCAAGTAGTCATCCAGCTTTTTCTTGGATACCTCCGCTGTGAGGAATTAGTTCACTGTCTTTCTTGATGGGAATGCTCTAATAATTTTGAAGTTTTTCCTTGTGTTGAACTAAAAACTACCTTGCTGTACCTTCTACCCATTAGAACTTGTTCTCCCTGATGTAGACAACACATTGTCACAGCAGGTGTTTGGGGCCAGGATCAGCAATTCCCTTTTATACTATTTTCCTATATTAGAAAGTAAACTCCTTAAGGGAGGGACTGTATTTATTTTTGGGCTTACATTTAGGTCTGGCATATAGTAAATATTTTATAAAATGTCAATTGCTATTGACTAGAGTGAAAGTAAAGAGTTGAGGATAAAGATGATGATGATACCATTTATTTAGTATTTTAAGGTTTGCAAACCATTTTACAATTATTTTCTCATCTTATTGTTACAACAACCCAAGAAAGTAAGTGCTATTGTTATCCTCATTTTACAGATGAGGAAACTGAGGCATTCAAAGGATAAATAATTTATCCGGAGTCACACAACCATAAATTTTCTGAGGATAGATTTGAACTGAAGTCTTCTCAACTTCAAGTCTACTGCTCTATGCAGTGTACTGCCTAACTGCCAATGAGTTTGTCAATATGGATTCCTGGAATAAAGTCTAAAACTTAAAAAGTTGATTATATTGGGGAGATAGTGTGATGAGTTCTTCTTTGAACTGAGTTTGAGATGCCTGTGAGCCATCCAGTTCAAAATATTCAATATACAATTGACTTTGTATGGCTACTAGACCTGTATATACATCTTAGAATCAGCTACATAGAGGTGATAATTATACTGTGATAATTTATGAGATCATAAAGAAAATAGAGTAAAGAGGAGTCCAGACATAATTAGTGCTAGGTATACATTAGGGGACAGGACATGGATATATGTATATATAATTCCACAATATATAATATTTATGTATAGTGTATATTCTAACAAAAGAAAGAATGATAAAGAACAGTTGGACAGGTAGGAGAAGAACCAAGAGACAGCAGTGTGATAAAAATCTAGAGGATTCAAAAAGGATGAAGACTGAGAAAAGGCTCTATACCATGCTATCTCTGTGAGTATCATCTTGATATCTGCAAATTCTATCCATTTCTTAGGAGAATCTTTAGAGAGAAGAATTCTTTTTTAATCCTTGCTTTAGGACTGCCTTGTGAACCATGTAGTGAACAAAGAGTGCCTGTACATTCTTCTCCACAAGATTGAGCAAAGCCCACTCTACTTTCTAATCACCAGGATCCCCTGCAGAGAAACCTGCTGGTTGTGGCAATAAGGTGATGTTTATGCTATGGTAAATGTTGACTAGAGGCAATGGGGCTGATCTCATTTCACTTATGACTGCATCCCGGCTGGGGCCTGGCCCCAGCCTAGTTGAAGTAAAATGTTGTCATGAAGTGACTTGGCTGCTCAACCCTATAGAAGGTATTTTTATTGCTGTACATGACAGATGGTGTCTTTAAATGAGAGCCTATGTCTGAGGGGTTGCTTAGGAACTTGGACATTAGTTTGTTTCATCTTATCGCCCTTCATTCTTGACTCTTCCCATCTGGAGATGAAAAGTGGTAGCCAGAGTATTCCACAGGAGTACAGTTATCTTAGGATTTCTTTATTTCTTTCTTGCTTGCTTATGTCCTAAATCTTTTTGCCAAAGAATATCTTGGAAAGCTCTTTGTATTGTGGAGGAGATATCCAGATTGTTTAAAATACATGTTATCACATAATTATTTCGGAAGAGAGAATTTTAGGGCAGACTGAAAACTCCTACTCAGGACTTTAGGTCATCTTGAAATTTATCAATTTCCAAGTTTCATCAGGGGCTAGGAAATTTTTTTAATAATTTTTATTTTTTAGAGACGTTATCATGGTTACATGATTCTTACTTTCCCCTTCACACACCCCCCCCACCTTCCCCCCCATAGCCGATGCACATTTCCCCTGGGTTTTAACATGTGTCATCAATCAAGACTTATTTCCAAATTGTTGATAGTTGCATTGGTGTGGTAGTTTTGGGTCTACATCCCCAGTCATGTCCGCCTCAACCCATGTGTTCAAGCAGTTGCTCTTCTTCTTTGTTTCCTCTCCTATAGTTCTTCCTCTGAATGTGAGTAGGGTTCTTTTCCATAAATCCCTCAGAATTGACCTGGATCATTGCATTGCTGCTAGTAGAGAAGTCCATTACCTTCTATTTTACCACAGTGTATTGGTCTCTGTGTACAATGTTCTTTTGGCTCAGCTCCTTTCACTCTGCATCAGTTCCTGGAGGTCTTTCCAGGTCACATGGAATTCCTCCAGTTTATTATTCCTTTTAGCGCAATAATATTCCATCACCAGCATATACCACAGTTTGTTCAGCCATTCCCCAATTGAAGGGCATACCCCCGTTTTCCAGTTTTTTGCCACCACAAAAATCATGGCTATAAATATTTTTGTACAAGTCTGTTTATCTATGATCTCTTTGGGGTACAGACCCAACAATGGTATGACTGGATCAAAGGGCAGGCAACCTTTTATAGCCCTTTGAGCATAGTTCCAAATTGCCACCCAGAATGGTTGGATCAGTTCACAACTCCTCCAGGAATGCATTAATGTCCAAATTTGGCCACATCCCCTCCAACATTCATTACTCTCCCCTACTATCTTTTAGCCAATCTGCTAGGTGTGAGGTGATACCTCAGCGTTGTTTTAAATTAGAGATTTAGAGCACTTTCTCATGTGCTTATTGATAGTTTTGATTTCTTTATCTGGAAATTGCCTATTCATGTCCCTTGCCCATTTATCGATTGGGGAATGGCTTGATTTTTTATACAATTGATTTAACTCCTTGTATATTTGAATAATTAGACCACTGTCAGTTTTGTGTTTAAAGATTTTTTCCCAGTTTGTTGTTTCCCTTCTGATTTTGGTTGCATTGTTTTTGTTTGTACAAAAGCTTTTTAATTTAGTATAATCAATCATCCCATTCACATTCAGAGTTATAATTATCAGTTGGGTATTCCCCAACATTTTGGTATCCTCTCTTAGTTCTACCCCTTCTTCTTAGGCTATTTCCTTTTAAACCAGTGATTTGTTTTAAACTGGTAACCCTTGTCCCCTCCTTTGATTTACTACCCTTTCTACTCCCTCCCTTGTTATTCCCCTCTTTTTATTTTTAAGGCCAAATGAATTCCCTCTCCCTTCTCCTCCCCTCCCTTTTTTGACTTCCCCACTCCTCTGCTCCCCTTGGTTTATCCCTTCTGACTTTCTCAGTAGGGTTAGATAGAGTTCTATACCTCAATGGATATAGCTACTCTTCCCTCTCAGTGTTAATTCCACTAAGAGTAAGGTTTAAATATTACCTCTTAATGCTCTCTTCCTCTCCTTCTTATAATAGTATTCATCCCCTCCCCTTCCCATGCCCTCTTTGTGTGTAATAGAATATCCTATTTTTTTATTTATTCAAGTTTCTCTTGGTTTCCTCTACTATTCACCCCCCTCTTTCCCACCCACCACCTTATCATCTTAGACCATTTAGTACTCCAACCTCTCCCTGTGAATAATTCTTTTAATTACTATAATAGTGGATACTATTATTGTGAATAGATTTCACTACAGAGAATAACATTTCTCCATATAGGAATACAAATAATTAGATCTTATTGAAGCCCTTAAAAAGGCAAATTTAAAAATAAGAGTTTTCTTTCTTCCCCCTCTGTTTCTTATTTACCTTTTCATGTTTCTCTTGGTTTTTGTGGTTAGATATCGAACTTTCCATTTAGTCCTGGTCTTTTCTGTGCAAATACTTGGAAATCTTCTATCTTGTTGAATGTTCATACTTTCCCCTGGAAGTATATAGTCAGTTTTGATGGGTAGGTGATCCTTGGTTGTAGACCCAGTTCTCTTGCCTTTCTGAATATCATATTCTAAGCCTTGCGGTCTCCTAGTATGGAGGCTGCTAGATCCTGTGTGATCCTGATTGGTGCTCCTTAATATCTGAATTGTCGCTTTCTGGCTTCTTGTAAAATCATCTTGAAATTTATCAATTTCCAATTTTCATCAGGGGCTAGGAAATTTTTTAAAAGAATCAGACAAGACAGAAAGCATTGGGCCTTCAGTATAGTTTATTTAAGCCACACAAGCAAACATCTAGGGACATGGGAGAATAGGATCAATGAGGAAAGAGAAATTTAGCACAAGATTATTACTAGGTCTTCTCAGTCACTAGAGGAGTCAGTAGCCAGAATCCAAAGAATTATCATCTTCAGGCCACAAACATGAAGAATGAGTGATGATCATTTGAAAGGGTCTCTCAAATTTTTGGCATACTTAGTTCCCCTAAGATTGACATGATTTCCTTCTTTGATGTATGGAACATCTATGTTTCTGTTGCCTCCACCACAGACAGCTCATCTTTCTATAGTTGTCTTTATTTTTTATAGCATGAAAGAGCCAATTTTCTCTCTGGCTTCAGGCATTATAGATGGGGAACTAGCCAGGGACCAATAAATATGCAGTCTCTGGCTTCATACGTTGAGAATAGTTTCTAGTAGGTCAACACAAATTGCTGTTGGTGGAAGGAATTACTTTTTTAAAGTTTAAGTCAGCAGTTCTACAAGTATTTGAATGTCAAGTAAGAAGCAGAATGGAAAAGTATTCAGAGAACCTCATTCTCTTATAAAATGATGTCCCTAGAGAGCTTGGAACTACTTCCCTGGAGCATTCATTTTTCCTTGGAGCTCTTCCAGAGTAACTTTTGCTATTGGTTTTATGGCTTTTATCTTGTGCCCTTTTCTACATTTTCTTTGATTCTCAAAAGCCCAACTCTAAGTACTGAATTCTTGTCTTTTCTGTTGTATCGGGATTTGTAAACATTTATTTCAGTTATTCTGCTGCCACCTTTATTAAAGGCTCAATTCACACTCTTATGAGCTAGAAGGGAACTTAGAGGCCAGATAGTCCAATTCAAATGCAGTCATTTGTCAAAAATGCTCAACACAGTGTGTGATACATAGTAGCACTTAATTGATATTCATTGACTTACTGGCACATAGTTCATACTCTGTAAATGTTTATTTCCTCCCTCTTCTTTCCTTTCTGCCTTCTCCTTCTTCCTTTCCCCAATCCATACTGGGATTATTCATACATGAATAAGTATCCCTACAATATTCACTAATGATCATCCATCCCACATTTGAAGATTTCATATGGAAGCCCACTACCTTCTTAGTACCTACTTTGACTTTTGGATGACTCCTAATGTTAAGAAACTTTTCTTTCTCCAGCTAGAATCTACCTCCTTTCATTACCTACCACCACTACCACTATTGCTTCTTAGAGCCATGTAGAACAAATCTAACCCCATTTCCTGAAGGACTCCCTTTCATGTACTTGAAAATAGCTATATCTCTTTTAAGCCTACTCTTCTTGAGGCCAAATGGCCACTTTCTTTAAGCAGTCCTTTTAAGACTTCGGTCGCCTCACTACCCTGTCTACTCTCCTCTGAATTTGGTCCAGTGTTTGTCAACATCTTTCCTAAAATTAGATACCCACAACTGAACAAAATACTCCAGATGGGATTTGACCAGAACATCTTTCTTTCCTTTCTCCCAGTCTTCACAGACCAGAATTCAAGTGTATTATATGAGGCATAAGGAGAAGGGGAAAAGAGAATATATATTTGGCGCACCTGGGGAGATCATTAGAAGTACACGTAAAAGGAAACTACAAAATACACTGTAGCAAAATAATACTTAAAATTCCTAAGCTTCCTCTGTCTTACTAAGGTTTCTTAGGCTGAGCATGACTACCTTGTATAACTCTCAAGACATAAATAGTGTCACTCATCCTAGAATTTTTTCTTCTTCCTGCACATTCCCCTGACTCAGTTCCTTGTCATGAGCTCCAGTTCCTGGCCCATTCTTGGTTCATCACGATCATCTTGATTCCTTGGTGGGCTATGGGTATTCTGTTTGCATTTCTAGATCCTTAAGGAATTAATTCATCATCCCTACCCTCCTTCTGGGCTCAACTAAATACAATGAAAAACTAGAAATAGAAAAATGTATAAGCCTTATTCCTATTTCTTCAAAACTTGGAATACTTCAACTAGAAGCACTTACTTTCCCAAAGATCATCCTTTTTCTTAAAGGGACACATTGCAAAAATATCCCTTTCTAACTCCACTTCCACAAGACTAGTTTACTTGGTGTTGCCCAATCATGCCTTATGTCTTCCTGTCCCTGAACCTTTCATTACTCATATCATTCCTTCTGACTGAGTCATGCTTCCTGCTCCTCTGTTCATCCCTCATCTCTAATCAAAATCCTGGCCATTTGTCAGGGCCCAGGCCAAATGCCACCTCTGCAGTGTAGTTTACTCTGATCACTGACTGCATCAAGTACTCTGTCTTGTCACTGAATTGTTATGAAGACCCAATAAAATAGTGAATATGGAAACCCTTGATATCTTATAGCATGGTACAGATTTTAAAGGATTATAATGACAATAATTATTTCTTCCTTATATGATTCATATTATTCCCTGCCATATAGCCAGCTGAACCTGATTCCATCCCTTGAGCATCCTTCTAACCTTCATGCCTCTGGACTTTGCTTATGCTACTTTGAACAAATAACTAAGTAACAAGTATTTATGAAGCACCTTCTCTATACCAGGCTGTGTTCTGTGCTGGGAATAGAAGACAAAAGTGAAACAGCCCCAGAGAGTTCTAATCTGTCAATAGAGACAACATATATAGGTAAGATAAAAAGTAATTTGGGGAAAATCTGGAGAAACCTCATGTTTAAGATAAGCCTTGAAGGAGACTAGTGATCCTTAAGAGGTGGAAATAAGGAAGCACATCCTATATAAGGAGAAACAGACATTGGAAACTTACATACCAGGAGTATAGTGCTTTGTATTCAGAACAGTTAGAAAGCCAATTTGACAGGCTCTAAGGTACATGAAGAAGAATAAAGGGTAATAAGGTGATAAAGATTGGTTGGGGGAAAGTTGTGAAGGGCTTTACGTGCCTCCATTGGCTCCATTTGGTTTCAGCTCTAAATCTGTGATCCTTTTCCCAGGATTTGGAATGTTCTTCCTTCCGTTCTTTGCTGATTTAATTTTTGCCCTTTCTTCAAAGACTTTCTTAAGCACTATCTCCTTCAGGAAGACCTTCTCAGGCCCCAACATTCCTTCTTGGACCTCACATGCCACACATTGTCTTGTATTTCTCTAATGACTCTGTCATGCATTATTTTATATTTTAGTTTCAAGTTGTATGTGAGTGAGTGTATGTGTGTGTAGGGAGACAGAGAGAGGAGAGAGAGGAGAGAGAGGAGAGAGAGAGAGNCTGTAATCTCTACTGTTAGGGGACTCTAAAGTTGGTGGACTGCTTGAGATCCAGAATTATAAGCTGAAGTTGGCATTGTTGATCAGGAGTCTTAATTAAGGGTGGTGAGCCCTAAGATGGGCTGCCATCAGATTGCCTCCATCAGGTTGCTTAGAGAAGGGCAAGTAGACCCAGCCTGGAACCAGAGAATATCAAAGTTGAATGCCAGTTAGCAGGAGGTTTGGGTTCATGCTAGAAGTAATAGAGAGGCACTGGCGCTTACTGAGTCATAGCCTTTGGGCTTCCCATCTGGGAGAGAGAGAGAGAGACCCAGGCTCAAAAAACAACCACCAAGGGGCAGCTGGGTAGCTCAGTGGATTGAGAGTCAGGCCTAGAGACGGGAGGTCCTAGGTTCAAATTTGGCCTCAGACACTTCCCAGCTGTGTGACCCTGGGCAAGTCACTTGACCATCATTGCCCACCCTTACCACTCTTCCACCTATGAGCCAAAACACAGAAGTTAAGGGTTTAAAAAAAAACAACCACCAGAAAACTACCAATTCACTGAGCAGACATCTTGCACTATGTGAATGTGTGCTATGCCGGAGACAAAATCCATGCCTAAAGAACAGTCCAGTTGATCTAGCAAACTCTGTATATTTTAGGCACTTGATAAATATTTGTTGTACTAAAGTTTAAATTTGAACAGCTGAGTAATGTCACGTGAGCCTCAGATATGTATCCAGAAGACGTGGATTCAGATTTTATCTTTACTTCTCACTACATATTTGACTTTGTGTAAATCACATAATCTCTCTAGGACTCCACCTCTGTATCATCTATAAAGTAAGAGGGTTCCCTCCAACCTTCCATTCTTTGATCTCATCTTTTCTGTAGGCCTCTGTGATAGTGTATGCTAGATTTGGAGTCAGAGGAATTGATTCTGAATCTTGATTTTGCTACTTATTAAACTTCTCTAGGCCTCATTATAAAAAAAAATCTATAAAACAGCTAGAGAAAAAGGTTAGTGTTATCTGGTAGTGGCAAACTTAAGTAGAAACAAGAACACCAAATCATACCTAAGGATCCTACTGGCTGAATATTGACTTAGAAAACCATATATTAACAGTATGTCCTATTGCATTTGTATTTATTTTGTTAAATGTTTCCTAACCATATTTTAATCTGGTTAAGTATTGGCCAAATTAGGCTAGATGTGTTTGATACCTCTGATGTAAAAAATGATTTCTAAGACTCCTTCTAACTCTGAATCTCAGATTCTGTGATCCTCATGCCTCTGAGTAGGTAGAGTTGGATAATTATAATGTTAATATCACCTTATATTTAATTCTTGGATGCTTTACACTCTAAAAAGCATTTTCCCATCTGTCATTTCATTTGATCCTGTTAGCAGTCCTTCAAGGTAGGTGGTTGTTATATTTTTCTCCCCACCCCCAACCCCTTTTACAGATGAGAACACTGAGGGAAGTTAAGGGAAGGGAAGTTACTCGGCAAAGGTCACACAAGAAGGTTAGTGGTAGAATGAACAATTTTACTCCTTTGAGCTTCCAGCTCTAAAATCCTATATTTCTTGGTTTTATTGCATTTGTGTGATTTCTCCATCTATGCCTTTAGAAAACCATATTTTAAAATGCTACTGGGACAATATGAATGCTTCTTAGAGAATTCTGAGCACTAGTTCCCTACCCTAAGTAAAACAATTCTAAAAAAGTCCTTCCATTGTAAATGATGTTTTGGCTTCTCCCCACTCTCTCCTCCCAACTGATGCAGCTATTTTTTGTGCTTAGTTCAATTTCCTGTGGGTGGGAATTTATAAAGCCTCAGAACAAGGAGAGGTAGGATGATACAGTGGATGTTAGCTAAATTTGAGAGTCAGCAGACTATAGTCCTACTATTGCCTGGCCCCATACTCCTTGCAAAATTTTAGACAAGTTGGTTTTCCTTCCCAAATACCAGTTGTTTGTAAAATAGGATCAAAAATAAATTTTAAAGTCCCAGTCCTTTGTAAAAATGAGGGTTTGCTCTAAATAATTCCTAAATTCACTTCCAACTCTAGGATTCAATATTCTCTTTTCTCAAATTCTATTTTATAAAGGCCCTTACAGACAAATTTTCCAGCATTAACATTAATGTACATTCCTTTTACTACTCCTCCTAGGCCTTTTGGACCATCTTCCCTCTATGCCCAGGATGACCCTCTCTGCTTCCTCTTAGAATTCTTCCTTCAAAGAAAACTTCCTTCAAAGTGACTAAGTGACTTATATTTATTAGTGGCACCTCCCTCCTCAAAACTTATTTTGCTTACTGTTTGCAAAGCTTCTGGAAGGCCGAAATTATTGTTTTTGTTTTTAATTTTGTCTTTTTCCCCATTCTTAATAAGATGCTTAATCAAATGATCCAAGGTTCCAACTGTCTCTTAACATTCTATGTTCTCAAAGCCCTTCCATCTTTAACAATCTGTGTACTCATGTTTCCACTGGTGTGATTCTGTGTTTCTAAATAGACTTCTTTTTCCAAACTCCTCATCCTCAATTGGCTGGAGTATTTGCTTTTGGAATTGGCTCTGGGCTCAAAATAATTTTAAAATGTTATTGATGATGTAGATGAACATAGAGACATATATTGTTGGCTGAATCAGAGGATCTTTTAAATTAAATTAAAATCAAAGGAATCTTTAATATCTGCTTGGATAATTAACTTTACCTATTCATTGGATATAACTAAACTAGAAGATTGTAACTAAATAACAATATGCAACCTTGGTGGGGAAATATATTTTAGTCCTTTTTCTGTTGTCCATTTAAATTACATAAGACTGACATGCTACTTAAATCACCTTGAGTTTGCTGATAAAAAAAAGTTTTTGGAGGTATGAAAGGAAAATAACTTTATTGATGGATTTCTTATGTTTGGGAAGGGAATATTATGGAGAGAGTACTGGATTGAGTCAAGAATTAAATTCAAGTTCTGACTCTCCACTTAATAGTAACTGATGGGGCAGCTGGGTAGCTCAGTGGATTGAGAGCCAGGCATAGAGACGGGAGGTCCTAGGTTCAAATCCGGCCTCAGACACTTCCCAGCTGTGTGAACCTGGGCAAGTACTTGACCCCCATTGCCTACCCTTACCACTCTTCCACTTATAAATCAATACACAGAAGTTAAGGGTTTAAAATTTAAAAAAAATAGTAACTGATGTTGTTTTATTAGTATCCTCACCTGTAAAATGATGATAATCAGATGATGATCTCAGAAGTATCTTCCATCTTTAGCTTTCTGCGTTCTAACAGTCCTTTCTACATCTAATATCCTTTCTACATCTAACATTCTACATACTAAGATCCTGGACAGCTCTAGAGTCTACATTCTAATATAATGTGTCCCTCTAATACTGGCATTCTCTCTTTCTATAAAGTAACCATCCTTCCATCACGTGCTTTTCAAAAGCAAGCACTGTGTAAATTATGGTAGAAATAGGAGCTATTAGTATGATTTCTTTTCACAAAAAGAGAACTAAATATTCAGGGGAAAAGTAGTAAATGGAGAGCCCTTTAGAACTCTCAGGTAGTCTATGGCTTAATCACTTTGCAGCAACAACAACAAAATTAAGAAGTTTTTTTTTTTTTAAAGGACATGTTTTAGTTGACAAAATGAAAGAGGTTCCATTGAAAGCCACCTCCTGAAACAGCCTTTTAAAATAAATGATGAATAAACTGGGATTTCTCGGAACCCTGGCCTGTGCTCAGGGGAATTCAGCAGAATGCTCTGAATGATTGCCAGGAATGTGGTCTTGTTTCTAGATTCAGTTCCTTTCTGGAAGATGGATGCATTTTTCTCCCTGCCCTTCTTCCCAACCAATCACCACATTGCTTTCAACATTTTCTGTTCTTTCATATGATGTTTTGCCATAGCTATCAGTTTAAATTCCATATATTATCAATTAAACAAATGTTTGTTATGCACTTTCTGAGTACAGAGTATTATACTAGGCTTTGGGTGAAAATATAAAATTTGGAAAAGACATGGTTTCTACTTTCAGGGAGTTCATAATTGAGGGTTTTGAAAAAAACAACAACAGTGATTATACTTTATATTCAAGCATCTAGGATTTTAATAGTATGAGTGCTCTCTTTACAGACGGTGCTCTTCCTTATCTTAGCAGATAATCACATGATAATACTGATGATGACAGTGGTGGTGGTGATGATGATCATTAGAATTTATATTATGCTTCAGTTTTTATATAGTGCTTCAGCTTACTTATGTTATCCCATTTGATCCACACTATAAATCCTATGAGTTAGGTGTTATTATTATCCACCATTTCACAAATGGTGGATAATAATAATTACTTTCCCTCTTGGATTTCAGGGATAACCCTGATGAGGCGTAGCTTTCCAGTATTGTTGCTCATGAGCTTCCATCTGATGTGATCCTTAATATCAAGCAACCAGTACAACTATTAGTTTTTAAGAAAGGGCATATACTGGGAAGGTAGAGCAAGAATAATAGTTCTTGCTATTTATCAAACATTTCCTCCAATCCATGGCATATTCTCTCCTTCCACACATAAGGTCCCTAGGAAGAATAGGCTCAAATTTAAAGTAAATGGTAATAAGGCACATAGCTAAAGAGTAGTAGCTAAGATGACCTCCCATCTCCCAACCCCAGAAGTTCTTTTCTTCCTTCATGAGGAAGGAGCCTCATGAGGCTTCCCTTAAGTATAGTTCTTTGTTGAGCTTGGTAGATCTGGTGCTTAGTACAGTGTCTGGCATATAGTAAATGCTCAATACATTTTTTTAACCCTTAACTTCTGTGTATTGACTTATAGGTGGAAGAGTGGTAAGGGTAGGCAATGGGGGTCAAGTGACTTGCCCAGGGTCACACAGCTGGGAAGTGTCTGAGGCCAGATTTGAACCTAGGACCTCCCATCTCTAGACCTGGCTCTCAATCCACTGAGCTACCCAGCTGCCCCCTTGCTCAATACATTTTTATTGATGATTGGTACCTTTTTGAAGCCTAAAGTTAGCATTTCTATTAGGAAGGATCACAATTCCTGAAGTAGCCATCTTTGGGGAATGGTCTTTCCATTTCTATCTACTGGTATGTTATTTCTCTATAGTCACCACCACTCTAGAAAATCCCAATACTGACTCTGGATGTTCACAGGATCTCTGATAGAGCTTAAGACTTCCTAAATACACTGGCTACCCCATTATAAGATATATATTCACTGAAGATTAAAAAAAAAGTAGAGACTCCATGTACTCAGAGATACATGGCAGCCAGAAAGGAGAAAAATTAACTAGCTTCTCTTGCCCATCCAACAGCTCATAGCAGTCATCACTCAAAAGCCACTAAGAAAGAATAAGATAACCTTTTATATGCATGTTCTAACCATTTATATGCACATTCAGTTTCATCTCAACTTCCTCTGAGTCATTAATTCTTACAGTTTAGAAACCATGTTGAAGCCTTTTTGTCATATCATAGTCCCTCCAGTTACTCATGGCCAGAAAATGGCTTCCTAAAACTCCATGTGTTAGATTTGAATCAAATAAATTTATTTGCATATGCTCTGTATAACATCCCTCTCCCACTCATAAGGGCAAATCCTACCATGTTCTAAAACTTGGGCTCTCACTGGACATCCCCATTATATATTCAAATAGAAATCTAAACTTAAAATAATAAATAAGTATATTAAAGACGAATACAGATAAATTAATATGTCTAGTCTCAGGGGAAAGATTGAGGAAAGACGGTATCAGGAAAAGTTTCCACCAAAAAGTAATGTTTAAGTTGGACTTAATGGGCATATAGGGAATAAGCAGGCTAAACAAGAGAAAGGAGGATATTCTGAGCTTAAGAAATAGAAGGAGGGAAGAAAGACCTGCAAGAGGGAGAGCAGAGGTGATTTTCTTAATGGCAGATCCTCTTTGTAATAACTGCTTCCATTGATACAAGTTATGTCAGTGTGAGAGTCTGACAACAATTATTCAAGTTTTCTCCCTCTCTGGTGGCTTTGAAACATGAGTTAAATCAGCTCTTTAACATCTCATATCTGTTTATTTCCTTTTAAGACTTCTATAGACTTTCTAATAAAGAAACTTACAATTTTCCAAACCAGCTCTAGAAATCAAATGAGGCTT
This sequence comes from Gracilinanus agilis, assembly GCF_016433145.1. Taxonomy (NCBI): domain Eukaryota; kingdom Metazoa; phylum Chordata; class Mammalia; order Didelphimorphia; family Didelphidae; genus Gracilinanus; species Gracilinanus agilis. The sequence continues at coordinate 694,128,240 of NC_058130.1, read as the reverse complement.
GAAGTCACCTCATTTCATTTTGACAGCCGTTATCAATCTCAAGTTTAATGGAAAAAACCTGTCTTTTGTAAGCCTGTCAGTTATCTCTGATGTCATTTTAAGAGTTAATGAATTTCTAGCAACTAAAATAATTGGACTCACTTTTATACCAAACATCCTGTAATTGTTAGTCATCACATTATAAGATTCTGAAAATGGAAGGCGACTTAGAAGTAATTTTACCAAACTCTCTACCATCAACCCTAGGAGGATTTCTTAAGTAGGGAAGCAACAGAGTACAATGGGAAGAGCAATGGATTTGTAGTTAGAGGATCTGGATTCACATCCTAGGTTTACTGCTTCCTACTTGTATGTCCTTGGTAAGGGACCTAAAACTTTAGAACCTCTATTCTTATTGCCACTTAAAATATTAATCTCTCCTTAAAGACTTGTTTCCAGTCTCTACTGCCTGCTCCTTCTTCTCTATCAATCTCAACCCCACAACCTCCCTGGTGTCCCAGTCTAAATTGGTCTATCCTTTCCACTGCAACTTCTATAACTTCTACTCTGTAAACAACCAACTTCCCTACGTTTTAGACCTCTTCCTTTTTTTCCCTCTTCCATCTTCTTCCATTTAGTGAGACTTGGTTCTCCCTAGATAACATTGCATCTATGACCATCTTTTCCAGTGCAGGTCACACCTCCTCTTGTACCACTGATTCTAGAAGGGCAGTATGAATACTTCTTGCTCCTCACCTCCCTCTACTGTTATCACTCTCTCCTTTGAGGCTTAATCTATCCAAATATGTTACTCAACCTAGATCATGGTGTGTATCATCTATGTAACCAAAAGGCATATTTCTTCCTTTTTTCAATTCAATGACTCACTCTAAATAAATTTTTCTATGCCCCAACTTCTACTTTCATTTTCAGTACGTATATTGAGCTTTCTTTAAATGCCTTAACATCCCAATTTCTCAGTCAATTCAGCTCCCATGATCTGATCCTTTACCTTAGCTACTCTACTTCAACTACAGAGAGTCTTGCTCTTGATCTTGCAGTCACTCACTTCCTTAATTAAATACTCTGAACTTCCTTTATCTGATCACAGTTTTCTATCATTCCATCTCTCCCTTTGACTTACCCCTCCTAAACATATCTTTTTTTCTCACTATCACCACCAGTTTCTCTACCTGTCAGTTCTTTCCAAGGTCATCATCCCAACTGTACCTACTTCCCCTTGTCTTTTTCCAATTTTAACCCATTACTGAACCATTTCAGCTGTTCACTAACTTTTACTCCCACCCCCAAAACCTTTGCTCCCTCAACCTGTCACTGATAAAGCTTGTCACACTCCAGTCTTAGTTTACTCCCATTATTTGTGTCCTCCACTCCTATTCATGTTACTGAAACAGAATTGGAGAGAGTCTCACAGCTGTGAAGGGTTAAATTTTTTGGGTAGGAGTTTGGACAAAAGTCAGGAGAGCAGCTTCTTAAACAAAAAATGCTTAGTTTATTATTAGGAAAGTATGGATAGGAAATAGAAAGGAGGAAAGTGAGAGTAATCTTATAATAGCTTATAACTATACCTAAGATCCCAATCGTAACTAAATTTTTTCTAGAAAACCCTAAATCTATCACCCTGTGTGGGCAGTGTCTTCTGCTAGGCCCCTTGCCTCCTCTCCTACTCTGATGATCTAATAATATAACTATCTATCTACCTATCTACCCAAGTTATTAACAATCAATAAGGCTATTAAGACCATAATTCTGTTCTCTGTCTCCAATCAGAGAGAGTGCTAGCAGCACACACTCTCCCCAAGAGACAAAAACCCCTTTCCATTGGTTTATAACTTATTCACTCCCCTCAGCCACACCCTTTTGTCAAGTGGCACAGCAGGGGGTCTCTAACTGAAAGATACTATTGCTCCTTTTCCTCTTAAATATAAAAAAGAGAAATTAATAAAAAATCTCTTAACACAGCTAAAAGTACTGTGAATTCATTAAAAATTTTTGTTATCCTATCCTACCCCAACTTTACTTTCACTAAACCAAGGCAATCTTTTTAGTCCTTCACTACTTTTAGTCCATCCTACTGACCACCAGGACTGTTCCAGAACTCTTTTCAACCTTATTTAATCTTTTCATCTGAGAACCTACCCTCAGTCTTTACAGAAAAAATAAAACTAGAAATCTCTCCATCTTCTCCCTTTCTCACTTCACAAATCCTTGTTCATCCTCCAATATAACCTACTTTACTCTAGTATCTGATGAGGTCACTCTTCTCAACAAGGCCAACCCTTGAACATGTATACTTGATTCTATGTGCTATCATCTTTTTTTAGCAGATTGTTCTCTTTATCATTCCCCACCCTCAACCAATCTTTAATTTCTTCCTCTCCTCAGACTCTTTCTGTACTTCTTACAAACATATCCAAACCTTCCCCATTCTAAAAACAAAAACCTCTTTAGGTCTTACCATGTTGACTTGCTATACTTGATTTTCTTCCTCCCTTTTTCATTGAAAGTGCTTGACAAAGGCATCTAATCAGTGATTCCACTTCCTTTCTTCTCACTCTTTATTTAACCCTCTATAATCTGCTTGCAGCTTTATCACTCAACTGAAACTCCTCTCTCCAAATGTTCTTGACCTCTCTGTAGCCTTTAATATTATTGGACTCTACTCTAAGATACTCTCTTTTCTGGGTTTTTGTGGCACTGTTTTCTCTTGGTTTTCCTCCTATAAGTTTCTGTCTTCCTTTTTTTTACTTGAATAATTCATTGTCATACATGTTATTCCAAAGCTATATTCTAGGCCTCTTCTGTTTTCTCTATATACTTTAGTGACCTCACCAGTTCTTATAAATTCAATCATCTTTGTACCATTGACTCCCAAATATGTACATGCATACATATATATGTGTATGTATATATGCATGTGTATTTATATGACTACATGTGTATGTGGAATTGCTTTGCACAGCAAAATTTTAGGCTAGACAAGTGGATTTTTAAGTAATTCAGAATTTGGGACCAAGCTTCAGTGGAAAATTTGTGTTTCTTACAAATCTGTCTTATATGTATCGTAAGTAATTTTTTTTTCTCTGAGATTGATAAGGTCATTGTCATCTAATTAATCTGTTATTACTTCTTTCCCTGGCTCTTACAACGAGAGGCCACAAACTACATCTCAGTGTCCTTGCTGAATTTAGCTAAGATGTTCCACCTATTTTTAGCTTTCATTCCAAAGCAATAAAGTACTGCCTCCAAATGTGGTCTTACCAGCATAGAGGATAGTAGGGCCTATCATTGCCCTAGACTGGACAGTACTTAATTCTTCCTAAATTCACATTAGCTTTCTTGACTACTATATCTTACCATTTGTTCATTCATTTAGGATTTGCACTCCACTAAAACTCTAATCCAGTCCATTCTGATCAACATTTACTGAACACCTACTATGTGGTAGGCACTGTGCTAAGCACTGGAAATACAGTTAATAAAAAGAAAGGCAATTCCTTTCCTCAAGAAGCTTACAGTCTCGTGTAAGAATCAGGAAGTGGTAAGGGGAAATTAAGAGGTATCTCGTGCTGTGAAGTTGAAACCAGACAGAGCACCAAATTCAGAGTGGAAATGTTTTTAAGCAGACAGCTATGGAACCATGCCTCCCACATCTTGTAACTTGTGATGGAGATACTTAGACTCAGGTTCACTTTAAATCCATAGATACCTTCCTGGAAGACTGAGGTAAGACAAAGTATGCCAAACAGCATATAACACTCCTTCCATTCTTTCTTATCCAATCTCTTACCTTTTCTTCCCATCTCATATTTGTGACCCAGCACCACTGGCCTGCATACAATACTTCATCTCCTGCCTCCATGCTTTGCACAGGCTATTCTCTAGGCCTAGAATGTTCCCAACTTCTGACTTGTAGAATCCTTAGCTTCTTTAAGATTCAGCTTAAGTACCACTTCCTCCAGGAGACCTTCCATGATCCCCTCATCTGCCAGTGCCATCCGCTCATAAAATTATTTTCCACTGCTCTATATCTTCTCATTTATGTATGCTGTCATGCAACACCTTCCACCCATCCCACCTTAGCCCAGCCTCCCTTTGAATGTAAGCTGTTTGCATCAGGGACAGTTTTTGTTTTTTCTCTCTGTATCCACATTGCTTAGCACAATGCCTGGCACAGAGGAAATGTATAATACGAATGAATGAGGGGGAAAAAAACTACTTTTACTAAGTGCTTACCATGATTGTTGAAGAACAGCAGCAAAGCAGATGGTAATGCATCATCTTTAATGTCATTTCCATAGATGAAATCATGTATGCTTCTTATGTTAAACTATTTAACAGTGCCAAAGATATGAGTGTTGAGGATTTTGTTTTCTGAAACTTCAGTAGTGGTGGTTATTGGGGAGAGAGTACCTTCAGTGCCTGCAGAGAAGCAGTTGCCACTTCCCATCTATATCTATAGTATTTGGTTTCCAAAATGGTAGTTATGAAGCTGGACTTGGAGAATTGAAAGCAGGACTAGTGATTTGGTGAGGAGGAGCATTGCCATTCCCATGAATTTTTGGATTATGTACCCATAGGTGGAATTTGATCAGTAATTACTGCTAGTGGTAAGAAAGGTAGGCCCTTTTCCCCAGAGATTGCTCCCTTCATTATAGCTGCAGGAGCGAAGCTGGAAGCAGGGCTGGTAATCTTGGTTCAGGCACCTTAATCTTCTTCTGTCAGGTCTTAAAGTGGGAGGTGGTTAAAATGGTTCAGGTTGTTTGAATTGCCTGACACATGCCACCTCCTGCCTCTCCCCAAAAGGATGCTTTACTCTTTCATCTAGACGGGCAGGCTTATTTATTGAGTGTGTAGTGGCAGAGGAATGGGTGGGAAAGGTGAAGAGGACAAGTTCAATGCACTTTAATCCAGAAAGTGACAGAATGATAAATGGGGCAACAGGGGACTACATTGATATACCTCAACCAGGGATGGTGGCAGAGTTGATTCACTCATGGTACATACTTCCAAAACTGGAGGGCAAAGGGGAATGAAGGCAAGACAATTGCCAAAGAGGCTTTAGAGGTAGCTAGAGGTAGCTAGAGAGGCAGGACTGAAGTAAAACATGCCTGAAGCTTTTCTTGAAAGTATTCAGAGAAGCAGTCTTCATCAAAGAAAGTGGGGCCCTATAGTGGAGGTCCCTCTAGGTCAGTGTTGGTGAAGCCGTGCTGTGGATGGCTGGGTGGCATGGAGGGAGCTGTTCCATTCCCCCTCCAAGGACATTTTTGCATGCCCTGCCCCTCTGTCAACCTGCCCAATGTGAGCACTTCCTCTCTCTGCTTTGTCTGGGATAATGTGGGGGGGGGGCTCTCAGGTAGCTTGAAGTTGCATTTTGGGCATGCAATCTCGAAAACATTTGCCAATGTTGCTCTGTAGTAGATAGGGAAGTAGTTAGAAAAGAGGCTGTAGGTGACCAGTTAGGAGAGAATGACTGGATCAAGGGGTTCAGACTAGTTAAAAAGAATGACAAGAAAGGAAACTACATACAATCCCAGAATTCTTGACTGGGAACCAGTGGTCCTGGGTTTTATTCTTCTGTCCACCACTAACTGATTCTGTCTTTGAAGGAATAAATTTCCTTTCTCTGAGCTATGATGTCTTCCTTTACCAAATGAGAGGGTTAAACTGGATGGACTAATATTCTTATCTCTAATATTTTCTGTTTTCTTTTTGGAAATTTTATGTTTTAGAATTCTATCCAACTTCAACATTCTGTATTCTGACTATCTTTTTTTTACGTTTGGTTCCACCCCCCACCCCCCAGTCTGATCTTATAATGACTAAGTAATATTATTCTTACAGTTTTGGCTAAAAATTTTCCAAGCAGGACCTATAATACTAGGAATTGCCTTGATTTTCTACTTGTAGGCAGTGGTGAGTTTACTCTCTAAGGAGAGGACCACTTACCTCAGAGTCAATTATAATCATAAACCAGGGTCTTTAGCAGTGTTGTAGGTCATATTGGGAAATCCAGCTTGGCCAGTTTAATCACTTAACCTATGGGAGTCCAAGGTAACTATGGAAACACGATGTTATCCCTCTCTACCATATTCCCAAGTACAAAATGTGCTGTTTCCCCTCCCCCAGCCCTTACATTCAAGTTTCTGAACGTACAGAGAGACAGAGGCTAAAAAAAAGCAATTAAGGCAGCCCGCCTTTCAGTTCTTCTAATTAAAAAGTAAATAGCACTCTCTCTTCAGCATGGGAAGATGTGCTGAGACCTCCTTCAAGCTTCTCTTTCTATTAAAAGAGCTTTCTATTTTCATCTGAGCTCTTTCTGAAAATGCACCACCCACCCAATTTATTCCACAGGGAGTGACAGATCCCAGAGAAAGCAGAGGGCTTCCAAATTAGCCAGCCTGCATTCAAGGGGATTCATTTTCCAAGGGACTTTCTGCTTCTTTTGGAAGATCTTTGGTCCACAGGACTGACCCAAGATAAATAGATGAAGGAAGTAGAGTTCATTGAGAATTGTAACATCTTAGAACTGGAAAGGACCTTAGAGATCCTCTAATGTAGAAATTATTAACCTTTGTCGTGGACCCTTGTAATAGGGGAAGCTTCTAGATGCCTTTTCAGAATAATAGTTTTTATTTTTATTTACTTATGTATTTGTTCATTACATTAAAATACCCGGTTAACTCTCTCCTTCCCTTCTCTTCATTAAAGAAGTCTGGAGGTGGATATACACAAGTCATTCTTCAAACAATATTTCTGCTGCTATATATCATGTTATCTTGGATCTGTTTATTTTACTCTTCATAATTTCATGTAGGTCTTTCCATGTTTTTCCAAAATTAACCTGCTTGTCATTTCTTGCAGCACAGTATTCCATCACAATCACATGTTACAATAATGTTTTTTAAACATAGTTGAAGCAAATGCTAAATCAGTTATGTGTCGGTAATTTTTTTCCCATCCAAGTTGTCGGACAGTCATGAAGGTCCATGAACCTGAGATTAAGAAGCCCTGTTCTAATCTAATCCTCACATCTGACAGTTAAAGATACCAAGATCCAGAGAATGGAAGTGATATGCCCAAGATAAATATGGCTAAAAAAGTATCAGAGCTCAAATGCAAAACCAGATCCCTTGACTCCTAGTAGTTTTCCTTCACTATACTATCTTTCTTTTCCTAATGTGTAAAGTAAGGATAATATTTACAGTACCTACCTCACAGACCTATGAAGATCAAATTAGGTAATGAATGCAAGTAGCATTACAAATCTGAACTGCCATAATAACAATTATTATTAATTAATAGTCTCCTATTTCAATCCATCACCAAGGATTTATTAAATGCCTACTATGTGCCAGACATTGCACAAAGTGCTGGAGATAAAAAAGAAAGGCAAAATCTGTCAAGGGAAATAGCATGAAAACAATTGTGTACAAACAAGATAAGAGAGAGGTGAAAATGGAGGTGATTTCAGAGTGAAGGCACTAATATGTAAGGGATCTGGAAAGGCTTCTTGTAGAAAGTGAGACATTAGCTAGGACTTTAAGGGAGCTGGGAAAGCCAGGAGGCAGAAGTGACTCCTTCTCTGCTGCAAATAATCTTGTTTCAGCTGGCCCCTCCTCTAGATTTCTAGCTCTTTGCTTATCCTCTTGTCTGTACTTCTCTTACTTTCTTTCGTTTATTTAGTCAAAGGTCCTTTCATCCCGGGAGATAGCATGCTCCCTGAGAGTAGAGTCTGTGTCATATTTGTCTTTAACTTTGGGGCTGATCTCAGTGTGTACATTAACACATGCTTGATGCACAATTGTTGAATTGAAGTTAGAGCTGGAAAGAATCGCCTAGTCAGTCCTACCTGATTATTCACCAAGGAAAGTCAGTGATGGAGCTAAGAACCCACTTCTCCTGACTCTAAGGCCATGGCTCTCCTCATTTTACCAAACTTTACCGAGAGGCTATATGGGGTAGTGGAAAGGGCAGTGAAAGGGGATTTGGAGGAATCCTGTGTTTGAAACCCAGCTTAGATACCAGAGCATAGCCAGGACCATTTTTGTGGAATGAGGAAAATTATACTTATACTACCTACTTATCAGGGTATTAAGATCAAATGACTGCTCATTCATTCTTTCATCAAGCATTTATTTCACTGTACTTGTACAAAAAGCACTTTGCAAACTAAAAAGTTCTCTGTAAATGTAGTTGCTATAATAACACCAATCACTAGCATCAATATCGACATCATGGACATCTGCATCTTGAGGCAGGATTTACTAGTTCATCAAGGTTGACCAAATAAAATAGGTACAGCAGTCTGTTTTGGGGGAAAGAATCAATTGACAGTTAGATGAGTGCTCCTACCTCCAGCACCCACTGTTAAGAAATCTCAGCTCCTATCACCCAATCTTGCCAGTATATTCTGACCATTAGGTCTCTGTGTTGTATATGCCTTGTCAGATCTTAAGTGTTAAAAACAGCTACAGAATGAGATGGTAGTCGGGTATTAACAAGCAAATGTACCTATTTTTTCAAGAAGGCCAAGAAATAGAATTCATTTTGCTCTTTGATTATGAACTATGTATGAACTCTATGTTCTATTGAACTATGTGAACTATGTATAAAAATGTGTATGGATTCGAAGTCAGAAAGCAAAGATTTTCATTTTTTTAAGAGTAAATGGAAGGTAATCTTAGAAGGAAAGGCATGATACCTAAAGTGGTAGATAAGAACTAGGAAAGTCCCACTAAGGAAATCGAACTGAGCTCTGAAGGAAGCAAGGGAAACTGAGGCAGTGGTAAAGAATGAAAGCATTCCAAGCATGTTGGAGAGCCCCCAGAAAGGATTGGAAACAAAAGTCACTATGTCCAGTATGAATAAATGGGTCATACAATGTATGGGTGGAGAAGAGTAACTGGATCATACAATGTATGGATGGAGATGCATAGGTGTCTGAAAAGGTAGGAACGAGCCAAGTTTTGAAGACTTTTAAAATGCTAAAAAGAAGACCATTTTTAAAGCTATTACAGCAATTCAAGTGAGAAGCCATTAGGCACTGCTCCAGATTGGCGGCTGGGTGAACAAAGAGAAGGGAATATATATAAGAGATGTTATGGATATAGAAACAATAAGATCTGGCAATGGCATGTCACAGTGAAATGTGATGTGAGTGAGGAATTAAGGATAACAGCAAGGTTTTGAGCTAAGTGACTAGTAAAATGGTAGTGCTCTTGACAGCTATAGGAAAGTTCTGAAAAGTAAGAAGCTTCTGGGAGAGAGAGAAAAATAGTTCTCTTTTAGACATGTTGAGTATGAGATGCTTATGGAATATGTACTTCAAGATATAATCAGTTAGTAATGTGGCACTAGAATTTAGGAGAGAAACTATAGCTAAATATATAGATCTGAGAATCATCTACTAGATGATATTTTGAATTCAAGGAAGTTGATGAGTTTACCAAGGAAGATAGTATAAAGAGAGAAGAAAAAAAATGACTCAGGACAGACTCTTGGATAATATAATTAGTGAGCATGATCTGGATGGTGGGAGACCTAGGACTATTCAGACAAAAAGAGACAGTATTGCAAAAACCTTGAAGGAGATTTCCAGAAGAAAAGTTACTCAACTATTCTAATTGCTGCAGAAGTGTCAAGAAGGATGAAGACAGGGAAAAGAAAATAGATTTAGTGATTAAAAAATCATCAGTCATTTTTAAGAGAACAATTTCATTTGAAGGATGAGATTAGAAACCAGATTGCAGAGGGTTTAGAAGCAAGAACAAGAAGAATAAGTAGAGGTGCCTAGGGTAACAGCTTGCTTAAGGAATCGAACCAAGAAAGAGATACAGGATGACAGCTAATAAGGATGGTCAGATAACCTGAGGGTTTGTTCTTATTTGAAGATGATGGAGATAAGGGGAAAGTTTTTTTTTTTTTTTAAGTAGCAAGGAACAAATCAGCAGAAAGGGAGATATTCAAGATTAGAAAGTAGAGATTAATATGGAGGCAGTCTGAAGAAAGGAGGAGATGGGATCAAGGTAGTATATAGAGGGGTTGACTTTGGTAAAAGGAGGGACCATTTCTTCAGGTGAGACTAGAATAAAGAAGAAGATAGAGTAAGATGATATGGTGACATAGTAGCCTCTGTCAAAAGAGTACCCAAATGCAGGTTGGATTCCTCCTCTGTAAAAGAGATTCAAAGGGCTATAGACTTCAGAGCTAGAGGGGACCTAAAGGCTCATCTAGTCTAATAGCCTCATTTTACAGAGCAGGGTCACTTGTTTCTTGATCTGGTACTAGAAGGGAAGAGGTTATACTAGGTGTTCTCTGTGGTCCCTCTGAGTTCTTAAAGGGTAATTTGTGAGCCTTCTAGAATCTTTGACATTGTAGTGTCATTCTAGTAAAAGTTGTTTCTGGAGAGGAGTAGCAGCTGGCTACAACATTAAAGAAAATCAAATATTCTAGCCCACTGTATGAAGAATGGAGTAGGAAATCTAGTGAGACTACGTTAATAGACGTGTTACCTAGGCCAAATAGATTGTCTGGAAACATATTCTAAAAAGTATTCCTTAGTAAACTATTCTAGATGTGCAATGTGAATAATAAGAATAAACCTTCACATCTGTTTACAAAATTCTTTCATGAATATTATCCCATTTGATTCTTAAATAAATCTTGTGAGGCAGATAGTATATTTATCCCTATTTTATAGATAAAGAAATTCAGTCTCAAAGGACTGAAGTGGCCTTCCTTAAATGGTTAAAGAAATATTCATTCATTATATCAAAATGCCACACAATGATGTTATGATCATGGTACCCTCTCCATATTTACATCACACAGAGCCTCTTTTCAGTGACAGATCACATCCTTCTAGCACTTCATATCCATCATCTCTTTTGATCCTCATAGTCCTTTTTAGAGGTGAGGAAATAGAGGCCAGGACAAATAGAGTGGCTTGCCCATTGGTATACAGCTAATAAGGAGCCAAACTGGAAGGAGTGAATGAAACAATACAATATTCAGCTAGTTCATGTCAGACCTGGACCTTAAACTCAATATTTTTCTCCAGCCTCTTTCAGAATGGGAACCCAAAGAACCAGTTCCTAGAATAGGAAGTTTAAAGAGTATTACCTAGGCATATTATAATAGGAAGTTTTACCTTGCAATGCAGGTTAGTTTTCTCCTTTTTTCAAAAAATACATCCTATCATGAATTAGAAAAATTTCTCTTGTCTAAGTATGAATCTGTGTCCCTGCAGCTTCTATTTCCTTGTTCCTAGATCTACCTTCCCAGATCAAATTGAACAAACCTAACTTCCCCCTTTTATACCCATTTTTTTTATGAATTTAATAAAAAATTTACTATAAACATGAACATTTCAATATATAAAAGAGAGAAAGGTGGATTTAATATAAAACTAAACTATGACATAGTATTTTCCGGTATATATTAAATTTTACATAATAATAACAAAATTGCTCTGCTGGTATATGTTTGCTTTTGAATTTCCTTCTGCTCTCTTCTGTATATTTTTAATGTTCCACTGATGCTCTTTTCTTTCCCTTTTTTTTTTTTGCTTCAATATCACTACCCAGCAACTCCCCTCTTAATAATTCCCTCAATGCAGATACCTCCAAATTGAATCCCTCCCTTGTAATAAATAAATAAGCATGGCCAAGTAAAACATTTTTATACATTGACTGTGCCTGAAATGTGCCACTAGTCTATCACCTCTCTTCTAGAAACAGGGGGCAGGATACATCATCCATCTTCTGAAATGGTCCTTGCATTGATCAGAGTTCTTAAACCTTTAGATGTTCTTTATCTATTTTTTTCACATACCAACCTTTCTAACATTTAAAGACCACTATCAAGCTTCTCTTAATCCAGCCTTTATTCTCCTCCACCTCTCTGCTTTCCTTCCATAACTGCCCAGCGCCCTGGGCTAGGCACTGAAGAAACAGACAGATTTTAGATAAAGCACTGCCCCTGCTTTTATAGAGCTCACCAGGGGATAAAGCACAAACCCACATAAGTGCAATACAGTTTACAGAGTAAGTGAATTAGAAAAGTGTAAAAATAAGTGCTATGCCAGGTTCCATTTTAAAGGTCATTGTGGACCAGGGGAACTGGGAAGGCTCCGAGGTCTCTCCCTGCCTTAAACACTGACTCCAGATGAGCCATGGCTTGTCACTTCCTTTCCTCCCACCCAGATCATCTTTCTCCAGGTTCATTTCAACCTCTTCTGGTAACCATTAACTTTGAATTCTTTGCTACATTGGGGGCGTTGGTTTAATTCTACATTACCTCCACAACATGTTGAGTCAGTTTTCCTTCAGTGATAACTAAAGTGTCATTGAGTTTCTGAAACACTCAAAGATCCACCACACAATTCATTGAATCATAGATTCATAGGCCTTAGAGGCCTTCTAACTCAACTCCTTCATTTTTCTGAAGAAACTGAGGTCCAGATATGTTACTTAATTTACCCAAAGTGACATAAATGATATGTGGCAGAGCCAGAACTCAACGCTTAACCTTATTTTCCCTTTCCCCATGAAAATAAAATCATGATAGAGAGATAATTGGATTTGATATCAGAGGACCTCAGTTCTAATTATAGCTCTGCTGTTTATGACCTGTGTGGACTTGAGTAATTTCTTAACCTCTTTGAGCTCATTCTCTTTATTAGAATACAATGAAAGATGGATTAGGTAACCCCTGGGGTTGCTTCTGTTTCTAAATCTTTGTACCTCTACCTTATAACTGCCACACATTTGTATAAGGCTTTCTGCTTTTCAATATATTTTCTCATATTCACATTTGTGATGTCAATTGGTCAGAACCTCTCTTAGCATCTCTTCCTACATTCAGGTGGATCCTCTTTGATTTGAGAGTGGAGGGATAAGGAATAGAGGAAGTTGATCTTGTGTTTTTATTGGGTGGTAATGTGCCCAGGCCTGGGGTCAGAGAACTGTCTTTTATCTCTTCCTATTGTCAATGTGGAATCTAAAAAACCCCCAAACTTGTAGCCACATAGAATCTGAAAACCCCCAATTTCAGTTAGCTTGAAAGTTGAAAACCTCAAAGTTGATCTTGTCTGGTGAAAATTTTTCACCGTGGGAAAGCCCAACTTTAGAAGTTTCTGGTTAACAACAGACCTTAAAATATTTTAGGTGGAGTTAGTGGTCTTAATCAGGTGTAAAGTGCCCTCATTTTGCACAGGTAGTTTCTCCCTTTGTGTCAAGATCCTTTCTAAGGTAGCCCTGCCCTTGACTGGATCTTTCCCTTTTGTGTCCATTGTAAAAGCATCAGCCTCTCCTTGATAGTCCTGTCAAGGACTCCCCATTTTCTTTGTAGCCATTGTAAAGCCAATCAACCATACTCTCCCTTCCTCTGGTCCCCAAGAGGTATATAAATTCCCCAGATTCGTTTGTCCCTCCAAGCTGTCAATCTTGAGGGGTTGGCACTTCCTGGGGTTGGTAGCCAGAGTAGCCTGAGACTTAGGGCTCTGTGTGGATTATGAGAGCTCAACTCTATGTGGAGGCCCCAGGGAATTGTGCCGAACCCCACTCCTGATTAAAGATGTGGTTTTTCTGACTATCTAATAGTTCTGTGTTGTTTTTTTTTTCCAGTTCAACACTATATCCTCTCTTCCATATTATCCAGTCAGCTCTTTTTCTTCCCATTCTGCAAATCCCTAGGTTGAGGCTGACCTGGTGGGTTGGCTCTGTTTCAGGGTCCTTTCCTTGCTATTTGTCCCCTGTCTTCCTTTCTCTTACATGATCCCTGGCCCCTTAGTTCCCATATGCTCTCTGGTTGCCTGCTGACTTCCTGGGATTTACTTGCTTCCCTTGGGTCTCTGGTACCACTTGTCAGTAACTCTGTAGAGGGTGTTCCAGTCAAGAAAGTGTTTGCACTGAATGCTCTGTGTCCCTTTCCAATTCTCCAAGAAATTTGTAACTTTTTAAATTATCTATTCCATCCTCCTTTCCCCAAGTTATTGTTGTTGTCATTGTGCAGATGCGCATGCGTATGTGTGTATGTGTGTGTATTAGAATCCTTTTTTTAACACCATCTTTGACAAAAATGATTTTCCTTTGAATACCTCCAGTGACAGGGAGCTCACTGTATGAAAGGCAGGGTACATCAAGAATTTATCAGATATTCTGTTCCTCTTAAGCAGGGGTAGGCAACGTATGGCTCTCGAGCCATATCTGGCTCTTTTGAGGGCCAGATACGGCTCTTTCTGCAGGAGCCATAAAGTCAATTTTTTTCAGGCGCTGTTATAGGAGCACACACTGTAAGCACTGTATGGCTCTCGCGAAATTACATTTTAAAAAAATGTGGCGTTTATGGCTCTCATGGCCAAAAAGGTTGCCAACCCCTGCTCTTAAATAAAGAAAGAGGATAAGGAAGCAAGACGAATGCTGGTCTGAGGATCTGTGTTCTTTTGATATGTTTGCTTACATTGCTTCTGACCCCATTGCAAGGCTTTAAAATTTTTTTTCTATAGCTGCATATCAACATAATTTGTTTCCTTTGTAATCTGACATGTTTTATTTGATGCATTTAACATCATTATTCTTAGAAAAGGTCCATGGGCTTCACCAGACTGCCTAAGAACTCCAGGATGAAAAATTTTTAAGAACTCCTGGGCTAAAGGATCTCTATGCTGTTTTGTTTAGTTTAGTTTGTTTTGTTTTTATGGTGTCTAACATTCTTTGTTTTAGGATCCCTTTTAGCTCTAAAGGGCTATGATAATAGTAAAGATAAAGACTTTATATCCTATCTCTTCCATTGAATAATTGCTTACTTAGAGCTTAATTATTCACATCAACAGTTAATTTTTCATATCTCCTCTATAACACAATTCCTACATTCTCTTTTCTTCTGTCTTTTTGTCTTTCATATCATTTATATATATCATTGTTAAAGATTTGAACAGACTTACACTCTTAGTAGTGTTAGCTTATCTAAAGGTTTCACATTACCATTAAAATGAGTTAGGAAAAGCAGAAGGTGAATAATAGTAAATCAGATAGCTTGCCATTCAGAGTGACAGTTCCATTCATTTTAGAGTTTACTCTTACATTTAAGAAATGCCATGTAGTTTCAAAATCTACCTAACCATCTGTTTTTTTTTTACTCAAATTCAGTACAATTTTGGCAGTCAATTCTAAGCATTCTGCAGCCTCACACCACTACTCCTACCATCTCTAAATTCAGATATATGTGGTATTTTTTTTAGTCTCTGTGTATATGCACACATGCATATGTGTGTATACATACACATATACTTAATTTATTTATTTTTCCAACTGGATTGTGAATTTATAAAATGTTCTGGTCACATTTGCTATACTTAGGAATCTTTGAGAGGCAGCAATATGAAATAGGAAAATCACTGGATTTTCATTCAGAAAACTTAGGTTCAGTTTCAAACCATGTGACCATAAATAAGTCGCTAAATCTGAGCTTCAATTTCTTCATCAATAAAATGGTAATCATAATCCCTGCCCTTCTTTCTTCATATGACTAATATGAGGCTGAAAAAATAAAATTCCCAGGAATTCTGATTTGGAATACCAAGTATAATATGATTCAGTGAGAATATTTCAGTAATAATGATAGTGTACTCTCTAAAATATTTAAGATAAAATTTTGCTCATAATTAATCTGCTATTGGTAGCTTATATGCAAAATACTTATTGCATGTGATAATATTTCAGTATCAAAATAGGTGCTGTTTGTTTAATTTGCTCAAGGATTCCCAACACCTCTCCCCTTCTGAACTCTGGAATAGCAAGTGTGGATTCTCTCATGGTATTATAAGCCTGTAAGTGTAATGTGGCCAAAATGTTTAAGAAACACTAGGATAACACATATAAAGTGCTGAAAAATGATGACACTTTATAAATGTGGATTATTAACTTATTTTAATTATTTAACT
The DNA here is from genome assembly GCF_016433145.1 of Gracilinanus agilis. NCBI lineage: Eukaryota > Metazoa > Chordata > Mammalia > Didelphimorphia > Didelphidae > Gracilinanus > Gracilinanus agilis. Next base: position 694,112,294 of record NC_058130.1, on the reverse strand, counting down.
ACTTTTCTTCAACCCAATTTATAATCTTACTGGATTTGTTCTCACTTGGTTTTCATAATGGTGATTAATGGGTATATGACAAAATGCTTTTTTCCTGGTAGGCTTTGAATTTTATGTTACATCCTTATGCTGTGGACCCATAACAGACTCTCAATAAATAAATATTAATTGACTTGGCCATTTGCATATTGAAAAATGGCAAGATATTACCTCAATGAAACATTTTCCAATTCTCTTGTACTTTTTGTTGTTGTGGCCTTGTCTTTGACCTACTTAGTAGAAAATGTTAGCCATTATATTCAGATGGCAATCTTTACCTTAACTTTGCATGTATTTTCATATTTAGGATGTGAGAACATACAATCATAGCCTTATTTATATATTAACATGTGGCAATCCATGACACTCTATTCATGAAAAGATGGACAGGCAGAAAACAATATTGTCCATAAGAAATCAGTGCAGTTCTTAAATGCTCAAAGACAACATTCATTAGAAAATTAAGAGAGATATTTAATTTTATTAAACAAGTAAATGCAGGGCTCAGTGCTAAGAAAGTGGTTTTTTTTAAACCCTTACCTTCCATCTTAGAATCAACACTATGTATTGGTTCCAAGGCAGAAGAGTGGTAAGGGCTAGGCAATGGGGGTTAAGAGACTTGCCCAGGGTCACAAAGCTAGGAAGTGTCTGAGGCCAGATTTGAACCTAGCACCTCCTATCTCTAGGCCTGACTCTCAATCCACTGAGCCACCCAACTGCCCCCTCAGTGCTAAGAAATTTTACCAAAAAAAGATAGATTGATTTTTTTTCTGATTTAAGATTCCAGTTTTCCAGGAGATCACACCTGTATCTGCATTATAGACTAACCAGTAAGTAGTAAATTTGTAGTAATAAGGAGACTCATGTTAAAGTTCCAATACTCCAATAATTCTAGAAAGGTAGATGAGTTTGATTGTTAGGCAAGACATTCCTTTTGTGTGGACCTCCAGTTTCTCTTATGAGGGAGTAAAGATTACCCCTTGGTCCACTCCAACTAACATTTTATGTTCTCTGGTCTAACATTTTATGTGCTAAGGTCCTCTTCAACTCTAATATTCTGTGTCTAGGGTCTCTCCCAGCTCTCACATTGTCTGAATCCAATCTACCAATCCATGCATTACATATGATAACCCCTTTTTATTGAAAGATATTATTCCTAGCATCAATCTTTGTGAGGATAGGGAATAACTCAAATTCTCCCCCAATACCTTATAAACACTAAGTAGGTTCCTAGCAGCTCTAAAGAGGAACCATGAATTTCTTCAGATGCTGCTGATTTTTTTTTTTAACCACAGAGAACCAGAATTTAAATATCCAATTGAGTATTGTCTTTGTCAGTACCAGGATTAACACTCTACATTTCTGACCTTTATCTTTGGGTTTCTCAGCTATAATTGCTCTATTCATGAGGGAGGAAGTCACTGAAATGATTAAACAGTGATCTAATCTTTGCTTATCCTAGAAGTTCATTGGAATATCCTGAATGAGTACCTTCTAATATTTAGAATGGTTTGGGGGGATTTTTAAAAATTGACAAATCAGTGGCTGCTTCCAAAAAATAATAATAATGCTTGATCAGTATGATGACAACATATTTATAGAATACAGTTGTAAAGGATTTAAATATATTATTTCATTTGATTCTTCTAACTAACCTGCGAAGTTGTCGGTCTTATCAAGGTAAAAATGTGAAAAGTGTTTAGTAGTTAATAGAAATAAGGTCACAGTGTTAATACTAACAATCAGACTCCCTGACTCCAAATTCACTGTTCTCTCAAAAGAATATTTTGAAAGAGTATGGTCAACTATTTAAAAAACTTCAGAGGGGTCAAATAAGATTGGAACTGAAAAAAAGGCCATTACTCTCTTCTGTCTGAGGTCTATGTAATTGGTTAGCCAGCTCCAAGCAGGGTCATGATGGGGAGGAACCATAGTACTTGTGCAAATATTTGAAGGACTATCATATAAAAGAAAGTTTAACCTTCTTTTGCTTGGCCCCAGAGTGCTGAATTTGAATTAAGTGGAAGTTACAGGAGGGAAGACTAGATGCAATTGAAACTAGTATTTTCAGCTGTCTAAAAGTTATATATGCTACCATGGAAGAAGGTAAATCACTTGTCAATAAAGATTTTCAGGTTAAGATTATACAAGCAGATGTTGATATCATTGTAGAAGGAATTCCTATGGAGATATGGGTTGGATCAGATACACTATGGTGTCTTTTATAATTTTAGATGCTATAATTACATGATTCAAAGATGAGTGCATATAGAAGGTAGAAATGATAATCTATATAAGCAATTATATTGAAAATTATTTAGCTCCTTAGAAATCATGCTTTTTTGGTTACTTTGATTACCCTTATGGAATTTCAGATTCTTCCTATCAATGAAAGGGAAGAAATGGCCGTGATCCAGGAACACTGAGGTTGGGTTCAAAAGATAGCCCCAGGATTTTCTAAGAATACTCTATAGCAGTGGTTCCCAAACTTTTTTGGCCTACCGCCCCCTTTCCAGAAAAAATATTACTTAGCGCCCCCTGTCACATACTATCACCGCCCCCTTAAAGTTATTCACTGCCCCCAAATGCACCTGTGGCCATCACCGCCCCACCTGGATCGCTGCAGTACCCACCAGGGGGCGGTGGCGCCCACTTTGGGAATCACTGCTCTATGGCTTCAGTAGTCAACAAGTCTATCCAATTGGTCTCTCTGGAAAAATACAATGAAACAAAATGAGAAGCACTGATATATATCTTCCATTTGCAGTTCAGGAACATCTCTTTAATCTTCCCATTCATTGTATCTCTGAATTAACAATATGGAGCTATTAAGTTAGCCTCCAGTCAGCCAAGACTTCACAATTGGTGGGGCTGACTCACTCTCTGAATTGGCAAATATGAAGAGTAGTTATGTGAAAAGAGGGACCAACCAGCCTGTGAGAGAATAGAAGACATTGTGATTCTATAGTAACTGATGTCATTTTGAAGTGGTGAAAATCATTGAATTTATCAGAACAGATAAAGAATCATAAGCTCTTAATTCATTCATGTATTCTTTTAACAAGTTCTCATTGACATCATTTAGTTCGGTCTCTGATCCAATAAAGTAACAGGACTTTCCCAAGGTCACAACAAGTTTATGACAAAGTTAACACTAGGATACAGTTGTCCTGTGCCTTTTCTACTTCATCAAGCCAACCATCCCTCCTCTGAAGTAGAACCTAGTTTGGAGATAAGAAAGATGTATATACTGAAGCTATTTCTACCTCTCTTCTCTTTCTTCCCCATTTATTTCTATCCTACCTTTGTAGTTCTCTTATCTCTCCTTTGCTTCTATCCCCATGGGAAATTGTGAGCTTCTTGAGGACAAAGAACTGTCTTATTGATTTTTTTTAAAATATCTCCCTCAGTGCCAAAGAAACAAAGGGTTCCCCTTGCACATTAAGCCCTTGATAAATATCTATTTAATTGAATTATTGAATTAAAGGGTGAAAATATGATATCATAAATAATCAACAAATATTACTACATATAATGCCCCTATTTCTCATACAGGACTAATTTTGTGCTAAGGTCTGTAGGAGATTCTTCACTTTAAGGAGCTTATAGTCTAATAAAGGATCCAATTCAATAAACATTTGTTAAGCACTTACTATGTGCCAGGAACATAGATACAATTATTACAACAGTCTTTGTCTTCAAGTAGCTTATACTCTAAAGGTGGAGGCAACACAGAAAAGGAAGCAGGAAAGCAGGGTAGGGACATATCAGGAGGTTCCTGACACTTTGTTCAAAGATTGAAAGCCTACAGAACAGCAGATACAAAGTAGAGTGAGCTGAAAGTCTGGTTTCTTTCCTCTATAAGAAAAGACATAGGGAGGAGTCTACCCTCCAGCCTTCTAATCAGAGGGGAAGAGAGGCTGAGGGAGGCTGAGTCAATAGACACTTGAAATAGCTGCGGTGGTGAATTTATTCTGAAAGGGACATCTTGTTGCAGAATTGAAACCAAAGGATAGTACATATAGACAAATATAAATACTTAGGCACTCAGTTCAAGGGGTGATCAATATTGGTCAAGGAAGACTTAAATTTCTTATTCCTGTCCCCAACACTTAGCCTAGCAACATCTCTATCTTCCTTTTAATTGCTAATTAAAAAAAAATATTTCTATGCACAGTGCCTCCACAATTCATTACCCACTGTCCTCTTAATTCTTCAACATCTGGCGTCCAAATAACCACTCTACTAATCCCTCAAAGGACCACAATATCTCCCTTATCATCAAATCTAACAGGCTCTTTGTCAGTCCCTATTCTCCTAGACATCTCTGCTATTTTTTATCTAAATGACCATTCCTTCTGACTGAATAACTTTTTCTTCTTTATTTTCTTATATCCTTAACCACTTTTATGCTGCTGCTTCTTCTTCCTCATTATTTAACTTGGATTTTCCCTAACGTTCTTTCCTTGGTTCTCTTCTCATCTCTCTCTATACACTCTCACCTGGAACTCTCATTCATTCTCATAATTCAACTGCCACATCTATGTTGATCAATCCCTAAACTTTTTTTTATACTAATGTCCTCTGTTCTGAGCTCTAGCTTTATCTCTGGACTTTTATCTCTTTGTATTATCTCCTCCTGGATGTCCTACAACCACCTCAAACTCAACACATACAAAAAAATGTCCTTCTGTTGAATTAGTATTTGTCTCTGTGACACTCATGCTTAGTACATAGGTAGGCACAGAGTAAATACTTAATAAATTCAATAAATTATTTTAATTTGCCTAATCATGTTACAACTCTGGGCTTATCTTTCCACTGTCTTTCTCACCTCTCAAAAGCAATTCATTAAAAAGTTCTATCAGTTCTTCTCTTAATTCACAAAACCTACCACCCTTACACAATCTCTTCATATTAATAATGTAGAGGGTGCTGGACTATTGCAACAGATCTATCTGACTCCTCCTCCTGACTTTTATCTCCATTAATATATTATTTCATTGTTGCCAGAATAATTTATTTTATGAAGAGAGCTGATTATACCACTCAAAAATCATCAACGGGCTTTTCATTATTTCCCAAGTAAAACTCAGACTCCTTTGCTTGACATTCAAAGTTCATCCACACTTGTCATCCCACTTACCCAAATTCATCTCATATTGTTACCCTTCATAAATTCTGTGTTTTAGCCAAAGTATTCCACTCTCTGATCCAACATGATTTTGATCATTTTTTATTTTTCTAGTTTTTTGGTTTGTTTGTTCCTCCTTCATGCTTCATTCAAAGATATTTTATTTTCCCAATTACATGTAATTAAAATTTTCAACATACTTTTTCTGAAATAATAAGATCCAATTTATCTATTTCCCTCTCTTCCCTCCCCCTCCTCAGAAATGGTAAGCAATTTGATCTGAATTATACATGTATTATCATGCAAAACATACTTCCATATTGGTCATTATTGTAAGAGAATAATCATATAAAACCAAAACCCCAAAATAAAACTTTAAATAAGCTAATGTGAAAGATAGTATGCTTTGATCTGCATTTGACTACAATAGTTTTTTCTCTGGAAGTGAATAGCATTCTTTGACCATTTTTAAAGCAAAATCATATATAAAATGTTCTTCTTTTTCATTTGTTGAATTCTTACCAATATGATAAGGGCCACTTAATTGCCACCTTATCCTGGAATCCTTTCCATAGCAATTTCCCCTTTTTAAGCAATCAGTCAACAAGAGCACCTGCTCTTATGTCAAGAACTATGCTAGACCCTGAACATACAAAATACAAAAAAGGACCATTGTCTACCAGGAGCTTATATTCTATTAAATGAACAATATATACATGTAGAAGTATGGGAGTCTAGACATATATATATATGCAAAATATATAAGTATATACAGAAACACATACAAAACAGATACAAAGGAACCTTGCAAGGGAAAGACACCATCAGCTAGGTATCAAAAGGTGACACTTCAGTGGAATCTAGAAGGAAACCAGGGGTTGCAAGAGGTGGAGGAGAGGAGGGAGTAAATGGCAGGCTGAAGCCACAGAGATGGAAAAAGGAACTGTGTTTATGAGGAATAGGAAAAAGACTAGTTTGACAGAATGATAGAGTATGTAGAAGGGAGTAATGTGTAATTAGTATGAGAAAGTAAGATGTGACCAGCTTGTGAAGAGTTCTAAATGCCATGGAGAGATATATATTTGATTCTGCAGGTAATGAAGAGTCATTGAAGTTTATTAAATAGTTATATGAAATGGCCAGACCTGAGTTTTAAGAAAGATACTTTGGGAAATCTTTGGAATATGGGTTCTAGTGGAAGAGACTCAATAATACTAGTAATAATAGCTAACATTTACATAGGACTTTAAGGTTTGCAAAATGCTTTGCATACATTATTTCATTCAAACTTCACAATAATCCTATGAAGAAAATTCTAGTATTTTCCTCATTTTACTGATAAGGAAACTGAGTTAGAAAGAGTTTAATTGACTCCTTAGAATCATGTAGTAAGCATCTAAAGCAGGTTTTGAATTCACACTTTCCTACTTTCAATTCCAGTGCTGTCTTCATTATACCATTTGGTTGCCATCTGGAACAGAGAAACCAATTAGGAAGGTCTTGCAATATTCTAGATGAGAAGAAGTGAACACAAAGGGTTGCCACGGGAAAGAGGATTTAGAATTATTCTGCATAGTCCAAGGACCAAACCCAGACCAGTGAACAGATCGCCTGCGTCTACTCTTTGTCCCTTGCTTGAAACCTGTACAAGCAGCAGATCAGCTTTCCTTTTGTAACCACTTTGTTACATCATTCATCTGCTTAAGTCATCTGAGCCTCCCTTTAGTCTGCTGAGCAAAGTTCAGACTAATTTGATATTCAAAGCCTTGTATCATCTATGTCATTTTACTTTTTTCGCATTATTTCATATTATTCTCTCTACTCACCCTATGCTTGAAAAAAAACAACAATGCTATCTACTTCCCAAGGATATTTCTTCTTTCCTACCTCCAGGCTCTTGATAATACCTTGATTTCTGCTTGGTAGTAGTTTCTCCCTCAATTTGAAATCCCACCCATCTTAAGTCATCTAATCTTTTCCTCAGTCTTAAAATGTGAATTTTATCTTAATAATATATGTACAAAAATATTCATAGTCCCTCTCTTTGTGGTGGCAAAACATTGGAAAATTAGAGGGTGTCCCTCAATTGGGGAATGACTGAACAAATTGTGGTATATGATGGTGCTGTGAGGAATGATGATCTGGAGGATTTCTATATGAACTGGGAGAACTTCAGTGAACTGATGCAGAGTGAAATGAATAGAACCAGGAGAACATTGTACACAGAGAGTGAAACATTGTGGAAAAATCCAATGTAATGGACCTTGCTACTAGTAGCAATGCAATAATCCAGGACACTTCTGAAGGACTTATATGAAAGAATGCTATCTACATTAAGAGAAAGAACTATGGGAGTAGAAATGCAAAAAAATATATATGACTTATCACTTATCACATGTATATATGAGAATGTGATTTGGGGTTTAGGATTTAAAAGATCTCTCTATAACAAAAATGAATAATATGGAAATAGGTATCAAGTGATAACATTTGTAAAACCCAGTGGAATTGCTTATCAGCTTTAGGAAGAAGGAAGGGGAAAAAATGAATCATGTAAACATAGAAAAACTTTTAAATAAATAAACATTTTAAAAATGTCAATTATCTCACTGTAGTACTGTGAAATTAAAGCCCGGGTCAAATATCATCTCTTCCAGAAAGCCTTCTGCTCATTGCATATACCCTCCTCTGTCAGACTGTACATGACAATTTGTACTTTTTACAACCAAATGATACTTACTTTGTTTTACAATTATTTGGGTACAATACCCTTTACTTACCTCATGGATGGGCAGTTTTTTGTAGTACGTAGAGAACTGTCCTCAGAAATCTGTGAGACCTTGGTTCAAAGTCCATCTGACACATAACAAGTATTGTGGTCTTGGATAAATCACTTCAGCTCCCTCAGCACAGTCTTTTTTCTAAAAGCTGTAGGATGCAAAGTAAATGTCAATTCATGCTGGTGGAAGGATTTTTCCCACTGGGATTTCCTTATACCAATAAAATCAGATTTGGCTCCCTCCATCTCTAAAAAAAAATATGATTATTAGCCCCCTTCTAGATTAGAAGCTTCATAACTGATAAGGCCCTATATTTATATGAGAGGTTAGGATTTACAATCCTTTAAAGAACAAAGAATATTTTTATTCACTTGACAGATGAGAAAATTGAGTGCCAACAAGGTTTTGTATTTACCTATTGTAAATACACATCTAGTAAGTATTTGGACCCTGAATTTAAATGCCCATCTCCTGACTACAAGTATAATACTCTTTCTAATGCAATATTCTTCCTATTTACTTTATAAGTATATATATATACTTTATATATACTTTATAAACTATACTTTACTTTGTTCCAAAGAAAGTATTTTATAAACCTTAAAGTACCATAAAAAATGTTAGGAGTTGTTTTTATTGTTTCACAGTGCTATAATAGAGCAAAGTTTCTATTTAAGTTCATCTTTACTTCTCCCCCTGCACAATTCTCTGTACATTAGATGTTTAATATTTGTTTGAATTACAGTTAGATGCTAAGATGAACTTCTAACTACATCACTAGTATTCAGGGTGTGGCAGGATGACAAATTGTAGAAGTATTTATACAGGTTTTGTACTTTACCAAGGATTTGAATTAGGTAAACTTTAGGTTTTTTCCAAAGTTGAGATTCTTATCTATAGAATCTAGTTAGCAGCAACTCTTTGCTGAATAGTGTCCCAAGATTCACTTCCTACTTCCTATAAGTAACATGAAGAACTCTTCAAATAACTCTGACAAGGTTTAGCCAGTGCCAGTAAATATAATATGTTCTTTTGTGGCATTTTAAATAACTGACACATTTAGCGATGGAAGTCAAGAAAGGCTGCAGCAATTTCATAATATGCTGTTAATGGAATTTCTCACATTTGAGGCTGAAGAATACTTATAAAGTATTCCTGCATTGTGTTATTAATGGCCATTGCAGGAACCAGTTCACTCTTATCCATTTGGTCCATAATTAGGGCCTCTCATCTTATTCAAGTTGTGTGCTGTTGAGTGGGCTTATTATTATCCTTTCTTTGGAAGGGTTTACAGCCGTGTCATAATTTCCCAATTAAACACAGGCATAGACACCTCATCCATAGAGAGATTTGCTTGGCCAGTGTTTAGTCCTTGAGCCATCCTGCCGTTTAACTTCTAACTATTCTGCTGAGTCATTTTAGAACTTCAGACAAATCACTTAATCTTTCTGGATATTAGTTTCCACAGTCTTCAAATATCAATGATGAGACATATTTCATAGGCGTGCATGCTGTGGGAAACAGTCATTTTTCCAAAAGTATTTTTTTAGATATTAGTTACCAAAATCTCCCTGGATGCTTTAGGGTGATTTCAGATCACTGTGGGTAACTTCCTTACATCCTATGAAGGGGTCTTCCATTTGAATTGGTGGACAACACAGAACTATAGAGAAGACAGAACAATGGATTCAGAGGAAGGAGACCTAAAGGCAACTCATGGCTTTGGCTTTCTAACTGTGAACTTGATCACCTTCCCTCTTCCCCCTTTAAAATGTCTCAGCTTTATCACCTTCTATCCTTTATCCCTCTGGGCACAAAATAAATGACATGCCTATTATTCACTAAGACTAATCCCTTTTGATCTCTTTCCTTTGCACCTTCTCCCAGATCTTGTTCCAGCAGTCATCCTTTCTTTTTCATACATCTTCATTCTCTCCCTTTTCACTGTCTTCTCTTCTACACACACACACACACACACACACACACACACACATATATATATCTTAGCTTGTCTCTACCTCCCCTCATCCTTTCAGAAGTTCTAAAAAAAAGCTATATATTCTCAGTGTCTATACATATTCATTTCTACTCTTTCCTCAACTCCTTGAAATTTGACTTCTGTTTCTGCAATTATAATGCACACTCTAAGATCACCAGTGATCATATTCAATAAGCTTGTAATTTTTGAAACTATTGGTGATTCACTTCTAAGTCATAACCTCTTCTTTCACTTCATTTTTTTGGGAAGGTTTGGATGTGATTACTTGTTTGTTCTCCTCTGCTGTTTGCTCTGTTGTCTGGATTTTTTCTGTGTAAAAGTTGTAGAGTGTTAAAGATTTCTTCTTGATCTTTCTCTTTTGAGGTTCTTGTGTGGGGATTGCCATTATTATTATTTCTTTCTCAGTCAGAAGTCTGGGTGAGGCAGACAGGCTCTCTGCCTATCCTATCGAGCTGTGGAGCAGGTTTTGTCTGGGTCACAACACTGTGCGCCCTCTCAGCTTTATCCTCACGCCCAGGGTCAGTCTGCACTCTTTAGACTCCTGAGGTCTCAAGTCTAGTTGTTCTCAGGGTCAAGCCACCAGGTGTCCCCTTGCTTGCTCCTCTGTCCGAAGCTCCTTTAACAGTCTCAGGGTGCTGCTTCCACAGTTATGCACCCCTCTGCACTGGGTCCGCACCCAAGGTCCATGCCTGTGCTCAAGGTCTGTGTCCATGTCTGCATCCGTGCCTGCGCATGTGCTCAATATCCGAGCCTGTGCTCAAGGTCTGTGTGCAAAGTCCACACATTCTTTAGCCTCTTGGGGTCTTAAGTCTTGCTGCTCTCAGGAGCAGGCCCTGGTGATCCCAGGTAGCTGCCAAGTTTGAATGCCCCAAACTTGCTCTAACTCTTGTGCTCTGGCTTTGGCACATTGTAGGTAGTGTGGGGGTGAGGGGGTTGCTCAGCTTGTGTTTTAGTGAGAGCTATTTCATCCCCTAATAGCATGGAAATGCCCTGATCCCACGTACCTTCAATGCTGCACCCTGTTGTGGGGGTCCCTTTGTTTGTCTGGATTTGTTTTTATGTCCTCTTGAGGAGTCCTATCTGTGTGGGTTAGGAGAGATTAAGCAGCTGCTTCTACTCTGCTGCCATTTTAACCCAGAAGTTCTCTCCTTTCACTTCAAAGACATGATAACTTGTAAGGATGGGATTTGTGCAAGAGGGATGGGACAAAAGGATCCAGAGAAGGAGTGGCTGACAGTTGGTGACAGTTGGTGACAGTTGAGACCAGAGGGAATTATGGGGAATTATGGGTAATTCTCCAGAGGAGGAAGGAGGAGAGCAGTTACGACAGAGGATATTCCAGCTCAGATCCAGTCCTGAAGGCTCCCTGAGGATCTTTCTTTGGACATTGAAACCCTGATTCCCTGGTCAAAGATTCCATCACTTCTTACCCAGCAAGATTTCAATCATCGAGTCAAGTGTTTGGACTCCATTTTGGGAATGATCTCTTAGGCTCCTTCTCCCATTACCCAACTTAGCTGAGAGGCCCTTTCCAGACTAACTTGTAATTATAGAAAAGGACAGAAATAGGAAATAGAAGGAGAAGAGGCGAGGAGCCATAACGGTTCTCACCTAAGAGATGGACTCCATAGGAATAGAGAAGAGGGCACCCCAAATCCCTCTGCCCTTCACCCCTTTCCCCAATCCCTGAATTGTGATTAATAAAAGGCATTCATTATTCAGATAGCGTTCCAGAGTGCCTGAGAGACAATGAGGGGGAGGGGAACCACAGCTTGGTCTGGCTACCTCCATCTTGGAGCTAGACCACCTGATGTGAAGTTGACTGACCTCAGGGGAGGCTTGTGTAAACCCCATCCTCATTCAGAATTGGATTGGGGTACTACATACCTCATCTTATAGAGATGCCTTGCCCCCCAACTCCTGTGGGGCAACACGACCATCTAGGTCACCCAGTTTTGGGGTGACACCCCCTTAAAGTCTCTCAGAGTGTATAATCAGGGGGAGGGGAGAGCTAGAAGAGACTGTCACCGCATAGACTATCTTCCAGTCTATTGTAACATTGGTTACTGGCTCTCATTTTATTATTATATACTCTACTCATATTTTTTACAGCTTCTTCTGTGTCTTTCACTACCTCCATAATATAAATGTTTCTTATTTGTTTGTCCGTGACCTTCTCCTCCTCTCTTTCAATATTTCAATGCCAGGTACCTTAATCATACATCCCATTGTGATTTTCTTGTTTATGTAATTCTTGTATTTAAAGAGAATTAAAAAGCTCATCTATTCAAAAGTGAGGAAATGGGAAGTTTTTGAAATGGATACTGAGTTGTTTGGGTATTATCAAAAGCAGAATAATAGTAACAACAATAACCCACATTATCACCTTGCAGAAGAGACTCAGAAAGGTTAAATACTTGACAAGAACCAAACAATTCATATTTCTCAGAGTAAGAAATAAAACCTGTGTCTTCTGACTTCAAATTCAACGTTCTTTTCATTATCCCACAGTGCTTATAAATGTTGAGAGAATAGTTGATGAGTAAATTATTAGAGAAGCTAAGATGTAGACTCCACTTATATAGAACACATTCTCCAATGTATCCGAAAAGAAATTATTTTTTCTCCTGAAATGAAATTTTTCCTTTGGAAATAAGTGGGACCCCAAAATAGTTAACTCTAAGATATTTGTCTTCATTCACATCTCTTTGAAAACCTATCTAAAACAAAACAAACTAGGGAAATGAATTTCCCTTGGGTGGTACAACTGACCTTTTCCTAAGAACTTATTATGGAATTAAATTTCCATTTTTATTGTAAAGATTAATTGATCCCATAGGGATTGCACATAGAGACATTTTGAAGTAAAGGTTGAGAGTTTTGAAGACATGTTTGTAGCAAATAAAATTTAAACATTTAAAAAAATAGTGTCAAGATGTTTGCACAAAGTTTTACCAATTGTTTCCTCAACTCTTTTTTCTCCCTTCTTTCTTCATGGTGGTTTTAATTTAACCACCACTGCCTTTCTACAAATTAGATAGTACAGTGTTTTTAAAAAATGAATGGGGGCAGCTGGGTAGCTCAGTGGATTGAGAGTCAGGCCTAGAGACAGGAGGTCCTAGGTTCAAATCCGGCCTCAGACACTTCCCAGCTGTGTCACCCTGGGCAAGTCACTTGACCTCCATTGCCCACCCTTACCACTCTTCCACCTATAAGTCAATACACAGAAGTTAAGGGTTTAAAAAAAATGAATGAGGAGTCCTATTACTTACAACCCTGGCTCTTTGATAAGTCTTAGAAATAGAGGAATAAAAGAATATCTTGGAAGAACTGTATCAAGTTGATTCCAAAGGAGAATAAACTCTCACCAGAGGTTATACCACTCATTTTCAATAGTCATTTGACCACCATGCTTGTCTCACTGAAGAGGGTTGAATCAAGTAGGCACTTTCTGCATCATCATCTGATCAGAAGTAACCTGGACCCTGCAGTTTGTGGTTGTGACCAGGAGGTGGCAGTATTGGTTTTTTAGGTACTAACAACCTTTTGCCACAAGGTCTCTACACTAGTTACTGAGGTAGTATGGGCAAGAGCAACAACGATATTTTAAAAAATAAAATAAGAAAACTTTTCACAAAATATCAGCATAACAAAAATAACCAACTTTTTAGTCAGATGTTTTCACATGATTCACAGGTTGTTATGCCCAGAATATCTGATAAACTGTAAAGTGCCATCAGAATGGGAGCTGAGATTAGGAGCCTAATTATACAATCTAGACTAACCAACACAGGTGCTGGGCTAGTTTAAATGAGCACACCTAAACAAAATGAGGTAGAGTCTTTACCCTCTCCCATTCTGCCTCCCCATTCCCCAAACTAGAAGAATGTAGAACCGTTATTTTTCAGACGGTCCTGGCTAGTATGGATGAAGGTTATTAGAGGGAATTGATTGACAGATTTGGAGCTGTATGATTCAGATTTTAACTTCTAGTTCTCAGGCCCCACAGATAGAACATCGCAACTTCTCATAAACAAGTTCAGTTCCTTTCAGATTTTTTCTAACTCAGAAATACTCTATGTGCTGTTTATATAGTCTGAAAGACTACAGATGGAGCTCTCACTGGAAAAGCTGAATGGAGTCGCTGAAACATTTCATTACCATTAGGACACCTTTTGTTAGTACAATACTGCTTTAGAATTGGTTAGGTGATTCTCCCAAGGTTTATAAAAAGCAGAGGACTTGCTCTCCCCTAGTCAGACCCCATGTGGAACATTCAATTTTGGGTCCCTGTTTTTTAGGAAGAACATAGTCAATGTGGAGTATGTCAAGAGGGCAGCCAACATAGGTGAGGTGGTTTCCAAATACAGTGTGATGTAGGAAATGGTCAAAGAAACTTGGGATCCAGACCATCTCCACACTATGCTGAATACTCTCTCTCTCTCTCTCTCTCTCTCTCTCTCTCTCTCTCTCTCTCTCTCTCTCTCTCTCTCTCTAGCTCTTGTTTATTTGTTGTCTTTCCCTTATTATTAGAATATAAGCATCCAAAGGGCAGGGAATGTCTGGATTGTTCATGATTGTATCCCTGACACTAAGCAGCTACCTGAATATCTATCTATCTGTCACCTGGAGAAGAGAAGATTTAGTAGCGGCAGAGTAAATGTTTTCAAAATATTCAAGAAGTATCTCCAGCAAGAACTATAATCAGTCTGTAGAAATATGAAAGGCATTTTACTGCCTGTTGTAAGGGGAAATTTTCCTAATAATTGGGGAAGTCCAACTCCAGGAGACTGAATTCTCCATTACTAGAAATGTTTAAGCAAAAGTAAGAGACTACTTCTTAAGGATGCTGTAGAGGGAATTTCTGTTGAATTTGACTAGTTGAATTCTCTGAGGTCATTTTCAACTCTGAGATTATAACTAAAGTAATCCGTTCAATTCAAGATTTAAATTATTCAGCCTATTCCTTCTATAACTTACTTCATGAACTACACCTCTCTTCCTGTATAGCTTCATGTTCCAAAACTATCAGCAATAGTCAATTCATTCATGTAATACTTGGGGCTTCCTCCTCTAATATGTGGAGATTCCAGAATATTGCTTATGTTCAAGATATACTGTGGGTTTACTCACCTAAACCCAAGTCACTTTTTTCCATATATTCACTTACCCTCACCTGGAAAGAGTAGATGTCCATAGGAATCGTGTGCAAGGGGCATACATATAGGACACTGTTCAAATAAGTTACCAGTAACCAGGGCATACATGTCACAGACGGCTCATGCTTCCAAAGCTTCAGCTCCACTGATGTCCAGTTTTTAGCATAATACTAGACACACAGCAAGCACTTAATAAATGCTTTTTAATTAATTCATTGTTTCCTGGTGATGGCATTGTTTCATTTTCACTGAACTTGCTCCCAGCTAGGGAGCTGCTACCAGTAGGTAGACTATTGGGCAAGTTACTTTGTTAGTACATGATGGTTTTATGGTAACTTCTGAGCATAGGCACAAGTAGTTCTCCTAAGTCTCATGGAATCTGATGTCTATTGGGCATGGAGACTTCTCTAGGCACTACCACCAGCTTCTTGGCTCCTTCCTTCAGGCCACTAGCTAACAATTTTTCTTCTAATTTGCTTGGATAGATTCCTTCATGCCCAAAGTCTTGCTAAATCCCAAACCCTCCTTCGAGGCCCCATTCAGATGCTACCTCATCAGTGAAACTTTTCCTGGTTCTTCCACTCATAATTGTTCTCTTTCCTTTTGGATCTCATATTTTGTGTCTATATTTTACTCCTCACCCAACTCCTAGCTAGATTATGAGTCCTTTAAGTAAATTTAGGGCTCATGGTTTAGTCTTTGAGTTTCCAGTGTTCTTGATTGCTGAACTACAATGCCATTACAGAGTTCTGTGACATTTTTTCTTGATGAACTTTATTAACCCCCTTTTTCCCCTTACCCCTTTATATCCTTGCGTCTCTTGGATGTATAAGTGCCCTTTGTGCTCCATAGGGAGTCTCAAGGTGAGCAGGAGACAAAGAATTTGGGTCACAGATTTTCAGTGTGATCACTGGACAGAAGAGAAAGTCTTTTTTAACTGCCATCTCTGCCCAAAGTCAAAAGTACATGTTGCTTTGAAATTTACTAACTTGCATTTCTGAAATGTTTGGTTCCAGTAGGATAGAGTGGTGATCAGTGTTTGTTATTGGAGGGGGTGGACTGGAAAGGATATAGAGTAATTGTTGTGGTGGGTGACTGACAGGCCAGAGACTCCTGGAGGCTTAAGAAGTCTTAGAAAATAGGGCAAGCCCAAGCACAATGCTTGGTTCCACAGATCAAGTGACTGGTAACATGACAGTCCCAGTATCAAAATCCAAAATCTGCCAGGTAACCAAAACAGAAAAAAAGGAAGGAAAACACACTCAGAATTTAAAGTCAAAGGCAGACAATTGAACAAAAGATGGAATTAGAAAGACAACACAGAGAGAAGATCAGTAGGGGATTTTTGTAACCATTTGTGTCCCACAAAGAATTTGCACTAGGAAGAACCTCCTGCCTGGCTTCCCTCAGCCACAATGAAATTGAGATGAAAGCAATGCAATTGTAGGCTAAAATATAGACCATTGTGCTCCAGAGATCTGATATAAGAAGAGCCCAGGGGTACATGTATCCATCAAAATCCTGATTGCCTATACTGACAAACCACAAGAGCAAACTTTATCATCCATTCCACATCTGAATTGAAAATGTAGGTGAATTTTGACAAGTCCCTCTACTTCTCTGACCTCAGTTTTCCTGTCTATAAAATGGAAATAGTACACTATAGTCTCTGTAGCTCACAGTAATTGCTTTTGTCACAACCCCTGGGAGTGTCTATTAAGTATGATTATCCACAGACACAGAAATTGAGGTTCAGGCATAGAGAGTGATTTCCCTGGACAATATAGCTAGGAAATGACTACTGTAATCTGGCTTCTACATGGTCATGTGGAGAGGAAACACATTCTTAACTTGTGATCATGATAAGCCTTTTAAGAATAAATTTGAATGATGTGATAATATGTAAAAATGCAAAGATCCCATAGATACATGACATGACATATTGATAAGAGCCCTGGATTGGGATCAGAATGCATGGAGTTGAGTCCTTGTTCAGATACTTAACAACTATGTGACTTTGGGTAAGTCACTTCCTTTGTGTGTCTCAACTTCCTCCTCTATAAAATGAGGTGGTTGGAGATTATCTTCAAAACCCCTCCCAACTCCAAATCTTATGATACTAAATATGTGCACCCACAGCCATGGAACAGAGGGTCTGTGTTTACAGAAGGCTTCTCTGGGTGCCAAGAATCATTGCTAATTAGTATGGCTAATTACTAAGGAGTTATGTTAAAATTAGCATATGTGATTGGGAGGAAAGGGAGGGAATTGAGAAAAGAAGGGAAAATTTCTGCAGTTACTATTTTGAGAATGGTAGGGAAACTTTTCAGCTCAAATGCCTGGAGAACTGTATTCCATAAAAACCTGCTTCCTTCTTTTCCTTCTCTTTTATTCTCTCTGGCTCTCATTCACTTATTCATTCATTCATATTCTTTAGGGTGGTCCAGTAAAGGAAAACTTCATGACGTGCCACAAATTACATCTAATCCTTCTTCCTTACTCTGAGGAACTCTAAACTTGATTCCTCACTGAAGACAGTCTGTATAGGGAAGAATGGCATAAGCTGAAGAGACCTAGTAGACAAGAATCAGTCATTCCCAGTTCAAATACCTGCTCTGTCACTTAACAGCTATGCAACTTTAGAAAATTCACCTATATCAAATGATGAAGGTTTAATTAGATCAGAATTTCTGAGCCCTTTTTGTTTCACAGACTTCTTTGGCAGTCTGATGAATCCCAAGGAAGACACTGCCCTTGCCCTCATGATGCCTGCATACTAGAAGTCGAAATATGACATAGACTTCCATATGCATTAACTATGTAACACTTCATTGTGATGATGCTTTGAAAAGCCAATGATTGTGATGGAATACCACTGTACTATAAGAAATGATGAGCAGGATAATTTTAGAAAAACACAGACTTAACATGAAATTATGAAGAGTGAAATGCACAGAAGCAAGAGAACATTATATGCATCAACAGAAATGTTGTTTGGGGAATAACTAGTGTATGTCC
Organism: Gracilinanus agilis; assembly: GCF_016433145.1. Classification (NCBI taxonomy): domain Eukaryota; kingdom Metazoa; phylum Chordata; class Mammalia; order Didelphimorphia; family Didelphidae; genus Gracilinanus; species Gracilinanus agilis. Next base: position 694,094,165 of record NC_058130.1, on the reverse strand, counting down.
ACCTCCAAAGAAAGAACTGATAAATGGAAACAAGCAAGACATAGTTTTATATATACATATATCTTTTTATTAAATGATGCCTTCTTTAATGTGGGGAAGGGAGGGAGATACCTGGGGATTTTAATGTGCTAAACAGATTAATTAATTTTTAAAAACCAATGTTTTCCTTATGTCAGTTGTCTTCCACCAAAGCAGGCCAAAAACCTTCCTCATCTTTTCATGGTATATGATTTGTGCTCATGTTTTACCATAACTCTTCTATAGAATCACTATGCAAAATGTTGAAGCTTTTCTTATTGTCATTTTAATATCATTTAGGTAACTTTGTGACTATGAGCAAGTGCATGAATCTCTCAAGGCATTCATTTCTCTATAAAATGGGGCTATTATTTACATTCTCTACCTTATAGGGTTATTGTGAAGAAAGTACTTAGTGAACCATAAAGCCCTGTACAAATGTTGCCTGCTCTAATTGCACATATTTTGCGGTTTATTAAGTGTTTTCTTTGTACCAACCCAGAAAGATGAAAGACACCAAGTGCCAAGTCTGAGAAAAGAAAAATCAGTTCAGATAAGAGAAAATCAAGGAAAGCTATTTGCTATAGATAATAAGATCAAAGACTTGTCCATCTAGAGCTAGAATTTACCCCAGATTTAAAAGAAGCCCTTCATTTTACAGATGAGGAAACTGAGGGCTAGGGAGATCACACACGGGTAGTAAGCACCAGGAGTAGGATTTGACCCCAGGTCCACTGACTCCAGGACCAGAATTCTTTCCACTCAACTAATAATACTTGGTCTGGTGTTGAAAGATATAAACATATGTGAATATGTATGTAGGTATGCAAGGTCTGTCTACAAAATAATTAAATCAGTTTACAAAACTCATACTAGCAGAAAGCCCATTGCTAAACCACAGCCCTTTGCATATACTCAGTGTTTAACAAATGCTTGTTTCTTTTCCCAGCTCTAAGGTCATAATTGGAGAGACACCAATTTGCTAGGAAATGGAGAAAGAGGATATGACTAGAGCACAGAAAACCTCTGAAAAGAGAGGGACTGGTCAAGAAAATCCAGAGGATTGAGTTTTTTTCTCAGCACTATGACAATTTCTTTCTTTCAGTGTTAAAGAGTTTCCATGTGGAAGAGACATTTGATTGTTTCACTTAGCATCAGTGGGAAGCCAATGGAGTCCTATTTCAGTTCAGTAGAAAGACCCTCTTCCTACTGGAGCTGTCCAACAGGAAAGATATTTGAGTTAGCCCACAGAGGAAATCTTCAAGAAAAAACTAGCTCACCATCTCTCTGGGGTGCCAGTGAATTTTGTACTTTAACTTGGGATCCTCCAAAGTCCCTTCCAACTCAGATCTCATGTGATTTTGAATGTAATAATAATAATTCCCATTTAATATTGCTTTATTTGCAAAAATTCTTTCTCAACAACTTCCTGAGGTACTTAGTGCAACTGTTTTCACCTTCATTTTATAGGTAAGGAAACTGAGTCACGGGACGGATGTGACTCATCCAAAGCCAATCCAGGATTCCTAGTCACATCTCCTTATTTCAAGACTACGCCACTGCTTATTGTAATATTACATTACATCTTCAGAAAGTCACCATCATGGCTTACCTCTCCCACAAATTAAGGATAATGCCCATTTTCAGTATTTGTTAGCTATTGCCCTTATATTACACCTGTTGTTGTTGAGTCATTTCAGTCACATCTGACTCTCTGAAACCCCATTTGAGGTTTTCTTGGAAAAGATACTGGAGTGGTTTGCCATTTCCTTCTACAGCTCCTTTTATATTTGAGAAACTGAGGCAAACAAAGTTAAGTGACCTGCCCAGGATCATAGAGCTAGTAACTATCTGAGGCTGGATTTGAACATAGGTTTTCCTGATTCCAGATTCTCTCCATCCACTGCACCACCTAGCTGGCTTGTTTCTCCTGTCATGATTTAAGTCTTGTCTTCTCACAATAAAGAAAGAAGAAAGAAGCTCACTGGGGCAGCGTCAGATGCCCGGAGCCTCCTGGATTTCATGATCCATGCAGGGAAGTGAGTATCAAGGTGCTGCCCAACTTGAGGCCCAGGCCATTGGGAGCATTTGTCTGGCCTCTGATGAAGTGATAGCCAGGGGAAAAGAGCTGTTTCTATAAAGTCAATGGGCTGTGGTTAATTAGCATGGCACCTTTGAATTTAATTTGCTCAGGTGTAGGACAGTATGAAAGGTACATGTTGTATACTTTTAATGCTTTAAATAATTTCAGAGCTAGATAATGGGCCTGGCAGCAGTTCCTGCCTTTTTTCCCCTTTAGTTTTGTTGCAATAGCTGTTTATGATATTATGAATTTAGAGTCTCACTCTTTTTTCCTTCTCATTTCTTCCTGTGGTAGGGGATGTAAACTGGGAGTCAGGAGACGTGTTCAAGTCTCACATCTGCCACTAACAAGCTGTGTGATCTTGGAATTCACTTAACCTCTCTGAAGTTGGTTTCTTTATCAATTAGGGTAACTACCTCTGTACTACCTATTTCATTCACCATGTTGGTATAAGGAAAGCACCTTGTAAGAAGCATTCTGAGGACAGGGACTTTACATTATTAGTACTTTGCACAGTGCCTAGCATGTACTAGGTATTTGATAAGAATTTGTCAACTTGCCATTTTGGCTTGGTCTGTCTACTCTTTGCAACTTTCCTAGCACTTGGCATAAAATACCTGGGGAAAAGGGTGACTAGTAAATAATTGTTGAATCAAGCTGGATTATAGGATCATGGAAGATCTTGAAGTTAAGCTAAGGAACTTGGGCTTATTTGGTAGGCATTGGGGAGCCACTGAAAGTTTGTGTTTTCTAATATTTTTGAGGGGAGAGGAGTGCTAAAAAGAAAATGATGTGATCCAAGCCAGGAGATATGAGGCCTTAATTCCTTCAATGGTTTTTGGATGGAATTTGCTCTTGAAATTCTCCACTTTTGCTAATATTATCCCAAATAACCAAATTGAATAAGAGGTTTGCATCTGGGTTTTACCACCAGCTTATTGGATGACTTCAGGACAGTCACTTCTAATCCCTAAAACTGTTTTCTTCCTCTATAAAACCAAGAATTCAAGACAAATTATGTCTAAGATCTCATTTTGTCCCTATCATTTTATGTTCTCTGATCTAATAGTTTATGCTTTATGAGTTCCATTTCTGACACTTTATGTTTGAAAGGCCTTCTAACATTCTTTATTCTGCATTCTGAGCCTCCTCTAACATGCTTTGTTCTAAGCCTTTCCAAGTGCTAGCCATTGTTTTGTATTCTCTATTTCTTTTGAGCCATGGTATCCATCCTAAGGTTCCTTAGAGCCCTGCCATTCTGTGTTCTGTTTTCTCCTTTCTACCTTTCGAAGTCTAATTCTTCTACCTCTTTTCACACATTTTGGTATTCAGGCTATCCATGGAGCATCTTTGCCATTCTTCCACTTCCTAACAGGAAGGCCATTGGCATGGAAACAGCATTTCATCCACACCTGCTGCTTCTTCTCAAAGGCAGCCCCAGTCCTGTAGGATTGACATCCCAACTGCTTATCTGGTCCCCAGGAGCAAATTAGGAGGTCCAGAAGAGATTTCAGACTTCTGGTGAGCCAGCATAGTGAAAAAGACAGATTCTACACCCTTCCCCCAAAACTTACATAAAATCTCTTCTGCTTTTCCAAAGAAAGAGTAGTACCACAATAACCCCTATAGTAAAGACTGATTGTTTCAAAAAGCAATGTCTATTTAAAAAGTTTTCCCTAGGCCTTGAACAGCAGACATTTCACAATGAGATATAAATATTCACTCATTTGGGGGCCTGAAGGATTTTGTTTCTTCTCCTTTCATATAACAGACTCTGCTACAGTCAGAAGCCTGGCCAGCTCTGGGCAGTGGGGCATGTTTGTAGACCAACCTGCCTCCCAAACACCTGCTCTCACAGAAATAACAATAATGTATTCCCTCAGGCCAAGCTAGCTCCATGGGCATGCTGTACTCCTCTAATAAAAGGCAGCAAGGTGGCACCGTGGAGAGGTTCCTGGGCCTGGAGTCAGGAAAACCTGAGTTCAAATCCAGCCTCAATCACATCTTAGCTGTGTGGGACTAGGCAACTCATTTAACCTCTTTATTTTCTTCAACTGTAAAATGGGGATAATAATGGTACCTTCCTGCCAGGGTTATCATGAGGATCAAATGAGATGTTCATAAAATGCTTAGCATAACTCCTGACACATAGTAAGTGGTATATTAATGGTTATTCCTTTCCCTTCCTCCCCATCCTAAATAGATTTCGTTCAAATGTCCAATCGATAGTGTCCAACTATCATTTGAAGCAGTTAGGCAGTGAAGTAGAATAGCTCTGGCCATAGGTTTGGGAAATCTTGAGTTTAAATGTGACCTCAGACACTTCTTAGCTATATGAACCTGAGGCAAGTCACTTAACCTCTGTTTACTAAAATATAAATTCGGATAACAACAGAATACCTCAGAGGATTGATTACCCCAGCCCTCAGCTTTATATCCCTTCTTTATATTAATAATCCATTCATTTACCAAGCATTTATTAAGCTTATACTGTGTGCCTGGTACTATGCTAGATACTTGAAATACAAAGACAAAAAGACAATGTCCTTATTCTTAAGGAAATTTATTTCTCTGTTGCAGGAAAACAGTATGTCAGTACAAAAAATATAAACAGTAATGCCTTTTGAAGGTACTAGCAACTGGGAGTATTAAGTAGTCAAAGACCTATTCCCATTTCTACTTCCTTTGTAAAGTCTTTCCTGAAGCATCTTCCTGCTCACATTAGTGCCTTCTTTCTCTGAGATTCTCTAGCACTGTCCAGCTATACTTTGCAGGTTAGCTATTGATTCTAAGACTTCTTCAGTTCCTCAAGGATCTACCTGCTTCCCTACACACACACATTTCAGGTGTATTTTCTTCTCATATCTGCCTTTTACAGCATAAGTCTTTTGACTCTCAATCCAATGCTCTTTCTATTACCCTATAATTGCTTTTACTCCACAAATGTTGACTAAGTGACTTGTTCATACAGGACTCAGGAGCCACCTCTTCAGTGAAAGGCTTCCATGATCCTCATCCCACTCACTAGTTGTTAATACTTACTCCTTCCTCACATTTTCCTGGAGTTTTGTTTTTTTTTTTTAATCTGGATGTCTCCTTTACCTTGTATTTAATTAGTGTACATTTCCTCCCAATGGAATATAAGTTCCTTGAATGAAATCACTGTTTCTTTTTTGGTCTGTATCCTTAGTATCTTATGTTGCCTTTCTACGAGTACAAATTAGAAGTCAAGAGACTCCTTTAGGGGATTCATTGCTATACATAGGAGAAGCTTTATGAATATTTGTTGAACTGAATAGAATTATGATTTCCTGAATCTGGATGTTTCCTCTGGTCTCAGGTTACAACTATTTCCATCTTAGTTGACAGTCTTCTAAATTTGCTTATTGTCCCAATGCTGCTTTACATATAATTATACATATTGCCATGCCTATATATAGTCCCCACTAGTTATAACAGAAAAGATATTTATTCATAGCCTGTGAATGAGATATTCTGGCTAATCAAATCTTCTCAATAACGAAGAATGCCTAGATCTTCTCCAAGTCTTAAAACTCCTAGGCTATAGTTATTTCCAAAAATCATGATGATACCCATCCTTATAAAAGTCTATGGAATTATCGATGCCTGTGAATTGTCAGCAATGTAGTAATTATTTTGCTATTTTTGTTAGGAATTTAGTAAATCAAAGGAAAGGAGGGCTTAAGTGACCACTGATTAACTTTGAGTGAAAACAAGTACAATACTTGACAGTGAAAAAACGATAATAGCAACATTTTCTCCATGCCTGATCTATAGTTGACAAGGTGCTATACTTACAACTAATTACCTACTGGGGAGTTAGAAATACAAGTATCCCCATTTTTACAGATGAAAAAGACAGAGATTCAGAAAGAAAGGTAAAGTGATTTGTCTAAAAGACCCACATGCATTGAAGGACAGAGCAAGGACTCCAGTGTAGGTCCTTTGACTTCAGACCTCATTTTCTTTCTACTAATATCATGACCATCTTACAGCTAAAGCTAATGAGGGCTTTTAAAATAGGGCCTCCAAGAAGTTTGTAGGGTTGCTATGGTGACATGAGCGATCTTTTAAAAATAGTAACTCTTTTCTCCAGTTGAATCTCTCTGTGCTCCACTGGTCCCCTGACTCCAGAATAATATTTAACCTCAAGAAATCTGATGTTTAATTTAGATCCAATCTTTGTGGACCTTCTCTTACTTAAAGAAAAAAATAGTTTTTGAATATTTTTTTTGCATTTCAGAAAAAGATTTCTACTAGAGCAATTTTATTTTTTGACACTGAGGTTTTTGGGGGTTTCCTGCATAAATAAACATGTATGCATATTGGTTTGACACCTAGCCCTTCTCTCTATTCCTTACCCCAAGCCCTTATTACCTTTTACCTTTACTGTTCTCCATATCTCATATTTGTCTCCACTCCAACCCACTTTCCTTTTTTCTTTTGTATCACTAGTGTCTAGAACAGTGCCGTATATATATATATATATATATATATATATAATTAGGTGCTCATACTACCTTATATTTAACTATTACTATATACAACTACTTTGTATTTATATTTATTTTATGCTTTTTATATTCATTCTATATTCATATATGTCCTTGTTGTGGTTTGCCCACAGATTATTTAGTTGGCAGTCCCTAAGGAATGTTGAGATGAGAAAGAACAAAGGATTGATGAGATGGGAGGTGGGAGAATTTACAGCTTTTAGGAAGGACTACTTTTAGGAACTTTTAAAAAGAGCTACATTCTTTACTGACTTCTCATCACCACCTTACCCTCTTTCCCCTTGCCTATTACAAAGGTCAAGGCACCACTATCTTCCAGTTTCTCAGGTTATAACCTTGATATTATCTTCATCTCCTCATTGCATATATTTAAGCAGTTGTCAAATATTCCTCTTTCTTTCCTTCACAAATCTCCCACATTTGACTTACTCTTTGTCTCATACAGCTACCAGATTAGTTCACTCTCATCACCTCTCTCCTAAATTATGGTAACAGGCTCTTAATTGGTCTTGCTACCTCAAGTATCTTGCCACTATAGTTCACTGGCACATTATTGCCAAGTAATTTTCCTTAAGCACAGATCTGGCCATGTCACTACTCCCCTGCTCAATAAACTCTAATGGCTTCCTGTTGCCCCTAGAATAGACTATAAAGTGCTTTGATCAGCTTTTAAAGTCTCTCACAGCCTGTCCCCAACCTATCTTTTCAACCTCATTGTACATTTCTCTTCCCTTCATAATCTGCAGGCCAGACAAACTGACCTTCTCTCTGTTGCTCCCACATGACATTCCATCTTCCATTTCCAGGCCCTTACACTGGCTCTCCATCATGTCTGTAATGTACTCCCTCCTCCCTTTTGCCTGGTAAACTGACTGCCTCCTTTTTCATTCAATACACAACTCCAGTACCACCTTCCAAAAGAAGTCTTTCCAGATCCCTTCAACTACCAAGCCCTCCCTTTCAAAATGTCTTGGATTTTAACTCCTTTGAACTTAGCTGCATTTATTATCTTAATATTTATCCAGCATGCACTCATTTCCTCATTTTCTTGTTCATTACCACCTCCTCGTGAGTTGATATCCTGGACTTGACCCCACTCAGATCATTCCCTTGATAGTTTAGATTCAATTTTGGAACAAAAGTAAAAATATGGAGATTTATTTTGCTTTAGCAAGAGAAGGACATTCAAAAAGAATAAAGCACTAAGGACACCTCCAGTTGATTCAGCTGAGTAAATTCCTCTTGTCTTGGTTGTCCATCATGATGCACCAGCCAAGCATCAGAGAGCACCAGGTACTCCCCTGAGTCCTCTGAACTAACCAAGTCTGCTGAATGGTCAAAATGTCTTTTAAGGAAAAAATATCCTAACATGCATGAGAAATGGGGTTAGGGCACTGCTCCTACCACAGAGAAGATAGTATCATTATTTTATATTTATTTCCAGTGCCTACTTTAGTGCCTAGACACATAAGAGGAACTTAAGTGCTTATTGATCGATCCTATCCAGATGTTATGGCCAAAGTCAACTCTTGGCCAAACACTGATGAAGGTGACTTTCTTTAGGAACCTGCCTATACCTGCCTTTTCAGTGTCTATCTTTTCATATATTAATTGTAATCACTTAGGGAAAGGTATTAAAGGCAAAGGAAGCTGAGAAAAGAGATCTCTATGCTGCAGTGCGATGTCGGGTTAGGTAGTTCATTGTCTTGAACCAGAAACAGCATTGGACTTTGGAAAGGCTTGGGTTTATAATCTCAGCTCTGCTCCGTACTACCTTTGTGAGCTAGGACTTCACTGCCCTAATCCTAAATTTCCTTAATGGTAAAATGAGAGGGTTAAATTAAAAGGTCTCTAATTTCTCATTTTATTCTAAATCCTTTGATTTTCTGATCGGGGTTCAAGTTCTGGCATTACTATTTACTAACTCTGTGACCTTGGGCAAATCTTTTAATCTCACTGAACCTCTGTTTCTTCTTCATAAAAAATAGAGATGTTAGTACATGCATTGTTAATGTCAAGGGCTTCTTAGGAGGAAAACTTAAATTCTAGATCCATATGTGTGTTATGTTATTTTCCTCATGACTTTTTACCCTTCCTCTTTTAATTTCTAGATATTTAGTTACCTTGCTCTTTAACTTCCAGCCCTAACATGACCCTTCAACTCACTCATGCCTCCTGGTTGCTATCCTTCTAGATGGAGCCCAGATTCTCTGACTCCATATCCAATGGCCAGAATCCAAGGGTAAGGGATTTGGGAGACTTTTCTTGTCTGGAATTCTTTCTTTACCCACAAATAATTATAATATGTAGCAGAATAGAAGGCATTTTAGTATAATCAAGTACTGGACTTGTAGTCAGGAAGACCAGCACTTAAATCCTGCCTCACACTTTTATACTGATTATGACACTGGACTCATCAAGTGCTCTATAAATGTTAGTTATTGTGAGGAGGAAAAGGAGGAGAAGGAGAAGGTACTGATCAAGTGCTAAAGGAACACAGGATATTGATGTTGACAAATTGGAATGTGTCCAAAGTGGGGTAACCAGGATTAGGAAGGAATTCTAAATCACTTTACTTGACAAATAGGAGAGCCAAAGTTAGTTAGACTAAAGAAGAGAAGGTATTCTTCTCAAGAAGCTGTCTAATTTCAACCTCATAGGAGTACCGTAGGGAAAACTCTGAATTGTAATATAAATATGAACTGTTGCTATTATTTTATTATTCATATTAGCACTATGTTAGCAAAGAAACTATTGATGCTGATACTATCTACAGATGGTACTAAAAATGTTACTTTTTACCTTTTTTGTTTAAGGACACAGATCTGATTTTAATGAAATTGGTAACCCTGTACCAAATAAGAAGTGCAGAGCCTCTTCTTTCCTAAATCTTAGCTCCTCAGAAAAGCAAGCACCTCAGTTTAGTGAGATTAAGCCTTCATTGTTGGAAGAGTTAGAAAACCCTGCCTTGTACTTTCAAAGGGCAATGAACAAGAGAAGCAACTGCTGGGACCCAGTGAGTCTGTGAATGAATCATTCTCAGTACCTGTTAGACCAATTAGCCTCCTCAATGAATCAATCTACACTAACCCTGATTTATGGGAGTCATATCTGTAAGGTGAGAAATTCTCACACCAGTCCTTACTTAATAAAGGAAGGCCCCATGTGGAAAAACCATCTGCCACACACACCTGCAGCTGTTTCAAGCCACCCCTGCAGTTTTCAGAAGAGAAAACATTTGGCACAGTGGAGAAAAGGTAGCTTTCCTGAAACCCCTCTGTCTACAGGCATTACTGAGTTATTTTCACAAAGAAGCAAAAGAGGGAGTTAGCATCCTCCTTGCCATCTTCTTGCCATTACTTTAATATAATTTGTATTTATATGGTTTGTATGAGTTTGTAAAGAGCTTTTGTCACAAGAGCCCAATGAAGAAGGGAGTATAAGTATTCAGAGCAGGATAAAGTGACTAGAGTTTTACCCAGTGCACTAACATGAGGAGGCAGGACATGACCTCCTTGCCTTACAGGTCTCTACCGGCCTAAGCTATACAGTGCAACCCTACTTCCTTGCCCAGTCCCTGGTCCCTGCTCTTAGAGTTCTATCACTGTGAAACCCCATTCCTAAGACCAGTCCTTCCTTCATTCCCTAAAAAGGTTTCTGGAAGGCAAGCCATAGCTTTTCTTGGCATGAATGCCCTCAGGCTACACAACCTATTCTCTTCCCCACTACCATGCCTCACTCCTGCCCTGTGAGAATTTCCGCTGTGTGACTACTGGCATTTCTGCCTCTGTCCACATTGAACAGTCACCAATCAACCACCATTAAATGTTTCTGCCCCATATAAAACAATTCCTAATAATGATTCTGAGAGCATATTTGTTTTCACTTTGCAGGTAAAGAAAAAAGGTCCAAGAAGTAGGTGGCATGCCCAAGACCATGCAACTAGTGTATATTAAAGCTAGGAATTCACTCCAAGTCTTCTAATTCTGGGTCTAGAGTTCTTTCCACTATATCTTACAACTTTTCACCTTTCAGTGTTCAATGTTTTCTCTACCCTTGTAGCCAATCCCAGGGGAAATATATGATTCACTTATACCAAGCCTCTCAGTTATTAATGCTTTCTCTCCTCTCAAATTTACTTATATTGATGTATTTATATATAAAATCATTTAAGCTGAAAAGGAGATAAACATTTTCATCAGAACTTTAAGCATTAATGGGAAGAGGCAGATAAGTGGTTTAATGGATAGGCCTAGAGATAGGCGGTCATGGGTTCTCATTTGGCCTCAGATACTTCCTTTCTGTGTGATCCTGAGCAAGTCACTTAACCTCAATTACTTAGCCCTTATTGCTCTTCTGCCTTGGAACCAATACTTGCTATTGATTCTAAGGTAAAATAAGAACTTAAAAATAAAAGAATTAATAGGAAGCCAAGGGTTGGTGTTATTCAATACCTGTTTTAAAAATTACCTTTTCTGTAAAACTGGTAGGAAGTATGTGATTGTGACCAAATGTAGAGCCTGTGTAGGATACTGGATATTTATAAGTGACAGTATGAACTTGTTTGAGGACTGGCTCTTCTATTTGCTACTTCTACAGTCTTGGGCAAGTTCTTTAGCCTCTCTGAAATAGTTTCTTCCTCTATAAAATCAGGATGAAAATAAGATTTTGCATGGTTAGAACAATCAATGGGACTGCTCATGAACTGTTATAGTGGATATATGGAAACTCAAGCCTGCTGGCTGATCTCCTAAACTACCATATCTGACCTAAAGGAAATAATGATAACTAAAGTTGCTTTGGAGTCAGTGAGCAATCTGCAGCATTCCTTCCCTGTCCTTCCTTGGCATATCAGAAGGAAAAGGGTTGGAATGTTAGCACCCTTTTATGCAAAGTGGCCAACCTCTGATGTAGCTCTTTGTGCTTTGCCAGAGTTTTTCAAAGGCTCTTCTGTAGTTTCTCCATGAGTTAACCCCATTTATGGATAAGTGTAACAGAATCCTATAATGTTAGAATTAGAAGAGATCTTAGAACATAAAATGTGTTAAAATACAGAGTATAGTGTTTTAGGCTTAGAAGGGTCCTAAGAAAGACATGGGATCTTAAATTTGGAAAGATGGAGAAAAATGGAGAGTTTTGGGCAAAGAACACTACTCAGTTATCCAGTTTCTGACTCCCTTACCAATGTTCTTCCTAATACCACCCTGCATCCCACTTACTATGAAGCACTATAATTCATCAGTATTTACCTAACACTCATGGGATAGCACTCTATTAATTACCAAGGTGTGTTTCAAATATATAGCCTCTGTTTTACCTTCTTAGCTGTGCTTGCTAGAGAAAATGGAAAAATCTAATCTATGGGGAGAGTAAGACAGAGACAGACAGACAGACAGACAGACAGACAGACACAGAGAGGCAAAGGCAGAGAGAGGCAGACAGAGAGACATACAGAGACAGAGAGAACATTTGCTAAACATATACTATGGGCCAAAGACTATACTAAGTTTTAGGGCTTCAAATATAAGTAAGATAGCCTCCTACCTTAAGGAGCTTACATTCTAATAAAGGAAGACAACATATAAAGGGGACCTGGAAAGGGAAGTATTGTGGTAGCATAGTTTAGAGATGGCAAGAAAATGAGGAAGATGCCTAGATCCAAGCAAAATAAGGCAAGAGCTAATCTATCTCAACCCAATTTAGTTACAGAGGGAAGAGTCCAAGTTTCTGGTGGAGACAAGGTTGGAATGATGGCTAATGGCGAATATATATATATAATCTGTCATATACACACATAGGCGTCCATATTTTAAAACATATATATGTATTTATGTTTGTATAGTGATATGTATATATACTTATGCTTATGTGTATAACATATGTGTGTATGTATGTATATGTAGGTAAGGGTGAATATATATATATATATATATATATATATATATGAATGTATCTGTATTTAGTCAAAAGAGGAAAAGTAGAAAAAAACTTACAGAGAGAAAGGTTGAAACATCCACTTTGGTTATGCATAATGACAAGATTTATTCATAAGGCACAGATCTTACTGTAATTTTCCTGCTCAAAAACTTCACGATCTTGAAAGACTCTTTTTTTGTCTCTTAAAGAACTTGTTAATGTTCAAGTTTTATTATAATCTAATTTTAGTAGCCAGTTGTTAGATTCAAGGATTTGTACCCCAAAAACCACTGCTTTCAGATTTCTGAGATGTCATTTCTGAGATGCCAGCTGTTTGGTTTCTTCATTTCTCATCTCTTTCCCCAGACAACTTATCTCTCAGGTTTCTGGAACAACATTCCTTCTTATCTGTATTTGCCTCCTTACCAACTTTTTAGATGGGCTACCTGCCTTGCATGTATTTGGGATGTTTCTGGCCATAGTGAAACCTGCCCTCTTTTTATACAATCCCCTTGGTTTGTGGCTGCACTAGTGGGATTACAAATCAGGGATTTCACAAATTGGAACTCCATAGGAAACTAGGACAGAGAAACATCTAGAGTACCAGCTGCCAGAATTTTGACCTTTCTGAAAATTCTTCCCAAGAGATCACCTGATAACTCTAAAGATTATCCTTCCCCACTCTACCTTTGCAGGTTTTTCTACCCCAGATAGAATGTAATGAAAGTCCATTGTCTGTTCTTACAATACCACAAAAGGGAGAGTAGTTATGTAAATCCTACCAGAGCAGTAACTTTAGAGAAATGCCAAGCAAAAGGTTTTGTATTTGATCCTGTTGGTGATTGGGAGGCACTTGAGTTTATTGAATAGAAGGGTGACATGGTCAGATCTATGATTAGAAAGATTAAGTTAACTGCTGAATAAAAGATGGACTAGTTATAGGGAGAGACTTATTGCAGAGAGAATAATCAGCAGGCTGTTGCAATAGTTAAGACATGACATGTTCCAAAGTGGTATCAATGTCAGAGGAACGAAGGAATTGTTTTCTAGAGATTTTGTGAAGATAAAATTGATAGGACTTGGCAACAGATTGAATAAGAGGGAGTGAGAGGTAGAGGACTTGAGGATGACACTGGTTCTGAGTCTAGGTAACTGGGAATATGGTGATACTTTCCATAATTATAGTGAACTTCATAAGTGGGGAAGTGGGGAAGCTTTTGGGGAAAAGAAAAGTTGGGTTTTTGACATATTGATTTTAAAATGTCTATGGGACCTCTAGTTTCAGATATCTAGTGGACAGTTGGAACAATATTCAACTAACACTTTCCATTACTGCAATGTTATTGAAGCCCAAACCCTTGGATAAAAATAACATGATTATCACTTACAGTCGAATAATGAGTGTGAGTACTTCAAAAGAGACATGCTTTCATCATTTGGGAATACTCCTGTCACTGATGCAGATTGCAACTCATACACACAGCCTCTCCTCTATGAGTTGTGGTAGTAAAAAAAAAATCAATCAACTAAACAAACAAAAACAAACCATCCTCTGGTGACTGACATTTGGATGGTGAGTTTCTTCATGCTCGACATCTAGGCCAAACACTAGATGACATACACAAAGTCTATGGAAGGGCTCATTCTTTCTAGCTTAGTAGGACCTCCTTGCATTATTACACTGATGTCACCGCTACCAAGTGGAAGAACCCAGTGACACTTGCTTAGGACACAGAAGCATCAGAGGAATATATTCTTGGAGGAATAGAATCTAATTTACAAATTTACTTCTTATAAATTTCTTTCTTTGAACATTAGAGTTCTATCTTTTTCCAAGATGTGTTTTGCTCCTGGAATTCCTTGTTTGAATGGAGGGATGAGGATACCTAAGAATAAACAAGTAAAGGAACCAATTACCTTTTTAATTTGATGCATTCACAATGGTTCTGTTCTTGGGATTTGGCTTCTTGTCAGAAGGTTTTAGGTGGTAAAGTTTCTTTCCCATTCTAGCAAAGAGCTTACTGAAAAGGAAAAGTCAATTCTCCCTGGCCTCCTAGTGAATTCTAAGTGTAAATATCCCTGATTAGAAAGGTTACTTAAGCAGCGATTACTTAACTGCCTGAACAACCATTTTGTGGTGTTTAACATTCACTCTCCTTGTGCATGGCAAATCCTTTTTGTTTGCTAATTGGTCCTCTGAAAGTTTAAGAAGAACAGGCTTTGAGAATGGAGCTATCCAGGCACAACCTATATAATCGAGTTAAGCTTAAATTTGGGTAATTCATGCCAAGGTTGGTAGAGTCAGAGACAAGAAATTCGCTCTTCAAATTGTGATCCTTTTTTGGCTGGCATATTGTTAACCTCCTTGAAAATCTTCTATTCTTACCTTCTGGTATAATAACCAGGTAACTCCTAGTTTTCCCTGGCTATGCCAGTTGCTTCTCAATTCTGACAAGACCTGGCAAATTGAAAAGAATTTGAGACCTTCTGGGATCATTAATAGTACTCCAAAGGTGTGAAAGTGTAGAAAATCTGCTTTTTCTCATTTGGAATCCAAAATCCTAGTACACATCTTAATCACACAATAGACCAACCTTCTCTCTCTTCTCCTTCTTCCATGTAGTTGCACACACATTTTTCTGTGGAAAAATAGTGATTAGTAGATTAGAAATCAGAATACTTAAATGAGTCCTAATTCCACCCTTTATTCAACATGTAACTGTATAATTTTCATAAAATCCAAGACAAAAAATTTTGAGAGAAATTTCAGGAAAAGAAGCTTGCTAACTCCTTAAATCAAGAAAATGAACTGTTTGGAGAAAGTGCCATGAAGAAACTCACACTGCATCAGAAGCTTCAGAATGAATTTTGGGATATAATTTATTGAACTGAAGAGGGTTGAACCCATTTATTCTGAATGTAAACTCTCATGCTAAGGGGAACTGCCCCATAATAGTTTTTTTGTCAAAGTGCTTAGCAAACTTGGTTTTGCTCTCTCTTTTATTTCCCTCTTATCTCCAACTATTGTAGTTTCCTCTTAGAAAGTACAATATTGCATGCACCTTTATCTAGAAGATCTTTAGAAGTATAACCTGGTTATGTTAAATGATTTATTGAGGAGACTAGTCTCCCAAAGAATCAGGGGGATTGTGAAGAGTGAATCAAACTCTCTTTTGTATATCAATCAGCAACTTTTAAGTTAATCAATCAAAAACTTAAATACCTCTACTTAGTACCTTACCAGTCACTAAGTATGAGAGTTCACAAGTCATTTGCTAGAGAGGGTGACAACTCCAGAGGCCACTGCCCACTACCTAGGCAGTGCTAGGAAAATTAAAAGACTTTGATTGGTTCCCGTAAAGTGGGGAAGGGACTGAAAGTAATATGGGGAAACGACTATAAAAAGTCCTGAACTTCCTGTCCAAGGGACTTCTCCTTGGGACTTCTCCTTTGGAGTTCTTCTTTGGAGTCTCTGCTCCTTGGATCTGCTCCTTTGGAGTTCTTCTTTGAAGGTTAGCTCCTTGGGGCTTTTGGGCTTTAACTTCAACTTGGAGCTTTGGGCCCTTCGACTGGAGTTTTCGGCTTCCGGACTTCGACTTTCGACTTTGGAGCTTCTTGGAATCAGGGACTTTCTTGTTGGGTTCACTGCTGTCTCAGTGAGCTTAGCTCAAGAGGGTTTTTCTGCATTGGGACCTTGCCTGGATCCTGCCTGGCTTGGGGGTGAGTGACTAGGATTCCTACATGGAGATTGGAACTCTGTCAGGGAGTGAGCTTCATTTCACCTGATTAGCATTTAGGGTAGGCTAGACAGTCTCCTTACCTCTTTCCCTTCCACATTTCCCTCTTTTTACTAATGTTCCAATTAAACAAAATTCCTAAAAGCTGCTAATAGTTTTCCTGACATAAGGGATAATAATCGGAGACCACTTTTTAATAACTCTCTTATTTAGTCAAAAATCCCAATTTAACCATTATATAACCTTAAGTCATTTTTTCTATCACCCTGAACCCTCAGTTTCATTGTAAAATGGAATCAATAATCTTTTCCCCGGCCTTTTTATAAGGCTGTCATGAGGACCAAAGGAGAAAATCAATGTCAAGTGTTTTATAATTAGTAAGTCTCTGTGTAGTCAAAATTATTTTTGTTTTCATTTCAAAGTAAAAAAAAAATATATGATTTCACTGGTGTGAGCCTTCCCTCTACCAATCCAGATTATAACACTTAAGTGCTTAAGGAGATGGCCTTTGTGAGTTTCTGGGTCTGAAATAAATCATCACCTTTGGACCAACCATCTGGTGACAAGCATCTCCAAATTTAGGTGACAGACACGAGAATCATTTACTATGTCTTGATTTGGCCTAATAGAATGCATCTCTTTGTAATCTGCTGACATAGCCTTATAATCTTTCGAGTAAACTTCATACCATGATGAGATTTTGGAGGGAGATATTAACAGAGGATAATAAGATGATGGATGATGAAGACTATAACTGATTATAGTGAATGCCAACTTTTAAGTGTCCTAAAGTGAATGATCTCGATCTTGGATTTAAAGACTTGTATTTTAATCTCAAAGTCAGCTGTATCTCTGAGTTTCAATTTCCTCATCTGTTAAGAGAAGCTTGTGATATTTGTATACCACCCAAGATTGTTTTTAAGAAAGCACTTTAATTGCAAGTTTCATAGAAATATGAGTTTATTTTATTGTTTTTGTTATTTAAAGAGAAAAATTAGTGACCTGAAAAGTGAGAAAGCCAGAGGTTAGGAAAAAAAGGCTAGAAAGCCAATGAGATTAGTGATAATATTCAATTTACCATATGAGGAGATAAGAGGGTTCTAGACTGTGTTCTTTTATTTGTGAGGGCTCATGACACCAGCTGGTAGACCTTCTTTTCCTCAGTCTTTCCTCTATCCTCACCCTAGAAATTACTGACTACAAATGTAGGTCCATTTTCCAGAGCTCAGATCTAAATCCAATATTTTCCCCACCATACTAATTTGCCTTGGATAGCAACATAGAACTTGAGAAACCTGGACCCAAAACGCAGATGAGCATGTAAACTGAGTCATCTCCAGAAAAGGACTCCAAAATTCAGAGGTTACAGCTCTTAAAAGGAGATTCTACTTTGTTCCAAGGTTAGATATTTGTGTACTACTTGTCTTAGAATGAGAAGATCTGAGCTTGAATCTCAACTCTAACACTCAATATCTTGGTTAAGACACTTGAGCTTCAGTTTCATCATTTGTAAATGATGTCAGTCAACAAGTTGGTCATCTAGCATTTATTGAGTCTACAATATGCCAGGAATTATGCTAAGCACTAGAGATAAAAAGTAAAGCAAAAATACAATCCTTTCCCTTAAGGAGCTCACATTTTAGTGGGGGGTAAAAGATCCAAACAACTATGGACATACTGGGAGGCAGTGTCAGAGGAAGGCAGATGGTGGGGTGTGGGGAACAGTGGAATGACAAAAAAAAAAGCCTTATAAAAGGTAAGATTTGAACTGAATCTTGAAGGAAGCCAGTATTCTAAGAAGCCAGACAGTGAAAAGGCACAGAGTCCAGAAATGGGGAAGTCATGTGAGGGGAACTAAGTAAATGTCACTAATTCATAAAGAAAGTGCATAGAGGGGAGTAGCCTCAGTTTCAATATGTATAAAGCAAAGATGAGAACACCACATACCCCACAATGTTTCTGTAAAGAAGGTATTTTGCAAACCATAAAGCCCAATAGAAATGAGAATAATCATTGCAGCTCATCTTATCTCTTGCAGGACATTATACTTAATTGCTATGTTCGATCAGTTTTACATTTTACTCTTTGAGAGAAAATAAACATTATTATTGTTTGGTGTTTTTTTCTCAAGCAATTGCTAAATTTTTTTGTACTACATAAAAACCTCTTATTGGTATTATAAATCAAACTATTTTTAGGAATTTTCATATAATGTAGATATCATATCCTGAGAGTAACATTTACACATGTTCTCAGATGTCTCTTTATCTCTAGAATAATTGTCCTTGTTTCTATTCTATGCCCCCCATGAGTGGGACCTTTAATGGCTGAGTGGAAATAATGTAAGATTAGGAGTCAAAGGACCAGAGTTCTAGTTCACTTGCTAATGAGCTATCTGGCACTGAATGCATCACTTTTCTTGGATAGGCTTTGCTTTCTTGCTTTGCCCTGGAAGCCTTATGTTGATGATCAAATGCGTTTCAATTCTACAAATTCAGTGAATATTTCCCCCTTTAGAGGGAAGTTTTGTTTTTGTTTTTGTTTCCCAATATATATTTTTAAAGTCCTTACCTTCTGTTTGGGTATAAATTCTAAGACAGAAGAGAGGCAAGAACTAGGGAGTTGGGGTTAAGTGACTTGTCCAGGGTCACGCAGCTAGGAAGTGTCTGGACCATATTTGAACCCAGGTCCTCCTACCCCCAGGCCTGTCTATATATATATATATATATATATATATATATATATCTCCACTGAGGTGGCTAACTGTCCCTCAGTGAATATTTATTAAGGACTCACTAAATGAAAAGGACCCAGGAGATCCTAGGGGAGAAAGTCTAGATGTGCTTCTGATCCTCATAAGGTTTACAGTCTAGTACAGTTGTATTTATAAGGGACCTGAAAAATATGAAGTGCTATACAGATGCAAAGAATTATTGTTACAAGCCCTGGGTAAACATGTGTACAAGTATCCCTTCTACCTCACAACTTTTCCCCATTCCAGTTTAAATATACCACATGTCAACATAAGAATTTAAATAGGAAATTTGGGGGACATTTTGTGGAAGCCACAGATCACACACAAAGGCCAGCCTATGAAAAAGTGAAACAGAAAAAAGGTTAGAGATTTAGAAATACATAAAATATATAAATATATAGTATTGTATAATACAAATATAATTTATCCTCTAATACCATAAATATAGACAAGTTCTTTTTAAAAGTTTAAATAGGTAAAAAATGTTAAAAGTTTGCAAAAAGAATACAAAAAGCCAATAGATGACACACAAAGGCTAGAAATATAGAGGTATCTTTAAAAGTTTAGTAATTCATAAATGCATATGAGGTACTAGAAACACCTCATAAAAGAAAAGGAAAACTCAGACTTCTCTGGTAGCCAAGGAGGAACAAAAAGTTTTACACAGATTTTTTGGATAATGGGGGCATCTTACTCTTAACCCCTGTGATATGGAAAGGCTATCTATATATTACTGTCATCAGGAAATATCCCTTCTCTGTACAAGAGTAGGATAGGTGCTCTTTAACTGTACTTTGCGAGAGAGCAGGGTATAGAGAAAAGAACAATGGTTCTGAAGTCAGAGGTCCAAGGTTTCTGATGCCCAATACCTCGTGTGACTTTGGCTACAAACAGCACTTTGCTTCCCTGGACTGCCATTTCCTCTATTGTCAAATGAGGGGTTTGGAAGAGATGGTTTTTAAGCCTATGTTTTTTTTGTGGCTCAACCTTAAGAAGCTTCTAGTATAAGGTGGAACTTTGAAGTGGTTGAATTAGGAAGGAAGCTTCTCTTCATAGCATTGGGCTCGAGTCAGGAAGACCTGAATTAAAATTCTACCTCAAACATTTAGGTTCTAAGTGGCACCAGACAAGACATAACCTCTCTGAATCTTGATTTATTTTCATTTGAAAGTTGGGAAACTACCTTCCCAGATTTTTGGAAGGACCCTGTAAGAAACTATAAGCAAAATGATTTGTAAGACATATATAAGACATATAAATGTGAGATCTTATTATTATTCTTGAAGATAGTATGCTATGCTTTTAATAAACATCTGCTTACCTGCATCCTACTTCTAGGTCTGAGTGGGAGAAAAATCTACCATCTTAATAGTAAATATGTTGTTATTTGGCAGTGATGGTGGTAGGGAACCAAATCCTGAGATCAGCTGATTTGTGGAGCTTTTAATCCCATAATTTGAAGTCTTTGGACAAGCTGAGAGACATTACTTTGACATGCTGGAGCTGTAACAGTCTTAAGAGAAAACTCTCCTAGGCAGATCAAGTATTCAGCATATCATTACAGAACATACTTAAGAAATTCTGGGTTATTAAATGCAGTTCTCACAGGGTACTCCAAAATTGGTTATTTCTAGAGACCTACGAATATAAATATTTATACTTTGAATGGTAGTACTTCAATTATAATAATAGTTATAGCACTTTAAGATTTACATTTTACACAATGCTTCACATGCACTATTACATTATATAATAAAGATCATAAACTGAAATCCAGACTCCTCTCCCCACCAAGGTAGCCATGGATAAATTTTAAGAAGCTCCATGAGTTTTGATGGAAAAGCTGTTTCAATCCTTGTATTTCAATATAATTGATTTCTTTTCTAATCCTATTATATTTTATACATTTAAAAAATTCTGAAAAGTCCATAAATTTCACCAGACTGACACTGGGATCCCAGATACAAGAAAAGGTTAAGAATCCTCATAAGATTTGGCCTTGCAGTCTCCCAAGTTACCCTGGAGGAAACTGATTCAGAAAGCTAAAGCTTTCCAATGGTTATTCAGCTATTATGAAGTACTGAAATCAAGTTGATATAATGAATTGTTTTCTAACATAATGAGATATAATTATGAATAGCTAATATTTATAATAGTACTTTAAGATTTTACAGAACATTTTAAATATATTTCCTTGTTTGCTGCTCATGAAAATCTTATGAATTAGGGGCTATGGTTATCACCATTTTTTAGATAAACTGAGGCTAAAGCCTTGCTTAGAGTCACACAGATTTTAAGCTATAGAGCTCTTCTATTTACACCCTGTGTGACCTTATTAACTTACATAACATGTATCTATGAGCCTCAGTTTTCCCATCTGTGGGATGAGGGAGTAGGACTAGATGATATCTAAAGTCTCTTTTGTCCCCTCAATCCTGTGACCGAATTAACTACATCAATAAGTGGTGCCTATTAATGGTGAAATGAGGCCATTGTATTCCATTTTTAGCACCTGCTACCTTGAACAACCTTCTTCCTTCCTTGGGAATTCTCATTTTCCCTTTCTGTAAAGTGACAGAGTTTGAATCTCCTTTAGAAACAATATGATACAATACATTGAACACTGGATATGAAATTACAGAACCCAGGTTAGAAACTTAGCTGACTACCTACATGGCTTTGGGCAAGTCACTTCACTTCTTAAAACCTCAGAAGGGGCTTGGATTAGGTGATCTCTAAAGTCCCCTCCAGTCTTAAAACTATGATCTTTCTCTGTGGTTCTTCCAGCTTTTGAAAGTGTAGGAAAGCTTCCACCATGCCTCTTATATGGAGAGAACAAATTATCCAACCAAAATCGTTTCTTTGGAAGAGCCTGGGATGGATTCCTCCAATCTCTCAAATATATGATTCATTTCCCAAGGGATTATTACCTAACCATGTGATGTAACTGTGTAACCATGTGGAGATTGTGAGAAATTGCTTTTTATTTTTATTTTTAAAACATCTATGGAGAGTTGTTATCACTGAAAAGTTTTATATCAGAGACCAATCTATACACGCAATAGGAGTCTGACTTCTTACTTGATAAATTATGGGTGGGTGAAACAAAAATTACAATCATCATTCCCAACAGGGTGATAGAGACTTTGGGTCCTTAGCACAGAAAAAGAAAATGCCTATACTTGTATGTCCTTATACCTAACCAATACTTACCTGCAAAATCATGTCTTTCTGAAGGGAGTTTGCATACAATTCATTCCTTCTGTATCTCCTATGGAAAACAATAACTACTACAGGCTAATCTAGCTTTCTTTCTATTTCCATTCTTAATAGCTACATATAAAAACAGAAGAAAGGGTCAAGGAGAACTGTCCCAGATAGAGTTAATATTTTATCAGCCATCTCTTATTTCAAGGACACATTATGTTTTATTATTGTTCTAGGACACTAAAGTCCTCTCATCTGATGTCTCATCATAGTGTACCAACATGTCTACCAGGCTGGAAAGGCCTTCGTGAAGGGCCCAGGGCCTGAACATTAGTCACTTAGAAGATAGAACTTAGATAGTTCTAAAAGGATCATCATTGACTTCAGGACGATGGCTTTATTTGCCCTAGCAACTCTCAGAACAGTCTATTAAAACATGACAGTATGCTAGTCAGTGTTGGCAGAGGTAGCACCATCAGATCCATGAGACATTGAAGTCAAAATTTCACAGGTACTCTCTTATATTTTGGATGTGCTCCTTTGCAGTTCAGCTTGTTAAGAGATAGATGTGTAGCATGAAGAACATGCCAAGGAAGGATCAGTTGAAGGAACTAGATGTTTAGCCAAGAGGATAGAAGTCTGGGAAGGAACATGTTCATTGGATTTGAGTGTTTGAAGGAGTATTTCAAGAAGACAATGTGTGTTGGTCATGGAAAGGACACAGAATCTGTATTTCAAAGACCCAGGTATCAATCTCAATGTTGTACTGGGCTAGCTATGTATCTTTGGGCTTCTTTGAGCTGTAAGTTCTTTATCTACAAAATGGAAATAATCATTCCCTCTTTTTTAGCTCATTGGGCTATGGAGATGTAAACTATGAAAGGTCTGAAAACGTGAAGGGACTATGAAAATGTAAAGTCACTAAATATTATGAGTCACTCTTAAGCTCCTCCTGCTGGGCTCTAGAAAAGCTTCTAGGTAGAAATTGGAAGTAGCCAGATGTTGGCTCAGCATAAGGAAAAATTCCCTCATAATCAGAGCCATCCCAAAGTGGCATAGAGTTTACAAAGGACAGTGAAGAGAAAACACTCCTCAGAGCCAGAAGAGCTTTGTCTCTCTACATCAGAAAGGCATCTCACTTAAATAAGTGATCAAGAGCTAAACAGTGCTGTCTAAAAAGCCATATCCAGAGCTATAACAAGGAGTTCTGGCCAGTGAGGCAAGGTGATTGGAGGACCTGAGGAGAAACCCTAGACCAGCCTTGAAAGTAGAAAAGAGCAGCACTAGAATTAGATATTAAAAGGCCTCTGTGTCCTACCTGTCTTTCACTCTGGTAGCTTTCCTATGAGCAACTCATGATAGAGGGGTGAGATGCCTATCTCTTTCCTTTTTATCCCCAGCTGAGTATTCCCTTCCTCATCTCCTTTAACTCTAAAATGAAACAAGAACATGGGTCAAGTTTACCAGTCATAAGACAGTTATGAAAAAGAGAATGAACAGCTTGGTGTAGAATAGGCAAAATGGGAAAGAGGGTTAAAAAAATCACTGAGAAAGTGAACTCCTTAAAAAAAACAAAGAAACAGAATTAGCCAAATAGATAGAGATACAAAATCTCATTGAAGAAAAAAAAATTCTTAAAAACTAGAATTGGGCAAGTAGAAGCTAATGATTCCGTGAGCTAAGAAACAACAAATCAGAATCAAAATAATGAAAAAATAAAAAAATTTGAGATATCTCATTAGAAAATTAACTGAGGAGAGATAATTTAATAATTATTAGACTATCTGAAAGCCATGATCAGAAGAAAGGTCTAGACATCATATTTCAAGAAAATATCAAGGAAAACTGTCTTGATAGCTTAGGTCCAGAGGGAAAAATAGAGATTGAAAGAATCTACCAATCACCTCTCAAAATGAAAACTCCCAGGAATATTATAACCAAATCCCAGACCTCCCAGGTAAAGGAGAAAACACTTCAGATGGCCAGAAAAAAAAAGTTCAAATATTGTAGTGCCACAGTCAGGATTACACAAGATTTAGCAGCTTCCATATTAAAGGAAAAAAGGGCTCATAATATGATATTCTAGAAAGTAAAGGAGCTAAAATTACAACCAAGAATAATCTATCAAGAAAAATTGAGTATTATCAATTCCTCAGGGAAGAAAATGGTTATTTAATAAAATAGAGAACTTTTAAGTATTCTTAATGAAAAAACCAGAGCTGAATAGAAAATCTGACATTTCAACACAAGACTCAAGAGAAACATAAAGAGGCAAATATGAAAGAGAAATCATAAGAGACTCAATAAAGTTAAACTTGTTTATATTCCTATATGGGAAGAGAAAATATATATATATATATATATGTATCTCCTAAGATTTTATCATTATTAGGACAGAAGGAATCTACATAGATAGAGGGCATGGGTATGGGCCAATTATGTTAGGATGATCTAAAAAAATGAAGGGGTAAGAAAGATTCACTGGGACAAGAGGGAAAGGAGATGGAAGAATGGGAAAATTTTTCTCACATAAAAGAGATGCACAAGGAAGAACTTTTACAGTGGAAGGGAAATGGGGTAGGGGAGGTATGGGCAATGCTTGAACCTCATTCTCATCAGGTTTAGTTCAAAGAGGGAAGAATATATTTACACACTCAGATGAGTAGAGAAATCTATCTTACCCAATAGAGAAATAGGAAGGGACGGGTATAAAAAAAGGAGAAGCACGAATAATAAAAGAGAAGGCAGATAGAAGGCAGAAGAGGTAGGCAGTGGTCAGAAACAAAACAGATTTTTGAGGAAATGTTGGATAAAAAGAGAAAGAGAGGATAAACAGACGAAATCATATGTAGGGAAATACAGTATCCCTCATGAGCATCCTTTAGGAAATTCACCCAATCTGAGCAAGGGTCAAAAATGTAGCTTTTACATAGGCCTCCCAGCAGCCTGGTGCTAATGTCAGCAAAGGGAACTTTGATGGATTTTGGCTCACAGGACTCACCCACCCCTGAAATCAGGAAAATAGCTTTAATGGAATGAGCCTTGGCAACTGCAAATTATAGTGGTTTTTAGATTTGCTTATTGAGCATTTTGAAGCATCTTGCAAACAAGAGATTAATTTGACATTCTATCTTAATACCTTTTAAGTGCACCATGTGTGATATTGATGAGTTGCTAACCTTATTTTGTGAAAAAGAATCAAATAAATGTGTTTAAAAAACCATCTTAAGTGTTTCACAATTTGTTAACATGAAGGTTTATTTCAAATTTAGGACTGGTTCATATATACACCTAGTTCCTTTTCCTCCCACTGAATACTAAAATCATTTAACTTTCTTGAGAGAATTCATTGTGTCCAGTGCCCGGGATGAATTAGAATAGGTCAGGTGAGAGACTTATAATTAGCAGTACCCAATGCAAGGTTCATACCTTTAGAAGCCTGGAAAGAAGTGGTTTGGAAATCCTTCTTGTGTACCATTTAACCAAGTCTTCTAGAAAAAAAGACAAATATATGAAGTTGACAGATACTGACTAGGTTAGTTGACTAAATTCCAATTAGTTTTGCTTTGTGAAAATTTGAACTTCTTTCTGTTCTATGCTAGAATCTGACCTGCATTCTGGATTTCTCTACTTGGCCCCTATCAGGAATACAGATAAACAGTCCAATCAGTGGTGACTTAGAACCTCCTTCAAAATGAACTCTAAACATAGAAAGAAACCCAAAATAACAGGGAAAATACCAACCAGAAGTCTGAAGACAGCTTCATTTATATCCTGTGATTGAGTAGTGATTGAAACAGTAATTGCAGATAATATGTAAAAAGCATTGCCCAGTGTCTCATGTAATAAGGGGGTAATGTGGCTGATAACAGGGGAGCTGGTGGTATAAGTGAGTCACCTGGGCCAGGGAGCCTACAACTACTGAAATGGTGATTTGAGACTGCCAAGGATGTGTAGCCTGAGCTGTGATGCCCAGTCAGTCTCCCTGCTATCTATAGGCTCCTTTAAAGTAGAGAGTGGGGAGCCCCTCCCTGCTGGAGAAAAAGGAGAACTCAACAAGAAGTGAAGCACACTTCCTGGACAAAATGGATACTTGCCCTGTACCTCCTTTAGAGTCAAGTGGTTGCTGTTCTCCCCTCTCCTCAGCCCCTTAGCCCAGGATGATGTTATAATTAATTACAGAAGCTCACAGTTTCAGGCTAAGGGTTTATTTAAACACAGATGGGGAAACTGAGGAAAGAGGGTTAGGGTCTGGAGAAGCTGTTGCTAAAGGTGACTGGCCAGTGTTGGCAATGGACCTAGAAGGTAAGATCAGGCTGACCCTGACAATTAAGAGACAAAGCATTGAAGAGATTCTCATTGAAATACATTTCAGAGATGGAAAACTGAGACTAGATCTAGGATTCAATCAGACGTGAATTTGTGCTAGCATTGGATTTTCATTCCTTCCTTGCCTCCTTTGTGCATTACTATGGCCCCCAGTGGTATGCAAACACCTGGTACATCATCTTAGTATCTATTTGAGGAAGATGGGGGTCTCCAGGGATACTCCACCAATCTTGCTTATTAGGGAGAGTTGGGAACATGACCTGAAGTAGGTTAAAATAATTGCAGAAATTGCTTGCAATAATAGTAAGGGGAATTTTCTGCAATGATATTTTGGCCCTGGGCTCTGCTGACTAACATAGACCTGAGAGTGTCGTTCTAAAGCATTTCCTTTTTATGCATCTTGATCATAGAAGCAGGAAGATGAAATAACTTTCAGATCTCCATCCTTGCCTTTGACAACTTAAAATCCCACTCTCATCTCTTAGTGGTTCTTCTGATGCTTGGAATATCTAGTCTATACTAGATACTCATATAGTTATTAATATATTTTACTAATACATATATACATATATTTACTAATACATTTTGGGAGCAAAAGGTTTTTTAATAGCAGCAGAAATTTATTGTAATAATTCATAAAAACAAACAAAACTGGAAATCTGTTCATTGATATGAGCTCAAAAAACACCTATTCAATGCAATTAGAATTATTTGGGGATAAGAGGATATAAGAGGAATCTAACAATGCTAAGCAAGCCTCTATATAAATTACCCTTCTGAAAATCACCATAGGATTACAGACTACTATAGAAACTCAAAATCTTCTGCTCTATGTAGGATTTCCCTTGTCTCTCTAATATCAAAAGAAGAGGGATAATTTTTTAGATATTATAATCTGGCAGCCATTTAATGAGCCAGTCATTTCTTATCAAAGATCAGAGGCAATAAAAGGACAGCCTGAGAGATTCTCCCCTTCTAGGGGAGGCTAGACAACTTTTTGTCAAGGATTCTGAAGAGGATTCCCATTCAGGTAGAGATGAAGTAGATGATTTCCAAGTTCCTTTTCAACATTTAATTTTCAGTGATCTTTTGACTCTGTGGTACCCTTGAGATGTGAAAAGAGCCAGAGAAAGACTTCAAGCCCAGGCATGGATCTTCTAGAAAAGATTTAAGGAAAGACATGTGGAATTCAAAGGTATATAGATGGGCTGCAGTCTGACTCAGTAAAAGGAATGCACCTAATGATGATATCACATTCTTCTAAGTATGAACTCCATAGCCAACTGTTCATCTTCTTTCTAGGATCACTTCTTCCTTCTCTTGTTACTTCTGAGAGTGAGGGAGGTTAAGTGACTTGTTTGAGGTCATACAGACAGTATATAGGTTGTCTAGAATTTGGACTGACATCTCATGACTAGTTTCTAGCCTTCTTTCCAGTGCATCATTCTGTCTTCTCTTAGGTTAATTGTAGATATGTTCTTGTGAAGGTGAAGATTAGACTAAATTGATTATATCACTCCCTTTTGACTGTGAGACTCTGATATTGGGAAGCTTTGTGTTTGAATCTTTACTAGGTATATTATTTACCCATGATTTTAGATGTCATCTCTTTCTTTGAACCCTAGCTTTCTCACCTATTAAATGAAGGACTTAGTGATCTCAAAGGTTCATTTCAGTTTAGAATGTGTGATCTATGACACTAGATAAATATAATACTGAATGATATGTAATAATTGTATAAAAGTTTGATTGTGGAATAAATGGAATTCTGGAAGAAGAAATGTTGAAGTCCTTAAAAAATGGGCTAAATTTTTGAAATGCCTTTCAGCTCCAACAAATCTAGAATATTATAAATATATGGATAACCCAGAATCCTGCCAACCTTTCTCCCAATTACCCTTATTTATACATAATATGCTATATTGGGAAAGAACACTAGAGAGAGGCAGAAGATTTCAAATCAATAGTTGTGGAGGATTGTGGGAAGATGATGGAATAGGACAGATGATTACCTCACTCTCCCAATTCTCCCACAAGTAATTAAAACTTGTGCTTCTGAGTGAACTTTAAAGTGGCAAAAATAATTAAGAATCAGGAACAAATAATTATCCAACATAAGACAATTTTAGGAAGAAACTGGGAGGGTTCTAAGTGACTAACAACTGAAGGCAACTGTGTGGGCCACAGCCTCAGCTTCAGAACCTTCAACCAACTGTCCATGTAGGGGTTGGGTCACTGACTAGGAGAAGACTGTGGAGCATATGTGTGCAGACTAGAAACTGTATCAAACTGTGACCCCAGAAGAAGAAGAATGAATCCATATGAGTAAGTCCAGGACAGAGGGATAAGAAGACACTTTAAACTCAAGAGAAATTGGGAATGGTGGTAAGAGTGTTGAAAGTGATAGCACTGCTAGGAACCCTGCAATTTAGAAATGAGAAGAACCAAGAAGTCAAAGACCCCCAGAGAACTCAGGAAATAACAATAGTAACAACAACAGCAAACTAAATCCTCAGACATTATCTTCCACATAAAGGGAGAAAACCTGACACTAGCATAAAATCAACAATTAAGAAATAAGCTTCTAAAATTTTTTTAAAAGAGTAATTAAGCAAAAGAGAAGAAATCCAACCATGGAGAGCTACTTTGGAAAGAACAGGATCCAAATTCAGAAGACAGAGCATTAAAGATTCCACATTCAAGACTTCAAAGAAAAATATAAAATGGACACAAGTCCTGAAAAGTTCTTGGAAGAACTTTAAAAAGATTTTAAAAAATGAAAGAGATTAAATAATAATTAGAAAAAATAAAGTAATGCAAGGAAATAGAGAAAATTATGAAAGAAAAGTCATCCAATTGGAAGAAGTTATCCAAAAACTCACTGAAGAAAAAAATTCACTAAAAATAAGAATTAGGCAGGAAGAAACTGATAACTTCTTAAGACAATAAGAAATAATAAAATTAAATTTTAAAAATAGAATATGGAATTAATAGTCACTCCAGTACTCCATTTACTGATCTGAGAGTCAGGTTTGATTCATCCAAGTTGAGGATATGCTGAGGAGTCTGCAGGGAAAATTCCTGACCACTGACTAGACTAAAAATAAAGACTCATCAAGAGTTTAATAGCTCAGGAAGCTACTTCCTATGGCCACATTAAAAGGACCTTGATATCTTTGAATGATACATTTGGTTCTTCTTTCATTTGTTTGATTTTGTTCCTTAGTAAAATGCAAGTACTTTGAGGACAGAGACTGTTATTTCCTTGTGTCTTTGTAGCTACCTTGTCTAACAATGCCTTCCACATGGTAGATAATTAATAAATGTTTGTTAAATTTAATTGAACAAAAGTTTTCCCTTAATCATTAAGCAGCCTCCTCCTGTCTTAAATATACTGAGGGAATAGAAGGGAGTGTCTACACTTAAACCACTCATAGATGGGGCAGCATTAGTGTGGTAGAGGTGAAAGAGCTTCTGAATTTAGAGATGGAACTGGGCTCAATTCCCAATTCTGCCACTTATACTTAATAGTGATATAACTTCTACCAAATCACTTAATTGTTTTTTGCCTCAATTTACTCATCCTTAAAATAACAGAGGCTAGAATGAATGTGTTCCGTAAAGTTTCTTCCAGTGATCATTATGAGAAGGAGGGAGGGTTCTAGAGAAGGAGGAGGATAGACAGAGATAGATAGCGACATAGAGACAGAGAAGAGGGTAATCTTTACAATGATTTATTCTACTCCCACAGATGTATTTTAAGTGTCACTCCATTTTCCATGAAAGTAGAAAATTAAAATGGAGAAATTGTTGCTTCAGAAATAGGGAGCCAAAGGCACTGATGTGTTTGAAATGAAATAAAAACTATTATTGTTGAGCCTGGTGTCATGGTGGTGAGATGGGTGATGCAGAGGAAGGGGAAATGAACTTATTCCACATGTTAACATCTGGTGACTGCTATAAAGCGTTTAGGAACCTTCACTGTTTTCCTTGAAATTGGGATCCTATATGGATCCATTCCTTAAGTGTTTTTTGGCACATTTTGGAAAGTATTGGAAACAGTCCAGTCTGGTAAATGCCATGCCTCCATGGCAATGTTTGCTGAATGACTGAATCTTTTTTCCTCACTGGTAAACTAGAGCCTCAAATGATGAGGTCAGAATCCTCTTCCCTGCAGTTTGATGCTTCAATTCCCTGGCAACTTCACAACTGAAAATGAGAGAGCTGTTTGATTCTTACATGGTATTTTTAAATCACGAAGGGCAAGATATTGATCCAGACTTCAGTTCCCTGGAAGATATGTGTTCAAACCTCTATCCATGAGCATTTGCCAAAACAAAAAAAAAGTCTTTTTTTTAAAAAATGTGGCTTATATTTCACTTCAGTCAATAAGCATTTGTGGAGTATCCATAGTACTGTATTAGCTACAGCGGGAAAGCTCAGAAAAATTTACAGTGATGCTCCTCAAAAGACTAGCATGTTTTTAGGGAGAAAAAACAAACACACTTGAAATAATTAGGAAGTATTATGATATAACAACATATACTATAAAGCAGTGATTCCCAAAGTGGGCACCACTGTCCCCTGGTGGGTGCTGCAGTGATCCAGGGTAGTGGTGATGGCCACAGGTGCATTTGAAGGCAGTGAATAACTGTAAGGGGGTAGTGATAGTATGTGACAGGGGGCGCTAAGTAATATTTTTTCTGGAAAGGGGGCAGTAGGCCAAAAAAGTTTGGGAACCACTGCTATAAAGTATACATTCAATGTAACCTACCTCTAAAAGGGATAAATCCCAGAATTTTGGATCTAAAAGGGACTTGACTACCTAGAACTCGTATTTCTGTAGTGCTTTAAAGTTTACAAATGCTTTTCTCTCACCAACCCTGTGAGATTTGTAAATTCATTTTTTGGGGTATCCTCAATGCCTAGGACTGGGTCTTTTACATTGAAGATACTTAATGAGGGGCACTGAGCTAGCATAGTGGTTAGAGTGTCAGGCCTGAAGTCAGGAGGATCTAGGTTCAAATCTGACCTTAGATACTTTTTAAATGTGTGACTCTGGGGAAGTCACTTAACCCTAACTGCCTAGCCCATATTGCTCCTCTGCCTTAGAATCAATACTTAGTACCTGTTCTTAGAAGGTAAAGGTTTTTAAAAAAACATGCTTGTTGAGTTGAGTATTATGTTATATCCATTTTCCCGGTGAGGAAGCCTAGGCTCAAAAAGGTTATTGTGAGAGTCACATAGCTTCTTAAGTCTCACAGTTTTGACTCAAACTCAGACCTTCTTTTTCCCTGATCAGTCTATTCTTTCCACGACTCTTGGCTGCTTCTCTATTATAGAACAGAATGTCAAAGCTGGAAGAAACCTTAGACTACAGAAGAGAACATTAGAGCTAGAAGAGACTTTAGAAATAACATAATCTAAACACCTCATTTTACAGAGGAAGAAATTGTCCTGGAGAATAGATTCAATTTGTTTAAAGGGAGATAAGATAATATGAAGGCATTGGGTGACTGAAAGAAGACTTTGGAAAGTTCTGAAAAGGAGCGAGGGTTTGTAGAGAAGAATATAAAGCAGCACTGAACCCCAATATTGCCCATTTTGCCTAGAACCAACCCTGACCAAGGTGCTATAGAAACACTGCCCTCATATATCATGGGTATTGCTTAGTATTTATAGTATGCTTTCTTCCTATACTCCTGTAATGGAAGTGCCTTTAATCTTTCTTGCTAAACTTTTTCATCCAAAGGAAAATGTTAGATTCCTAAGCAATCTAAAAATAAGACACTGATCCTATAAAGTATGGCCCAGCAAAGCAGGGTTTTACATGAATACTATCAATGCTATATTAATGGATTGATTTGAAAGTTCTAGACACAATGATAGATGGTAGCCACAATGCTGCTCATTTATTAGATTTCTAGAGCACTTTTCTTCCCTAGGGCTCAAAGTAGTGTTCACTCTTTTGTATTGTTAGCTAAAATATTCAATTTAAATCAGCAAATACTTAGGAAGTATTGCCTATGTATGGGACTCTATATGAGGCCCTAGGAGGATAGCAATAATAATGACAAATCACATTTTTAGAATCCTTTAATGTTTTCAAAGTGCCTTCTACACTGCCACCAAGTGAGGAGGGTAGTATAAATATTATCGTTCCTGTTTTATAGATGATATACATGAGGCCAAGAGAGCTTAGGCAACTTGCCTCTTGTCACACAGCCAGTAAGGGTTGGAGTTATAAAGATTGCTTGATGTGAGGGATTCAAGCATGACTTAACAGTGCCTGCCCACGAGAACCTTATAGTCTAGAAATCTGCTTGAGCTCTAACATGGCTTTTGGGTTTGATTCAGCACTCTCCATTGTTTCAAACAAGTCGCTAATGCTTATAAACTCATAGAATCTATGAGTTTGAAAAGCACCTGAACAGTCATAGACAAACAGATTATCCAGCCTAATACATAAATAAGAGGATCCCTTCCTCTGCATCCCTATCAAGTGATTATCCAGGCTTTGCTTAAAGACCACCTGGGATGGATAATGGATAAGAAGTATATTGAAACAATAGAAATAGCAGTGGCCTCAGATTCAGAGGAACTGGATTTTTATTCTAGTGCTGCTTATTACTGCCCATATGACCTTGAACAAATTCCTATCTCCTCACCTATATTTTATTAATTTATCTTATTTTAAAAGCATTTTGTTGCCACCTCTTGTTTTTACATGACAGTCAGTTTACTGTAACCACTTACCATCATCACTTTTGAATCATTCCTTTGAACAAAAGCACTCAGGTAAAGTCAACCTCAATAGCCTTCTCTGACAATATTTACTACATTCATCATCTGTATTCAGAAAAGCAAGTATGTTTCTTTATCAGTTTCTCAGGACAAGCATTGTTCATGAAAGTTCATCAGTGTGATTGTTTTTTAGTATTATTATGACCTACATGATTATAACATCATATCTGTTATCCTTTTGCTTCTGTTTTCTTAACACTGCATCGCTTATTAGAAGTCTTCCCACATTTCTCAGATTTCTCTGTATTCATTTTTATTTTGTAATAATATATCTTGCATAATATAATTGCAAAATATAATAAATTGTTATAATTTTGGTTGCAATAATATTCATATAACAAAAATGTTCAGCTAGTTTTCCAGTTAATGGACACACATCCAGTTCCCAAAGTTCCAGGTTTTTTCCCTAACAAATAGAATGTTACTTTGAATATCCCATTGTACTTAGGACCTTTCTATCATATATGTCCTTAGGATATACATTCAATAGTAGGAACACTAGCTTAAAAGGTATGAATAGTTTTATGATGTTTAAGAAATTATTTCAAGCTGTTTTGCAGAATAGACCAGTTTGTAGGTCCATCATCTATGTAAATAGATCTATCTTCCTACTCACTCCCCAGTATTAATTGTTTCTGATTTTTTATATCTTTGTTAAATTTGGAGGCTGATCAACAAAGTTGATCTTCATATGATAAATGTTTTGGATATAGAAGCTAATATAAATCATATACATAGTTTTGGAAGAGTCATGCTCTTTTTTGTTGCTGAAGGATAAATCCAAAATACCAAAATCATGTATTCTTTAAGAAAGGAAATAACCATCTCCAGAATCCAGGAGGAGAATGGAGGATTGATATAATACAGAATTATGCTTCTAGAAAGGATCTTAGAATGAAGAATGCTAGAACTTATATGTTTAGATCTAGAAGGGAACTTGGAGATTATTTCTTCAAAGCCTTCCATTTTAAAGAGGAAGAAATTGATACCCAGAGAAATTACCTGATTTCCCCAAGATCACATAGCAAATTAATGGTAGAGTTGAAACTAATATCCAGGTCTCTTGATTTCTACTCCAGTACCACCTTTCCACAATAGTGACCTACCTTCCAAGATGTTAATGGCTTCTTCCAATGGAAACATTAGAAATCATAATTTTCAAGCACTTGAAAAGTAATTCTCAGAATACTCTATGGCAGTACTAATAAATTGGTCCTGTATTTACTCAAAATGCTTTTCTAAGCAAGATGTAAACAAAGACACTCCATGAAGGATTCTGGAAACTAGCCCAGCAACTGAAAATCAACCAAGAAAACCCTCTTTTCATCACCAGATTCATACTAATGAAGAGGGCATTAAAAAGATAAGAGACAGATTCATAACCTGCATTAGACTGTATGAGATTATGATGCACTTTTTTCTAGGTCATTAGAATTTAAAGAGTTCCTTCTTTAAAACTCATTTGTGAGCTAGTTGGGTATGAACATACTTTTCTATAGAGAGTAAAACTGGCCAAAAGAATGAAAGTAACTTTCACAGGAAGTGGAGGTAAGGAGGGGAAACATTCCAAGCATGAAGACTAGCCAGTGAAGAAGTATAGAGTGTCAATATGCCTTCTTAGTCAGCTCTTCAGTCTCATAAGTTGAAGATCCTGAATTCAATCCCCCAAAGGGGGATGTGGTACAATGGGAGAAACTTCTAAGGCAAAAAGAAGCACTCAGCTTTTGCTTAGCCCCACCTACCTGGGATTGTCATTTATCTTAGGATCCATTATTTAGTCTGAAACTGCTAGCCTGAGATTCCCTTCAGGGTGGATTCTCTTGGGAACAGGGAACCAGTACAAGTTTTGGAGTCTCCAGCTTATCAGCTAGTCCTAAAACTCAGATCTTACTAAGCTACAAGTTTGGGGTTTC
The DNA here is from genome assembly GCF_016433145.1 of Gracilinanus agilis. Taxonomy (NCBI): domain Eukaryota; kingdom Metazoa; phylum Chordata; class Mammalia; order Didelphimorphia; family Didelphidae; genus Gracilinanus; species Gracilinanus agilis. The sequence continues at coordinate 694,058,868 of NC_058130.1, read as the reverse complement.
TAGATTCCATGTTGACAAGAGTCAAGGTTAGACTGTGAGGAAAGAGAATGAATTAGAAAATGCTATACCAATGCAATTATTGTTACAGCTTTTGTTATTATATTTATTGCAGTTATAATAATGCACCAGTCAAAAAACAATGACACAGACACTATGTAGTACCAGTTCTCTAGAAATTCCTCTTCACAGCTGCCCTAACAATTTCCCCACATTGAGATTTCTCTTGTTCCTTTCTCCTCATTTTTCATACATTTGTACAAAAAACATCTTCTCTTTTCATCATTGCTCAGGGAAACTATTCATCTCGAGCTTACCTGAAGAAAGCTCCTAAATCAGGCTCCTCAAGTTTGTTGGTGGAAGTGTTTCTCTCTAAACTTGCTTGAATTTATCTGTGTATTTCTGCTAAAGCAGCACTTTCTTCTGAATAACAAACTCACAACAAATTTTATCAGATCTCTCAGAAGTACAGTGGCCTCATCTGGTCCTAGGATAATGTCATCTCCAAAAAATGGTGCTGCCAATACACCAAGATTTATCCTTATCCAGAAAATCACTTCACCTCCCCATGATTCTTTGCAGTCAAAAGGCCTGGGTTCAGACTTTGCCTCTGCCAGCATGACCTTGGGTAAGGCATTTCTCCCCATGGGCCTTAGTTTCTTCTTATGTAATCTAAGAAGGTTGAATTAGATCAGGCATGTCAGGACCCTAGTCCACTGGCCACACACATCTACAACACTCCTGAGTACAGACTAAACCAGATAAAAATGTAATTGAAAAATATTTAACAGAAATAAAAAATACAACAAAGTAGAGATAATGTTAACATGTGGTTTTCTAATTTGATATGTGCCCATAGAGATCTTTATGTATGGTTTAGTGGTCCCCATTTCTACTTGAGGGTTGACCTTAACTAGGTTACCTCTGAGGTCCTTTCTAGCCCTAAATCTAGAAACTTGTGTGTTTCTGTTGGTTTGCCAATACATGCTTATTTCCTGTAGTCTATCCCAGATCCAACATGCCTTCTCATTCAGGCCACTCTGTGTTAGGGTTCCCTACCTGGCTTCATTTCCAGAGAAACATCTATTTCCCAACAGTCTCCTTGAGAGGTAGAAGCAACATGAGCACTGGACTCAGAGCCCCTAGCTTACATTTACCTCAGTTTACCTCTTTTTAAAAGGTATAATCATACTTGTACTTCCTATCACAAATTTTTTTAAAGATTTAAATATCATAGCTGGATTGGAATTCAGGTTTGCTGACTAAAATCTAGTATTCTTTCAGATACACGACAAAAACAAAATTGGCTTTTTTTAAAATAGCAGCTTTTTAAAAGTGGAATTTTTTTTCCCTCTTACTTCCTTTGAAGTTTCTGAGGAATGGGGGAGGGAATCCTTTCTGGCTAATGAGAGCTTTAACTCATATCCCAGACAGGTGGTGCTGCCATGGAATGCTGTCTGCCTGGTTAGAGAAGGGGAGGGCAGACCACACCTGCTTCAGTGCCCAGTTCCGATTTCCTGGAGAAAGGGAGTCATCCTTAATTGGTTCAAGTTTGCATTTCAATTGAGATCTATTTATAGACACTGATAGAAATTGCCTGATAGAAAGATAGAAATTGCCCAGGCATTTTCCCTTGAGGTCAAGTATGACATTGAGATTTGCCATTTGAGATTTGAGGGGCTTTCTGCCAAATTGTATGGAGGCAATGTAGTGAATGGTATCACAGAATTACAGAATTTTAAGGAACAGAGAATTGAATTTGGAGTTAGAATTGATTTCAGGTTCCAGCCCCAGCACTTATTGGCCGATTCAGCTTAGACAACTCCGGTGACACCCTGGGAGCTTAAGTTTCCCCATCTGTAAAATAATCAGACCAAGCTTCTTTTCAGTTCCACCTGAATTTCTACCATTCTAAAGTGTAAGGAAAAGTTCGTCACAGAGAAGGTTTGGAATGTTGGAAAGCAACTTTGAATGACAGGAGCTGCATTTGGAAGGAGAAGCAGAGGCTTGTGGGGGAGACCCGAAACTGAGACCCGAAAAGCTCGCTGGGCCAACATTGAAGACTCACTGTCCTGTCCTGTGCCAATTGAGAGAGACCCTCTGTCTGCAGAAGTGCTCTTACTCCCTCTCCTCTATCTTTTATCTAAGCTAACCTACAAATAGAATTTTTTCGGTCTTTTCGGGTCCACAGACCCCTTCCAGCCGCTGGCAGATGTCTAAACTCTCTCCCGAGATGTATGTATGAAGCAGGGACACTATCAGATCTTCAGGGAAAGAGATATCCAGGGAAAACCTCAGGTAGTCTCAGTTGACTCCAGAGGCCGGGTAAAAGCCCTCCATCTCCCACTGAGTCCAGAGACGAAGACCCCTTCCTAGGGTTATCTCCTCCACAAGCCTCTGCTTCTCCTTCCAAATGCAGCTCCTGTCATTCAAAGTTGCTTTCCGACATTCCAAACCTTCTCTGTGCCAAAGGTTTCGGTACAAAAGGAATGCTTCCTTTTGTCTCATATTCTTTAGTGCCTGGAGCTAGACTTCCTCATGGAGGGGTCCTGCTGGCCAGTGCTGCCCCATCCCCACCTCATCCTACTGTCCATCTCTAGTAATGGCAGTCCTGGAGTAGAGGATGGATGACCGTCATTGAAATGGCCATGATACCTTATTTTTGAAAACCAATATATGTTGTAATGGCACAACTTTATATTGGGAAGCAGTAGACTGGTTTTTAGCCTTGATTCTGCCACTGATTTTGTGAATCAATGTCTTTCCCTCTTTGAGCCTTAGTTTATTCCTATATCAAATCAAAGAAATGGATTTGATGATAACAGAGAGCCCTTCTACTGCTAGTATCCTATATTCTAATATTTTGTTTTCTAAGATTGCTTGTAAATTGCCTCCAGTTTCAAATCAGTTGATCAACAAACATTTATTAAGGACTTACTTATTATCAGGTGCTGTGCTCAGCATTGGAGATACAAAGAAAAGCTTCCCCCCAACCCCAATGTCCCTGCCCTCAAGGAGCTGACATTTTATTAAGAGAGACAGCGTGTCCAAATAACTGTGCATGTGTATTAGCTATGTGTATATAATATATATAAATGTATATATATATATATATATAAAACCCATAGATACCTGTGATGTGTATGTGTATTATGTATATTGTATATACATGTGTACATATGGTATATTAGTATATACCATATATGTTTGACATATTCAGTCTAGATAGAAAGTCATCTCAGGAGGAAGACCTGGGGTGGAGGTGGAGTTGGGGATGGCTATAGAGAAGTAGGAAATGCTTCTTGCAGATTTGAGCTCTGTGTTGAAGGAAGCTCATAAGCCAAGTTAGAAGTGAGGAAGAAGAACACTTCAAACATGGAGAATAGCCAACAATAAGGTGTGCAGTCAAGAAATGGAGTGTCTTGTGTGAAGAACAGCAAGTAGGCCAAAGGAATTGGAAAGCAGAGTATGTAAAGGGGAATTTAGTGTGAGAAGACTAGAAAGATAGGAAGGGATCACGTCATGAAGGGACGAAGTGACATGTAGCAGAGTATAGTATAAAAAAAGATTTAATAATCACTTTTCCCCCACAAAAAAAAAAATGTTGGACTACAGGGTCCATTATCTTCCAATTCTGATATTCTGGAACTAGCAGATTCTAAATTTCAGGAGGTCAGGAACTAGGTCTGCTCTTTGTCATCTTTACTCTGCCAATCCAAGCTGCTACCATCTCTAAAATGTACAATTCTAGGGAGTGGCCTAAGAGACTAAATGACTTGTTCATAGTCATACAGTGAATATGTATCAGAGACAGTCTTAAACTCAGGTCTTCTTGACTCTGAGATCAGCCCTCTTTCCACCATTTTGCCAGTGTCTCTCATTCTTTCATAGAGTAGTAGATGCTTAATTCAGCTTTATTGAATGAATCTATTTGAAGTCTGAAAACCTAAGCAAGACTGGGCAGCCTAGGCAACATGTTGAGCATGCACAAGTCTGCTGGGCATTAACTCTGAAGCAAGGCTGAAGCACAGGAAACTCAGCCTCTGAGAAAGGGCAGGAACTCTCTTTAAGGGGCAAAGCTGGAGGAGAGGACCTTGTTTTCATAAAGGCACATAGTTGAGATATGACAGCTGCTGGGGTCCAGGTTTTCAGCCCCTTGATTTCACATTCTTAAAAATAGACACTGCTCTGAAGATACTGGGCATCTTAGCCTCTAAAGTCACTTTTGTGTCCTTAGCTTTCTTTGTGCCTTTTATTTGTGAAAGACTACAGACTATGGCCAACATTTATAAATAGATCAGAGCTCTGCTCAAATGTCACCTCCTGCATGAGGCCTTTTCTTATTCCCCCCAGTCACTCTCTCCCCAACAAAATGACTCTACATATTTTGTATATACCTATATATATTGTTCTTGTCTTCTTCATTAAAATGTAAGCTCCCTGAGGGCAGAGGGTATCTTGCTTTTGTCTTTGAATCCCTAGGTTATATAGCACTGCATCTGGCTAATATAAGTAGTGTTTGACTCAGTCTATCATAACAGTTCCTTTTTATAGCTTTTACAATTATGATTTTCCTAATACCCCACAAGGAAGACAGGATAGAGATTATTATCTCCATTTTATAACTGAGAAAACTAAGGCCTAGGCAGAGCTGACATAATTGCTGGTGAAATTGGAACCTGAATCCTGGTTTCCTACCACTCATTCTAGTATAACTTCTACCATAAAATGCTGTTTTCTGCCTTTCTTAACTCTCTGTCCCTTACCCAAATTCCTCCCAGCTCACAGAAGTTTCTGTTCCCTTGAATAATTCTGTACTCTTTGGACTGCAGTTGAATTCAGGGGAAATTAAATAGAACTTATGCATATATCATCAAATATTAGCTAAAATGCCCTTTTTAAAAATCATCCTTTAGTATCCATGAGTATTCCGCATTTACTTACGGCATCTACTTTTAAGTAGTTAATTAAGTAGCCTTACATTGGCTCTAAACTTTAGGACACTATCTTTGATTTTGTTTTTACCTCCTTTTCTAAAAAGTCATCTTGCATTTCCATTTCAGCAAAACTGACTGCCATCAAAGAGACTAGATTAAAATGAAGGAGCAGTAGCAGCTGATGAGCTAAAAGTCCAGTCCAACAGATATCACTGTGTTGCCTTACAGACTAATCTGGTTAGATCAGCCATCCTCAGATGTGCTTTGTAGGTGTTTTATTCTCCCTGACTTTTGGTAAACCTAGTTCAGAACTATCTCAATGCTTGGAACATTTACCATTCTAAGGCCTCTAACAGCTCTAATATGGTTCTGTAATTGGATTTTATAAACATTTATTAAGCATATTCTATTTGCTAAATCCTTTCCTTGACATTTTCTCTAATTGTCCCCCACGCTGAAGAATGTCTCCTTCCACTCCAACTGCTGACCTTGCTGGCTTCCTTCAAGTCCCATCTCCTAGAGAAAGCCTTCCCTAATAAGTCAAAAACAAGATAAACAAATTTTTGAGAATCCACTGGAGTATATGTGCCTTTTCTCTGAATCCCCCTGTAAGTGTTGCCTTCTAATGATTGACTCAGGAACCAGATTGAGCTTTCCAGATATTAACCTGCTTCTGTCTTCCTAGCCATCCAGAGTACTGTCCTTCATGAACAATTCTTTTCTAGGACCATAGAGTAATAAATGAGGTTTTTTGACTCCAGACATTTCTAGTGGCTTTCCCTCTATGCCACAGTGCCTCTGAACATCTTTCTGCTGGTTGTTTCACCTTCTTTTTGACATCCCTTCCACTGGCCCACAGCAACCTTCAAAGAAGAAATGCAAAGGCAGCAAATATTGCAATAATAGTATCAGGACCTTCTGAGTGTTGTGGAAATTTTATTGATCTTGAAGCCAGAAAACCCATGTTTAAATCTTGACTCTAATGCTAGCATTGTAACTAAGAGCAAGTCAGTCTGTCTCTGTAAGTCTCAGTTTTGTATTCTGAAAAATTGGTATAGCATTTCTGTATCATCTTCCATGTGGATTAGTTTTGAGCAAAACTTTAGATCAGTGATTCCCAAAGTGGGTGCTACCACCCCCTGGTGGGTGCTGCAGCTATCCAGGGGGGCGGTGATGGCCACAGGTGTATTTATCTTTCTTACTAATTGCTATTAAAATTAAAAAATAATTAATTTCCAGGGGGCTAAGTAATATTTTTTCTGGAAAGGGGGTGGTAGGCCAAAAAAGTTTGGGAACCACTGCTATAGATGAACCTTAAAGTACTATAAAAATGTGAGCTATTATTATTTCTGCTGAACCACACTGGTTCGGCACAACTGTGGTCTGAGGTGACCTGACTGAAGTGGCCTTGGCCTTTTCCTCATTTGACTGTCTCCAAAAGGCTGTCCAGCAGTCAGACAGGGGCATAATTGGATAACAGATGACAGACTTCATTTCTATCCCTTTTCAACATTTGGCAAGAGTTTTTATTCCCCTCTTTTTGGAGCTATAAATCAGATAAGCCAACAACTAGAGAAGAGGCTTTGGAATTTGCATTTTGAAGGTATGCTTTCCTCCCCAAAGGATATACCACCATTCATTCAGTAAATAGAAACCCTGTGTTCTGAATGATGGAGATGTTATTTCTAACACTCCTCCTTCCTGATCACACTCCAACTAGAGTAGTAGGTTCAGACTGCGTTATGACATTATAAGAAAGGCACCGATACACTGGAATGTGTCCATAGTAGTTTGATCAAGATAATGAGAGGACTGGAAACCACACCATACAGGGACCAGCTAAAAGAAGGAAGGATTTTTGTCAGGAAGAAAAGAGATGTATGTCAGGGTCAGAGGAACGCCATAACTATCAGGTAGAAGTAGAATTCGGTTGGATTAGAATTATTCTGTTTCTCCTTAGAAGGTGGAACAAGGCTGCCTTAGCCTTTGAGGACCCAGATTAAATCCATTCCATAGTCAGATATTAGAGGAGGCCTCAACTAGAAGAATTTTCTGCTTGTTAGAATAATTGTCTTTTTTTATTAAAACATTCCATCATCATTAAAGTTAGCAATCAACACTACAGACAATATGAAACAGACCTCTGCAGTAGGCACTATACAGGATTTAGGTTAAGAACAAGGAAATGTTCCTGGAAATGAAAATAAAAACAGAGGAATTGATGAAGAAGGATTTTGAGTAACTACTCCTCATTTACCCAGAGCTTTTGTTCATTCATTCAAAAAGGCATTTGAAATTCTCAAATTCTATTTCCTGTGTAATGCCTAAGGATCCAGTAACATTGGGGATTACATTGAAGTTCTTATCTTGTAAAGTTATTCTGGATGCATCAAGTCCTAGTGTAAATAGCCAAGAATTGAAGCTGCCTTTCTGATTGTTCTTTGTGAAGGTTAGTCAGATTGTTTATGATGATAAAATTAAATATTCATAAAACTTTCTCTGACTTTCCCTTTCCCATTGCTCAAACTGAAAATAAGCTTTAGCCAGTTTGAAATTTATATCCCCATGCTGTATTTCTCTTATTTACTTGTATTCTAATTTTATTAGTTATGTGCATATATGTACACATTCACATTTTATATATATGTATAAAATGTACACATACACATGTACACATATTTTAAATACTCATATAGATATTTATATATGTGTGTATATATATTTACATAATATTATATATATACATTTATATTTATAAAAATCTCCCCTACTAGAATATGAGCTCTGTAAAGGTAGAATCAGTCTTTGTCTTATTCATATAGAAGGCAACTTATCTGACTAACCTCTCAATGGAGGGCATAGAGATAAATGATTAGGAGACAGATTTCAACTTTATATAAGGAAAAGTCTTCCAACAATTGGAAGGTTTGAACAATGAAATGGACTAATTGATTTGTGGTGACTTTTCCTCTGCCTGGAAATGTTTATTTTTCTTTTTATTCTTTATTTTTTTCAATTACATGTAGAAATAATATTTAACAATTATTTTTCACATTTAGGATTCATATTTTTCCCTCCCTCCTTCCCCACTCCTCTCCCTGAGACAGTGAATAATCTCATATAGGTTATACCAGTGCTCTCATGAAATACATATTTCCATATTAATCATACTGTAACAGAAGTTGTATATCACACCTACAGTAAAAAACTCATGAAGAAAATAAAGTGGAAAATGTCATGCTTTGATCTATAATCAGACTCACAATTTCTGTTTTGACTGTGGATATCATTTTTCATCTTGGGTCCCTAGTGGAACCGAGAGGTTTCCCTTAGGAGCTTGCTTTGCTGCTAATAGTTGAGTTCTATACAGTTGATCATTATATAATATTTCTGTTACTGTATACAGTGTTCTCCTGCTCACTGTTCTGCTCACTTCATTTTGCATCAGTTCTTGTGTCATTCCATGTTTTCTGAACTTATCTTGTTTGTCATTTCTTATTGTGCAAAAATATTCTATTACAATAATATACCATTACTTTTTTAGCCATTCCAGGAGTGATAGATAAACCTTAGTTTCCAAATCTTTGTCACTATAAAGAGAGGTGCTAAAAATATTTTAGTACATTTAGGTAATTTTCCCTTATCCCTGATCTCTTGGGGATACAGACTTAGTAGTGATATTGCTGGATCAAAGGGCATATATAGTTTTATGGCCCTTTGACTGTGGTTCCATATTGCCCTCCAGAATGGTTGTATCAGTTTACAGTTCCAGCAACAGTATATTAGTGTCTCAATTTTCCCAATCCCCTCTAACATTTATCATTTTCCTTTTTGGTCAAGTTAGCCAAACCGAGATGTATGAGGTGGTGTCTCAGAGTTGTTTTAATTTGAATTTCTTTAATATAGTGATTTGGAGCATTTTTCATGTGATTATGGATAGTTTTAATTTCTTCCTCTGAGAACAGCCTATTCATATTCTTTGACCAATTTTCAATTGAGGGAATGCTTTGTATTCCTTTATAAATTTAACAGAGTTCTCTTTATATTTGGGAAATGAAGCTTTTGTTAGAGATGCTTACTATAATTTTTTTCCAAATTTGTTGTTTCTTTTCTAATTTTGGTTTTCTTTGTACAAACCCTCTTCAATTTAATGTAACCAAAATTATTCATTTAAATTTTAATGTTTTCCATATCAAATTTGATCATAAATTTTTCCCTTATCTATATGTCTGACAGGTAAACATTTCCATGTTGCCCAAATTTGTTGAAGGTATCACCCTTTATTTCTAGCTCAAATATTCATTTTGACTTTATCCTGGTATCTAGTGTGAGTTGTTGGTGTATGCTTGGTTTCTGCCACACTTTTTTCCAGTTTTCTCAGCAAATTGTTGTCAAATAATGAGTTCTTCCCCAAAGCTTGGATCTTTGGGTTTATAAAATGCAAAGTTGCTGTGAACATTAACTATTGTATGTTGATTACCTAACATATTCCATTGATTCTTTTTCTTAACCAGTACCAGATTATTTTGATGATTACCACTTTATAGTATAGTTTGAGATTTGTTACAGCTAGACCTCTTTCCTTCATATTTTTCCATTAATTTCCTTGATTTTCTTGACTTTTTTTATTCTGGATAAATTTTATTATTTTTTCTAGCACTATGAAATAATTATTGGGTATGATTAGAGACTTTTAAGTGAATACTAGACTACCTACTATTTTTTTGTAAATGTTAGAGTGAGTATTTGTACTTCATTTAAAGGATGATCTCTGAACTCTCTTCTAATGCTGAATTGATTTTATGATTCTGAATACCTAATAGGATAAAAGATCATGTATTATAGAAATTATTGGACCAGGGGTTGGACAAAATGAACTTTGGTAGAAGAGGTGGGCAGAGGGAGGTGGAAGGTAAAGGAAATAAGTATTTGTTAATTGGAAACAAATTTAAAAGACAACAAATTTAACCTTTCAGAGGCCAACTCTGATTCTGTAATTAAATTCACGTTTGTATATTCCATCATAGTGATATAGTGCCTTGCAATTACAATGTTTTTTAAAAGAAATTTTTATTGATATAATTTTGTTTTGCATTATTTGCATTTTCAAATATATCACTTTTCCCCTCCAAACCATTAAGCTATATCTTATAATGGAGAAATTTTTTTTAAAAAAATAGAAAAAAATCAATTCAGACAAATTAATCTACACATAAACTATGCTTGACAGTATTTGTAATGTATCACATTTATAGAATCCCTCCTCTGCACAGAAGTATGGTATATTTTTTCATGTATGGGGTCAAGTTTCATCATTATAATTATATAACACTCAGTTTTATTAATTATCATTCTTTCTATTTATACCATTATAGTCATTGGGTATATTATTTTTCAGGTTCTAGTTTAATATGCATCAGTTCATATGAGTTTTCTTTTCCTATGATTCTCTGAATTATTCCTATTTATCTTTTCTTCTGGCATAATAATTTCCATTAAATTCATGTACCACAGTTTGTTTAACCATTCTTCAATGGATGAGCATCCTTTGTTTCTAGTTCTTTGCTCCCACAAAGTACTGTTATGAATATTGAATATTTTGGTTATTTGAGTCCTTTCTGTCTTTTTCTTCCTTGGGGTTTATACCTACCAGTGGGTTCCCTTATCAAAGATCTAGAAGGCCCTCAACAAATGTTTGTTGTAGTTCTGTTATAGAAGATACTTTGAAATCCCTGAATGATTCCACCTAAGAACAAAGCATCGTTCTGCTTAACATTTATTTTTAGATGTCAAAAACCTCCAGAAGGTTGATTCAGAATTCATGAATCTGATTAGCTTAGCTCATAGGAACAAAAGATTTAGAGTTGGAAGGAACCCCAGAGAGCATCTAATCCAGCCCCCTCATTTTACAGAAGAGGATATCACTCTCTAGAGAGGTTAAATGACTTGCAGAACTGGAATTCAAACCCAGGTCCACTGATTTTGGTGTCATTTCTACCAACTCATTAGTTTGGTATCAGCTGTAACAATGCGTCATTTTCCTCTTCAAACAAGGCTAAACTTATCTCCTAGAAAACATATCCTATTTATGACCTAAAGACAGGCATTAGCTCCATGAATTGGTGATAAGATTCAATTTTACCTTGTCTTTGCTGTGTGCATGTGCGGGTGCATACACAAGTGTGTGTTTTGTCCTGATCTGAAGCTTGGACCATTACCATTTTATATAGATATAGCCTCAAACACCCGGTGCACCAGCTTAGCAAGACAGGACTTTAATGTTCCCCAACAAGGCAAGGGGGAAAAAATACCCCATTATTGGAAAAGATGATACACACAAAATAATTTCTTAACAAAGGCAGTGGTGGGGGTGGGAAGAGGCAGCCCTGCTTAATCAGATTACTGTTTTCAAATGTACCAATTCAGTCTTGTTAATAAAATGAATGCGTTAGTCACAGAGTAAGATCGCCATTCAATAAGGTTATACTCTTGTTTTCTCATAATAACATGATCGTATCTCCTCTGACTCCCCTGCCCTCATCCTTCTTCTCTGGCAGAAGTTTTGTATGGACAAGATTTACTATAATACACCATTTTGCACTTTCAGATCAGCTTAATTGTAAATGAGGTTTGATTTTAAAGTAACTTACTTTTAATTTTCCAAGAAACACAATAGATTTTAGAATCTCAGAAGAGGAAGGGACCGGAGCAGGCATCTAGTATGTCTTCTTCCAGTAACAAGCAAGCAGCCATCCACTCTCTGCCAGAGCGCCCTTACTGAGGGGGCACATACTGCTGGATAACATAGTCCATTGTATTGTTGGACCATCTTGACTAATAGGACAGATTCCTTGTAGCAAGCCAAAATCTGCCTACAAATACAATCCAGTGGGCCTAGGTTTCCCCACATGGGCCAGAGTAAGTTCCATAGAACCAAATGAATTTGTTTGCTTTCAAAGTAGGCATGGGAGGCTATGGAGTGATTCCAATGAAACTTCATTTAATCAATACAAGTTCAAAACTCATTTGGGGGAGGGAGGGAAAGGAAGGAAAGCCATCACAGGTAGTTTTCAATAATAACTAACATTTATATATCATTGTAAAGTTTAAAGAACACTTTACATACATTATCTATTTGTTCTTCACAACAACCCTAGGAAGCAGATACTTAAAAAAAGTTTTGTTATAATCACACCTCATTTTAGTCCAAAATAGTATTATTTCACTGATCAGCTACCTTATTTGTGAGATAAACATTGTATTATATTGGGTAGGTCAATCAAACAGCAAGCATTTATTAAATAATTGCTAGTTAGCAAACACTGTGCCCTGACTAAAGATTAGGAGACCTGGGTTCTAGCCATAGTTTAGTTTCTTGCCAACTGTCTGATAATGAGAAAGTCACTTCTCTTTCCTCAGCTTCCTCAACTCTAAAATGTAAGGTGTTAAACCACATGATTTCCTAGGTCTCTTCCAGTTTGGGCATTCTTCTATACTCTCTGTTCTAACATTTTATGTTTTAAACTGCTTTAAAACTGTGGCATTCTATATTCTATATGCTAGGATTTTATGTTCTTAAGTCTATTCTAACTCTAATATTCTCCATTCCAATTTCTAGTCCTAATATTCTATGATCAAAAATCTTTATTGTTAAAGAGATGGCATGCTTGTCAATTTGAAAATGACCAAAATGAAAAACATTAAATATTGGCAGGGATAATTAATATATGGTAATTAGGTCTTTAAAAGACTATATATAAAGAAAATCAGCAATGAGTCAGAATTATCTAGTAATTGATTGGACTGCCTTATGAGGTAGTGACTCCCATCATTTCATGTAAATAATGGAAACTTTATCACTGTTTTTTGGGAGGTTTATAAGTTATATATTGAATCAGATTGCCAATAATATCCCTTCTAATTCATCTATTCAGTAAGAAAGCCTTAATGGGCTAGAATAATTGAAGTAAGTTTAATGAGATGAAATTTAATTAGGATAAATGAAAAGTCTTAATGGATCCAAAAAATCAACTTTACAAGTACAAGATGTTAAGAAATATGTAGCATCTTTCTTAGGAAGGCTAGGAAGGAAATACTTCCTCTATACTTGGTCTTCATCAGACTAAAAATCCCTAGACTATTGCATTCAGTTCTAGTTGCTACAGTTTAGGGATGACTTCAGTTAGAATGTGTCTAGAGGGCAATGAATAGAATGGTGACAGTCTTTGAGATCATGATATGTGAAGATAATTTGAGGAATAAAGAATGTTTAGCTTGAAAAAGAAAAGGCTTCAGAAGAACATAATGCATATATTCAAATATTTAAAGAAGAGTGATCAGACTTATTTTACTAGACCGAAGAAGAAAAAGTTAGAAATAATTTATTGAAGTTGCAGAGAGATTTAGGTTTCTATTTGAGAAAAAACTTCCAAATGATTAGACCCTTCCAAAATAGGATAGCCTGCTTCAGGAAGTAGGGAACTACCCATTAGCAGAATTTTTAAAGGGAATCCTGAATGACTGCTTGCTAGGTAAATTGAAGAGGGAATTACTATTCATTTATGGATTGGACTAGATGTCTTTTTTTTTTCATCAGTCCTTACCTTCTGTCTTAGAATCAGTACTAGGTATCAGTTCCAAGACAGAAGAGTGGTGCTAGTCACTTGGGGTTAAGTGACTTGACCAGGAAATATATAAGGTCAGATTTGAACACAGGATCTCCTGTCTTCAGGTCTGACTCTCTATCTGCTCAGACACCTAGCTGATTTGTGATGTCTTTTGAGAACCCTTTGATCTTTAAGATTGTTATTATTTATGCTGCTGTCCCTTTCATCTCTAACATATTTCCCAAATATATTATTTTTTAAATTTGGCTTCAAATGACGTCTTAGTTCCTTTAAAAAATTAAGCCTACCCTCATGAGAGAGTAATCAGTCATCATCAATGGCTTCAGGAGGCTATGTGGCAAGCCCTGAAGGGCATCTCCTAAAGAATAGTAGCAATGTGTTCTGAGCAGTGGCAGCACCATTAGATTAGGCATATTGTTTGATAGAAATGCTTGTTTGTAGAAAAGTCAACCAAGCAATCAACCAATGTTTATTAATCATTCATTATGTGCCAGCTATGCTCCAGTTTGCCTTAGTCAAATAACTTGAGACTAAGGTAGAATTCAACTAATCTGAAATCTTTAAATACAACATTGTAAGGAGGTTCAATATGTGATTTTGTTTATCAACAGGTCCTGCATAACTAAGAGTTTTAACATTTATCTTTCTTTATTTGTTGTATTAATGTTTTCTAATTATATGTTTTATAATAATTGTGACATTAATCAGCTTAAAGTTTCCTAGGTTCCTATAAATATCGTGTTTTAAGGTATACAAGGTGCTTTTTCTCAACTCTGAAGTCCACAGCCCGAGTAGAATTATATCTACTTTGCGGATAAGGAAACAGAAGATTAAAAAAGGCTACTCACCACCCATGAGTGATTCCATAGTTATTCAGTGTCTGTACTAGAGGAGGGGAAGAGGAGAAAACACACAAGTCTTACGTGTCCAACTGAGATATATTAGACCAACTATAAATTATTCTTTTTAACTATTTAGAATTGGGAATGGGGATGTTGTGGTCCTCCAAATTTTGTGTGTACTCTGGGGTCATGGTGTAATATCTCTAAAGAAGGTCTTGCAGCTTTCCCTTTTTATATAAGAAAAATTTCATCTTTGTTGTGTGTTAGGGATGCTTCCTCTGTTTCAGGTATTCCAAGATGGTGATTGATGGGAAGCAAATTATTATCTGTTTTCTTCATTTCCAGACCTCCAGTTTGGGATCTTTGAGCTCAGTAAGTGACTAAGGAGGATGAAATTATAGGATCAGAATGTTTCTCAATCTATTCAATGTTAGGTAACAAGGGAATTATGGAGGATCTTATCTGTGATTCTAGGAGTAAAATGGAACACGTGTGCCTCTGTGAACATATGTTCATCAATTATAATAGGGGGAGGTGGTGGGAGAGATTTTATTTGCTTTAGGAGGGAAAGCAAAACAAAAGTCCCCCAAATAAAATAATATAATTATAGACAAATATAGTAGCTGATTAATATTGGCTTGAGTCTTTCTAGGGAATTTTGCCTCTAAATTGTCTGACCATTGTCAGGAGGATTGCCTTGGCTTGTTTTCTCAAGTAAGGATCAAAAAGGCTTCTGATATAGAGGTACAATGGTACCTTCACACACAAGCACCTGAAGTCACAAGCAATTTGAGATATGAGGAGTCAGCATCCGAATTTTTTACTTTAAGTCATGAGTGAATATTTGAATCATGGGCTTCCACCAGTCTCCACTAGATAGCCTGCCAAACATTTGGTTTCACAAGTTACGTGAGGTTGCCTCGTTTAGTTCAATGTTTATCTGGCTATGCAAGCATCTATATTGAATTGCTTTTGCTTCTTTATTTTTGTCTTTAATAGTTAAAATTAAATTATGAGGCTGCTAGTAGCTTTAGAAGTTTTATCACATCAAAGTAGTGATAGTAAAGACAGGGACAGGTAGGAAAGAGGTAGAGTTGATTAGTTACTACCCTATTTGCCATTTGATGTATTGAAGTTCCCCACCAACAGGGGTTCTTTCTGGTTCCAAGCTTCAGCCAGAAGAGAGAGAGCAGACTCCTAGTCTCGCCTTATAAGCAGTTTTCTCTACCCACTAGCTCTCCCATATCACATCTCAGGAACCAATCATAGTTCCTTAATTTGCCTGGTCCCACCCAAGCGGGTAGTGCCTGTGGGATCAGTTTCCCGTTTTGTTGGTTTCAACTTCCTTCTTTGAGGATTTGTCTACACCTGCACATCTCAATCACTGATTGATGACTGTCAAACAAAGAGACATAAAGGGGAGAGAAATTCCCTTCCTACAGTCTTTATTATCAGTTTTTTTTTGTTTTTATTTTTGGCAAATGTCTTAACTTTTAACCATGGGTCCTGACAACAAGGAATTGAAGGAGTTACAGCAGCAACAGTATACAGAGATTTTGCAGCAAATTAGTGGGGAGGAGCCCAAGGTGGATGAGGTAATAAGTATAAGCAAGGTTAAGGAAATGTCGAGGATTTGGGGAAAAAATCAAACAGTTTATTGAAAAGACATACACAGAAAAAGTTGCAATAGGTTGTGTGTTGGAGCTGTGTAATGACACTTGTTTGACATATTATTGAAACATTCTGAAAGGGAGGAAGAAACAAACTTCCATGGAAAAGTTTTTGTTGAAATGGCCTCTTAGTGAAATCAAGGGAAACATGACCAAACAGCCAAAATTCAATGAAGAAAATGATAAGTAAAGTAAAAAATAGGAATTAAGTTTAGCAATAAAGTTTCATATCATAAGTAATGTTTAAGGTCAATTTTGCATTTAAATGTAGCATTGCATGTGTAGAAAGTAAGTTAAGTGACAGCGCATGAAATGAAAACCTTCTCCACCAGCATCTTTGCTTTCGTAAGCAGGTTTATTTCTTTACATTCTTTATTAAAAGTACATTTTTGTATTTAAGAGCATATACATAAAACAAAAAATTCGTGTAGTTTTGGGGGGCTAGGATAGATTTAATTGCATTTCCATTCATTTAAATGGGGAAATGTGATTTGACACTCAAGCAAATTGAGTTAGGAGCTTGGCCATGAAACAAATTAAACTTGTATGTCAAGGTACTACTGTACTTATAACCTCTTCCCTTTGAAATCCTGCATATGAATGCTAAACCAAATTGTATTTAGGTGGAGAGAGGGGAAGAATATAAACTTGTAATATACAAAGACCCAAACAAGGAGGAAAAAATTTGATAATTTATATAGATATGTATAAATGTATATACACGTACAGATTCTCTAAGAAGCAATTTTATATTTCCTAGAGGAAAGATGACACATTTACTAACTTTTTTGATTAAACCCCTATCTTCTTTCATAAAATTGATAATGAATATTGATTCCAAGGCAGAAGAGTAGGAAGGGTTAGGCAACTGAGGGTAAGTGGCTTGCCCAGGGTCATACAGCTAGGATGTATCTGAGGTCAGATATGAATCCAGGACCTCTCATCTCTGGACGTGGCTCTCTATACACTGAGCCACCTAGTTGCCCCACATTTACTAACTTCTGAAAAACAAACACTTGCAAATAACTAACAGAGGAAATGTCATGGAAACCACAAACCGGGCACTATGAAATTAATCAAGGCAACCTTTCTTTAACAGGCCCTATAACACTTAGTCCAAAATCGTACAGTTAAGTAGATACCAAGATCTGAACTCAGATCTGACTTCAAATCCAGTATACTTCTCACCATACCACCATGACAATTATATCTTAAGTCTCTTGATTCAGAGGACCTAGTTTCCAATCTTTCCTTTGATTCTTACTGTTTAATAAAAGCTGATTGATTTACTGACAGACTTACTCCATGTAAGTCAATAAATGATTTTGGGTAAGTCATTTAACCTTTGTATGCTTCAATTTCCTCAGCTGTAAATGGGTAAATTCCACCATATCTCCTCTAAGATCAATTTGAATTCTAGAGCTATGATCTGTACTCAGTGATGCTAAGACTACATTTTGTTAGAGAAAAAAAAAATCTCAGAGGAAATCTTAGAAAGATTAATCCTAAACTCCACCTGGAAAGTCTGGAAGGGATTTAAAGATTAACTAGCCTAACCTCCTTACTTTACAGATGAATCTGAGGCCCAGAGAAGTAATGTTATATCCAGTGTCAGAGTGGGACTGGGATTTGAATCCAAATCCAGTAGTAATTCCATCACATCACACTTTCATCTCCCTAAATCTCCATTCTGGCAAAATATGCCCTGCTCATGTCATAGCATCCTTTCTGTTGTTACAAAATGATGGACTTCGACAATTGTATCTCAAATAAGAATACTGTTGATTTGATTTTCAGATGTTTTTTTCTGGTGTTCTGGGCAGCAGGCATGCACCTGGAAGGTTATCTTAGAAGGCTTGGGAGAAGTTGAATGAATTATTCTATGCAATTTTATTTATTGTCTGAATTAATTTATTTGAATACCTTCTAAAATTACCTTCATATACTATTTGAGGTATAAGTCATAGCAGCCACAGAGGCAGCAAGTTGCTTGTTAAATGAGTCATCTCTGGATGAGAATCTTCCAAAGCCTCTCCCTGCTCCTCCCTTTTTTTCCTTTTCTAGTAATTGTGTTCAGAGATACTCTTCGTACCACCTTCCCCCAAATCCTGGTCCATTGTTTTTGATTTATTATTAGAAAATTATTGTGATAGGGTTGAAAAAGTGCTGCCCTTCGAGTCAGATATCCCAAGCTTATGCCTTTTAGTACCACCCCAGGCAAATCACTTCACTTTCTTGATCCTCAGCTTCTTTATTTGCCAGAAAGAAAGGCAGAGACAAAGATGGGGGTGGAGGAAGCAAGGAAGGAAGGAGAAGAAAGAAAAAGAGAGAGACAGAGGTGGTAGGGAAGAGAGAGAGAGAGAGAGAGAGAGAGAGAGAGAAATTGGTCATTCTAGAATCCCTATCTCACAGAAATGTGAAGAAAGCGGTTGGTAAATCTTAAAATCACTATATAAGCATCAGTTATCATTATCTTGGTAGAAAAGCAAGTCCATGAAGGAACCAAGAGTCTTCAGCTTGGAGAAAGGAAACATGATATTCTCTTCAAGTTATATGAAGGGCTGCCAGGTAAGAAAGGAATAATACTCATTCTGCTTATCCCTACAGGGCAGAACTAAGAGCAATGGGTAACATGTACTAAGAGGCAGATTATAAGAAGCTCAATGCATAGAAAAACTTTCAAATAATTAAACTTTCTTGATGTTTAGTGTGTTCTCTGCCAGTGAAGGTCTATAAATACATTCTGGGGATTTCATAGAGGCATTCATACTTTAGTTAAGAGTTGGCCCAGATGACCTTTGAAATCCCTTCCAACTAAAAGGACACTTAGAGAGCATCTATCCCAGCCCCTCATTTTGCATAAAGAAAAAGCTGAAAACCAGAGAGCTTACTTAAAATGAGAGATTTCAGGAAAGCTGGGAGTCTTTCCTTAAAAAGTACTCTGCAAATCAAAGATTATCTTCTGAGGCTACACAAAAGATATGCAGATATAATTGTGTTCCTTCCAACTTTCAAATCCATAAATATGCCTTCTGGGTTAATCCCATGGAAAGATGCAAATTTTTCAGAGCCCCCATTTTATTGCACTAAGTGATTGCTACTCAAGTGTGACTATGGTGAGCTGTGAAATTCCTATTTTTCAGTGCTCTGCTATGAACATTCATCAGAACACTTCCTAATTGGATGTGTTTGCCATCTGGCATTAGGTGTTTGTCTAGCTGCAGGATGGACTTGATCTCCTCATCACTTCTTTGCCTTTCCCTTTCTTTGCTGCTCTCCTGTTGGATCAGCCCCTTTCCCTGCCCCATATGATAGTTAATCGTTATGACAGGCTGGGCTATATTTAGAAAGCTGTCCGTACTCCTTTCCCCTGTGGAAAGAGAAGGCAAGTTGTCTTTAAAAATTAATCCATCTCTAGGTAGAGTGAAGCGTCAGCATAGTGAGGGTCATGGATAGCAGGGGGACAGAAGCCAGGCCAGGAGGGACCAATCCAGCAAGCAGGCCAACCCAACTTCTTCTGACAGAATGCTGAAAATGTAGGCAATAAGTCACCACAGGACATGGGCAAGCACATAGCTCAGTTAGTATGGAAATCAGGGAGCATGCATGCTCTATGACTATAGAAAGGGAAGCTAGGGAAGTTCCAAATATCATTTCATCAGTAATTACATTGGTAAATGGCGTTTACTTGTTTCTTGAATCATTACCTCATGATTACTAATATTAGCAATAAAATACATCAAAAGATATGTGATTTGATCAGGGGCAGGGAGTCTACCTGCCTAGATCAGAAACCTGCCATACCTGAAAGAATGATTTCTCAAGTTGTCAGAACCAGGACAGATTCTTCCTTTGGCGGCTAATTTTCTAAAGATTAGGACCTGCCTGAATAGACAGCCTTATAGAATACCTCACAGCCCCTCTTCAACAGAGTAAGTTATCAGAGTAATCCTAACATTTATGTGACATTTTATTATTATTACCAAGTAGTTTACATACATTAAATTGCTGAACCCTTATAACAACCTAGTAAGGCTGTCAGGACAAATGCTGTCTTCATCTTTTGGCTATTAAAAGTAAGGTTCAAAAGATTAAGTGACTTGTCCAAAGTCATCTAGCTAATAGGCTTGTAAATTATACGGTACCAATATTATTATATTCATTTTATACACTAGGAAGCTGAAGTTTAGAGAGATATTGTGTACCATTCTCAAGGATACACAGAGCAAATGGCAGAGAAAGGATTTGAACTTAACGTCTTCTGACTTCATATCCACTGTTCTTCCTATCACAATGTGGTGCCTCTATGCCATCTTATTCATGTTTTTGTTAATTCAGTATACTAAACCAATAAATCCAGCCAGCAGTTATTAAATGCCTACTCTATTACTTGGAAAAAAATTTTAAATGGTTGAGATTTCTTCCCTACTCTCAAAGGGCATACAATCTATTAGGGAAGATAATATACCTGTGTACAAATTTATCATATAAAATAAAAGATAACAAATGCATAAGAACTATACAAAATATAAAGTCTGAATAAATCAGATTGATGTCAGAGTTTGTGGCTAGGGAAAAAAATATCAGACAAGCTGTGCTTTCAGGGATGCATCTTATCATGTGCCACTTCTGTATTGGTGTAGCATGGCCAACTCCAAGGCAGTTTACGGACATGGACATTCAAGGCTTGCTTAAGTGAATGGACACAAAACAATGTACATGATGCCTCTTCTAGGAGAGGGCAGCAACAGTAGCTCTCAAACAAGGTGACACAGAGGGAAACACCAGCTGCACTCACTAGTTCTTTCTTATTCTTCCTGGGCTATCTTTGGAGAACCCAATAACAGGACTAGTTTAGAAACACTAGTTGCTTCTTTAAGTTGTTATTTCTCTCAGTTAGAGTCCAGGTAATTTCCCTTTTTGCCCACTGGACAAGAGCAAAAGTGATTTCCTGTGTCAGGGAGTAGGCTGCTAAAAATAGTATATAATAGTCTTAGAAAGGTAATCTCAAGCCATACCATAGAGGGCTTTAAAAACTAAACAGGGATGCCTATATTTAAAGCAAGGAGGTACTCTGGAGTTTCTTGGACAGCAGGGTAGCATAGTCAAGTCACTAAGCATTTATTAAGTTCTAAAATCCAGAAACTCCAGTAAGCTCTGGAGATACAAAGAGAGGCAAAACATGGTCCCTACCCTCAATGAGCTCATATTCCAATGGGGGAAGGAATGTGCACACAGTTATATGTATACAGTATATATGCAGAGTAGATGGAAGGTCATCTCAGAGGAAAGGCACTAGCAACAGATAGGGAATACGGGTAGGGAGCTGGAAAGATCTACTGCAGAAGGTAGGATTTGAGCTGAATTTTGGTGGCTACCAGGGTGGCCAGTAGGTAGAGATAAAGAGAAAGGGCATTCTGGACATGAGGGACAGCCAGCGAAAAGGTGTGGAGGAGGGAAGTGACATGGCAAGAGACAGGAAGAAAGCTGGTGTCACAAAATTATAGAGTATATGTAGAAGGAAATAAAATGTAAAAAGACTAGAAAGATAGAAAGATTTTGAAGGGATTTAATTGGCAAACAGGATGTTTTATATTTGATTCTGGAGGTAATAGTCACTTGTGAGTAAGGAGATGCTATGGTCAGACCTAGGTATTCAGAAAATCATTGTAGCAGCTGAATGGAAGATGATCTAGTGTGTAAATAGAAGTGAGAAGCAGCTAGATAGCACAGTGGATAGAGTACCAGTCAGGAAGACCTAGATTAAAATCTGGTCTTAGATGCTTCCTAGCTATGTGACCCTGGACAGGTCATTTGACCTGAATTGTTTAGCCCTTTTTACTCTTCTGTCTGAAGATCAGAGTCAGAGAGATGAACCAGTAAACTATTGTAATAATCCAGGCAAACTCTGTTTCATATATTTTGAGTTTGAGATACCTTGAAAACATCTAGTTATAAATGCTCAATAGGCAGTAATATGGTACTGGAATTCAGAATGGAACTTGAGACTAGATATATAGATCTTGGGACCATCTAAACAAAAGGGACAATTAAATTCAAGCCTAGATCATGATACTTCACTGAGAGATAAAATGAATTCCACACATTGTGAAAGATGATGTGGTGAAAAAAAATCGCTGGCCCAATAGAATAATTGTGTTCTACCTTTGACTCAGCCACCTTACTGTATATTCTAGAGCAAATGACTTATCTTGCTGGGCCTCAGTTATCTTATCTGTAAAAATGAAGGAGTTAATTGACAATATCACTAAAGTTCCTTCTAGCTCTAACATTCTTTATTCTTATTTTCTATGTTAAAAGCATCCTTTCAGCCCTGATATAATTGATTCCAGCAACCAATGTTCTAAGGTCCTTTTAGGCACTAACATTCTATATTCTGTGATTCTTTGACTGTGCTAGGATATTTGAGATTAACAAACAGAGCACGCTCAGAGCTGAACTTTTGTCTGCCCCTGGAGAATCTTAAAATAACTGATAATCTACCCTCCGATCTCTGTTATTGGTGTGAAAGCAAGGTCTGTTATCAAAATCAGAGCCCCTATGAAGGCACTAGGCTATTTTAGTAAGCATCAAAGACAAGACAACATCTCCAATAACCAGGGCTTGGGACAAAGCCAACCTGCAGGGAGTTTGAAAGAAATGTCAGTCATAAATTAACGTCATCAGGGTCAAGGCCTAAGAGGAAAGGGCTGACTCTGAGGAGGCAGTCAGTTATCCGTTGTACAGGAATGTGAAGAAATGCTTTGACTCCCAAAGTATGCAGAAGGGAAGTTCTCAGGATAGCACTGATATCAGGGAGGGACCGATTATACAGAGAACTGGCTTCTGGTTTGACAGTGACGGGCCTTGAAATCATTCCATACAAGAGTGGCTGAGAGTCTGGGAATGTTTTAGTCTGAAGAAGGGAAAGCTTTGGAGAGACAGGAGAAAGGAAGCAAAAGTTTCAGTTAAGCATTTGAAGGGCACTCGTGAGGCAAAGGGAGCAGGCTCATCCCTTAGATGGATGAATGAGGGTAATAGTGGGAAGTTGTGTGGAAAGGCAGATTCAAGCTCAAAACAATTAAAATCTTCCTAATAGGTATGTCTATAAGTAGAATGGATTACTGGGAGGCAAGAAGCACTCTCAGTCACAAGAGGTGCTAGAGATATTCAGGCGGGGTCTGAATGGCCACCTGTCAGAGATATTGTAGTTAGGTATCATTTTGGTTAAAGTTTGTCTTCTGAGGCTTCTTTCTATCTAAAATTCTATGGGGTTTTTTTTGATTCAGTGATTCTATGAAGGGAAACAGAAACTTTGTAAATAAAATGTTTCTCCTAAGACCACTCTGATTCCTCTCTCTCCTCCCAACTTCATCTCCTTCTATTCCTTTCCCCTACTTTCCCATAGTGCGCCCATTTCCACAACATTCAGAGCTTCAAGTGATCTTGTTTTTTTCTCTTGGTGAGGAAAAAGGAGGGGCAGAAGTAGAATAAAAGAAAATGTGTGCAGACGAGGAGTCAACTTTGTGCATACAGATGAGGTTACAGGTCAGGTCAGTGTACATGTGGGAAATGGATCTTAGTAGGTGTAAAGGGGCACTTATGAGGAGAAATATGGAGGCCGAGAGAAAGAGAGAGACGAAGAGAGATGAAGGCATAAAATTGAGCATAAATATGTGTGTCTATAGAGGGATTGTGTATACAAGGATTTTATATATATAAGTAAGTATATGTATATTACATGTAATTATATAGGTTTGTGTGTATCTGCACAAAAGAAAGTGTGCAAGTATCAGTGAGAAAGGAAATGGGAGTATAGCTTTGAGATTAGGTATTGCTGTACATGTGCACTTATATGAAAGTATGTGTGTGTGTATTTGTGTGGACTTTATAAGGAGTCATATTAGTGGGTGAACGTGTAGATACCTACAATTTTTAAGAAGATATTTAGGGATATAAGTAAGAGTAGAGATTTTAAAGATGGCATAGGAAGGTGGTAAGAATAATTACACAGGGAAAACTTGTGGATCTGATGCTAACTCTGTTTAAGAATGTTACCTGGGTAAAAACACCAAAAATCATTCATTGCCCCCCAAATCTTATTCTAGACATAACCAGGGAAACCACTGGCCGAAGGGATAATTTGGGTTGTACTGGCTGATGGATGTGTTATTATCCTATTCCTCCCACAACAACTCCCCTGGCAGGAGCCACTAAAGAGACTATCCTCAGACCAGAATTGCCAGTCAGCTTGGCAGACATCCATAGGCTTTTCCAAATCTGTCCATTGGTTTTGGAAGGAGAGGAGGTTGCTTTTCAGCAGTCTGTGGTGCTGTCCATCTGGTTCAGTGAGCAAACAGCACTGCAGGGAACAGGCCATTTTTCAGAAGCTCTTGACCAGCTGGCCATTTCTGATGATGTTCCCTTCATCTGTGGGTCATGGGAGGCACACCGGCCAATATCATTTCGTAAATAAAGGAAAGGGTTCTAGTACTTTGTAGCAATTTTCTGTAGATGTGTGCTCATAGGCAAGAAGTGGCATCACCTTGTATAATTGAAATAACCTGTGCTTTGAACCTTCCATCTGAAATAAACTGGATATCGTGTCTGTATTCATGTATGGAAGCAGTAAGCACAATGGGAGAATGAGCACATGATCATAATAATAATGGCTTTTCTCAAGCACTTGAAGTTTTACAAAAGGCTTTCCTCACAGCACTTTAAGGTGCAAATGTTATCTCCATTTTAAATAGGAGGAAATTGAAGCTTAGTGTAATGCAGTGACTTGTCTAGTCATAGAAAAAGGAGTGAGAGCCAGGATATGATCCCAGGCATTCTAACTAAATGCAGTGTTTTTTTTCTACTAGGACTAGATTTTCCACTTACTAGCTTACTGACTGTGACCTCAACTACTTTGCTGAACTTGCCTGAATCTCAGTTTTCTCAGCTGGAAAACTGAGATAATAATAGTCCTTGTTGTGGCTAATTCACAGGATTAGTATGGCATGCTAATGAAAATTTATATGTCCTTATAAATTCTAAATAGCTTTACATGTAAAGGATTCTGAAGATTATAATGATATTTATCAACAGTATCTTGTCATGCAACCTTAGAATTATAGAATCAATGGGTTTGGGATCTGAAAAGGAATTTATGGGCCATCTGATCCAAGCTTCTTATTTTATAGATAATTAAATTAAGAACTAGGCTATTTAAGTGACTTGTCCAAGCACATGATTAAATAGAGTGAATTAGTGAGAAATTCAGGAGTAGAACTCAGATATTTTGACTATCCATTTCTCCTTCCAGTGGCATCCATCTTCCTCCTTTCAAGAGGCAACAAGTTGGCATAGTGGAAGAGTACTGGACTTGGAGTCGGAAAGATCTAAGTTTAGATCCTGCCTCAGAATCTTAATAGCTATGTTACTCCCAAATAGACCCTTTAACCTCTCTCAGCAGTAGAATGGGCTCACCTCACTTATGGTGAACTCTCCATTACTTGGGGGAATTAAAAAAATTAATGACTACTCAGCATCATGCATCAGGAAAAGAGATGGATTAAGTGACTTTCCCAAATATGAGATCCTCTGATTCCATCATTAATACAATAAGTACTTAGATCTCAGAAGAGGAAGAGATCACACTAAGACAGCCAGAGGAAGTTTTTTTCTAGAGATAAAATACTAACAAAATAGTAAATTGTTCTTGAATCTCAAAGTGAACAAACTCTCACTACAGCTAGCTTGGCATTTATCCTTTGTTTATCAGGAAGTAGCAGGGGTCTAACCAGAGTTATTTTTGGCCTGTAGACATCCATCTGT
Organism: Gracilinanus agilis; assembly: GCF_016433145.1. Taxonomy (NCBI): domain Eukaryota; kingdom Metazoa; phylum Chordata; class Mammalia; order Didelphimorphia; family Didelphidae; genus Gracilinanus; species Gracilinanus agilis. Next base: position 694,032,973 of record NC_058130.1, on the reverse strand, counting down.
TGTAATGTCATCCCTATCCCAGCGACCCTGATATTCATAGGCTTTGCGGGCATCTATATAATCACAACAACACTTTAATATGGTCCAGGAAGTATTTCACTTCTCTTAGATAATCCAGGGGAAAAAACTTTATCTTTATGGTTCTCATGTTGGGGATGTGGCTTTGAATTCCTAATAGAATCTATACAGCACAGTTGTCACTTATCACTTACTGCCCTGTGTTCTTTTTCTTTTTATGTATATATCTCATGTCCACAACTGTACTGAAAACTTCTGGGGTTAGGGGGGAACTATAATTCATACTTCAAAAAAATATATCAAGAACCTAGCACATAAAGTATGAATTATAATACCCTACTAGTAGGTACTTAGCTGGCCATAGAATCCTAGCATTAGAAAGGGTCTGAAAATGTACCTCATTCAACTCTTAGTCAATTTGAAATTTACTGATCAATCTGTTAAGAACTTACCATGTGCAAAACACTAGTTGGGGGTGGGGGGTGGGGTACAAAGACAAAATGAAAGAATACCTTCCCTTAAAAATCTTATATTCTATTGAGGAAAATAGCATAATCTAGGCTGGGAAGAAATTAGCATTTGGGAGGAACAAGAAAGGCTTTATGGAGGAGAAAGTGTCTGAGCTGAGCTTTGAAGGGAAGAAGGGATTCTAAGACAGACTAGAAAGAATCTTAAGAATATGGCATATTCAATTTGGAATGTAGAGTTATACAAAGAATAATCCATCAGAGTTTCTGGGTTCTCATTTTGCCACCAAATCATTGTATGAACTTGGGCAAATCATTTAATATCTCTTGGCCTCAATTTTTTGATTGTACCTTACTCTACCATTTACTAGCTACATGACCTTGGATAGGTCACTGAACTTCTCTAGGGTTGAGGTTTTCTAACCTGAAAATGGAGGAAGTGAAACTGTTTGATCTCTAAGATTAGATCATAATGCCTCTGATCATCTTACAAATAAAAGAAGTCCATTAGGTTATATAATTTGACAAGAGATGCAGTTATTTAGAGAGGGTACTGGGCATGACTAGCCCTGTCATTTTTTAGAAGTAGAAACTAAGGTCCCAGAAAGTGAAATGCCTTGGCCAGAAGTCCTCCAGCAAATTAATGGCAGCCCTGGGACTAAGACCTAGGTCTTTAGATTCAGAGTCTCATTTTCTTGGTCACTTTATTACACTGTTTGGCACTCTTGGCAGCCTTTAGATGATTATAGTTTCCTCTGTCTCCTCTTGTCCCTCTGTATCACTTAGAATTGGTGTTAGTCAAGCAGAGTATTCAGGTAGGGTAAAAAGAAACATAATTATGGCATCAGAGAGAACTTTATCAAAGGGTCTTTTGAGGCCAATTCATAGAAACTTGACATTATTGCACTGGTATTGGCTTTTCCTGGAATCATTAATATGTGTATACACATATATACATACACACACAGTTGGTTTGATTAATGATCATATTATGTACAAATCTCAAGTGATTTAATCAGTAAGCTATACTTGGCTCCCAGTGAACCCTGAGAAATTGGTAGCTATTAGCAATGTCGAGACCCTTGTAGCTTTTGTGGTAGCACCTTAGCCCTTTATTACTAGTATCTTGGTATCTAGTCCATAGATTGGAATGTAGTTTTCACCAAAGGATTTGTCACCATTAGCCTACTCATTTACAATCTCAGACAAACCTACAATATTGTATACATTCAATCATAGAAATGAGTGTGGACTAAAAGGAGCATTCAATTTAGAGTTCTAAGACCTGGGTTCAAATCCCAGCCCTGCTATTTACTACCTATGGGACCTTGGAAAAGTCAATTAACTTCTCTACACATCAGTTTCCTCATCTATAAAATGATGAGATTCAGCTACATGAACCTTCTAGATTTAAAGCTATGATCTTACCTGTGTAATTTTGGGCAAGTCGGTTTCCGTATCCTGAACCTCAGTTTCCTCATCTATAGAATGGAAACAATATTATTTCCATTATCTACCTCAGTTCTTGTGAGGATCCAATGAGATAACATGTGTAAAGTGCTTTGTCATGATAGAAATCAAATGTTTTATTGACTAGTATTGTTATAGTATGTTGTTGTTGTCTCATATCCATTCCCAACTAGCTGTGAGATCTTGGGAAAACCATTTTACCTTCTCTGGGCTTCAATTTCCTCATCTTTCAATCTATGGGATTGGACTAGATAACATTTTAAAGTCAACATCTTCACCTGTAATAGTGTATTTTGTGTTCTAACTCTTTTAAGGTCCAAAGTCACTGCTAGTTCTAACATTTTATTTTTCATTATCTTTAATTTCATGGCTGTTCTAAGTATCCTTTACCTCTTATATGTTCTTTACAATTAAAAAAAACATTCAGCCAACTTTGTAGATTATTGGTAATGTAGAATCATCTACCACTATAACTTTATGTGATTGTTTCTCAAACTAAACATGACACATCCCTCCCACTACACTCAAAAATGAATACACACAGTGGTAGATAAGTTCTGACAAGTCTATTGAACACAATTACAGAAAATTCCAAGTAATTATTTACTATTTTCTGGTGGTAACAAAAAGAAAGAAACAAATAGCTGGCACTTATATTCATTTTTGAAGTGTATAAATCACTCTATATGTTATCTCATTTGACCTGGGAGGTAGGTATTACAGATATATTTTTAACCACATTTTATACATGAAGATTCTATAGCTTAGAGAGTTTGTAACTTACCCCTAGTCATATAGCTAATAGGTATCAGAATCAGCATTTGAACTCCAAGTCTCTCTTCATTTTAAGTTCAATGTTCTTTTTCTATAGTTTTTTCCCCATAGTTTCTTGTTTTTTGATTTTTTTTAAAGATAGACTCTATGATAGACTTGGTATTTTCACCTCTCAACCACTACTATTTGATTACAGTCATGGAACAGAGAGAGGCAAAGTGAAGAGCTCTGGATTTGGTATTGGAGTCAGATTTCTTAGAGTTGGAATTAGAGCATAGAACCTGTTAGCTATGTGACCTTACCTTCTCTAAACTATGTGATCTGTTTATCAAGGCTCATGATGCTTTTAAGACTTATCCTAATGCCTTTGTCAGCTTTGCTCAGCAACTATCACTTGCTTTCCTCTCACTCATTCAAGAGATACTTCATCAATTAATAAATAAAACCAATGGTGGCTACACTCATATCTTTTTAGACAGATAGTATTCTGAAAGAAAAGTAAGCTATCACTGTGAGGTGGGGCTTATTGCTTTCCTCTGAAGTACACAGTAGTTCTAAAGGAAAATGACAGGGCTTATCTCTTTCTTATTGACTTTAGGCTAAAAGTAATGGCCATTACTTTTATTAGAAGTTCCTAATCCTTGCCAAAGTGTAGATTTAGATCCTGTCCCTTCATGTCTCTGCTTACTTTTCCAAGGATTTTCCAATTTTATACATGTATATTGGTTTGCTTTTTTTTCTTTGCTGAGCTAGAGAAAATAATTATCTCTCTAATTAAAACACTTCTCAAGTCTTTCCATGCATAAATAGTCATAAAGTTATGGAATTCAGGGGCAGCTGGGTTGCTCAGTGGATTGAGAGTCAGGCCTAGAGACCAGAGGTCCTAGGTTCAAATCTGGCCTCAGACACTTCCCAGCTGTGTGACCCTGGGCAAGTCACTTGACCCCCATTGCCCACCCTTACCACTCTTCCACCTAGGAGCCAATTCACAGAAGTTAAGGGTTTAAAAAAAATTATGGAATTCAAGGAAAGAATATAGTCTGGCAGGTTGTCTATCTCCCACCTCTATTTGAACATTCCAGAAGGAAAAGTCTATTATTGAACATCTCCACTCATTAGAAATCCTACCTTATACCAAATAGAAATCTACTTCCTTAAAACTTTTATCTATACCTTATGCTTCAAACTACAATGAAAGAGTCATAGACTTATAAAGCTGGAAGATAAACTAATTTAAAGGTCATTTAACCCAACCTCCACATTTTGTGGAGGTTGAAGTTGAGGCCATGAAAACTGAAGTGATTTATTCCAGAATATACAGCTTAGTTAGCTGTAAAAGTAGTACTAATCCAAATCTAGTTGCATTTGCTGAAATGCAATCTTAGAAAATGGCCCCTTCATATATCCTCTGGTAATTGGAGAAAGTTGGGAAATATGAAGATTATGACAACAGAAGCTGTCTTTAGTTTGAAGGGCTATTGTATGCTCCTACCCAGGAAGACTTGATTTTGCCTTTTATTATCCTAATAAGGAGACAGGTAATCCTCATGGTGGTGGGAAGGAGGGCAGACAGGAGAAGAAAGAGAAGGCTGGGGTAAAATGTGAATCCAAATAAACATAAAGCAAAAGGTTCCACCAGTCCAATCCAATCCCTGGGTTTCTTCAGAGCATCCAAATCCAAGGGATTAAAATAAAAGAGAAATTTGATTATAAGAACAAAGAAAATGAGGCTGTTGAACTGGTTGGCACTAGATCAAGATATAGGGTGTGTTAAAGAAGTTGGCTATTTGCTTGATTTAACCATCTGTCTAGAGCAGTGATTCCCAAAGTGGACGCTACCGCCCCCTGGTGGGTGCTGCAGCAATCCAGGGAGGCGGTGATGGCCACAGGTGCATTTATCTTTCCTATTAATTGCTATTAAAATTTAAAAAAATTAATTTCCAGGAGGCTAAGTAATATTTTTTTCTGGAAAGGGGGCAGTAGGCCAAAAAAGTTTGAGAACCACTGCTCTAGAGCTTTTGTCTTTTATATCAGCTTCTTGGATTTACTACTCCTGTCCTTTAGTTTTGTGTTAGCTCACTCCAAGGCCTAGATTCTCATGCCTTGTCTTGATTCAGACACTCCAAAAAAACTGTTCATATTTGGATTGTTAATGAAAAATTTATATATAATATGCAGTATTGGGAAAGGAAAACATTATTAATAGCAAAAATAGAGACTTGGAAAAAAACACATTTTATGGCCCTCAAGCTAACATTCTTCAAATTGGAAGATTGAAAGAAACAGTAAATTGGGAAAGAATATAGCAAGGCTGGTCTGTGGAAGCAATATCCGACATTTGTTGGCACAGACCTAATGAGAGGTAATGCATGGTTCCCTGCATAGCTTGATTTATCCAAGCTGTAAATAGTCTGAGGGTGTTCAGACAGTTTGAGTGTTAGGGAAATTGCTTGAAGAGTCATTGAAATGGCCGATAAATACAGAGGCTGATACTCATTGGTAAAACTCTATTCAATTTCCAATTGTTGCCTGGTTTGTTTGCTACTGCCATATTGCTGGGTGAAAGCTTGAGATGGGGTCCACAAATAACGTTCTTCAGAAATGCGGGTTCCAACTTATAAACTCAGTCTCCATCTATCCAATAGTTTTTTGTCCCTTCCTCCTCTACCTCAGCTTTGCTGCTATCAAAACTCAGAAACAATCACAGGTATCTTCTTGCTTATTGAACTTTGAAGTCATTTTCTGAGTGTGGAAGTCTTACTTTATGAAAATATAGTAGTGAAGTGTTATATTTAGGGCCCTTAAATTATACCACAGGTTGATGGTATAAAGTCTTAATTAACTTCACTAGTCCACCAATATCAAAAAACTGAACCCTTAATACATGTATAACCCAGTAGAATTGCTTGTCAGTTCCGGGAGGAAGACAACATGAGTCATGTAACTTTGGAAAAGTTATGTGTAAATTTGTTATTGAAATAAAATAAAAATAATTTAAAAAAAAATAAAAAAGATTGGCTCTTCAAGTAATAAGAGTCTAGTAAAAAGACATTAGTGAGGAAAGAGATAATACACATGGATGCCCTGGCCATCTTCTCAGGTGTTGACATACCAGAAGTACACAAAAATGCCCAGGGAAGACTCCCAGGGCTCTTAACAATGCAACTGTTCTCTTCCTGAATCACAGAGTCTTTTTTTGGGATTGAATCACTTTTTTCAAACCACAAGTTTCCATAATAGCAGGTAGTCTAGGTTTAGCATCAATAGGATACACTGTTCCTTCTCATTCTCCCCCCTTCTTGTTTCTTCACAAATAGGTCCTTCTGAGCTTTTAGAAATCTGCTTGGCATTATCCAGACCCTTGTGCTGAATCTGCTCAGCTGACTGTGCTGTGCCCAAGTTTGCTGCTACAGACCTATCCATGGTGCTGACATGGAGCCTAGTCTAGGATTAGTTCTCTTTAGTAACTACTTTCTCTCTCATTCATTATATATTCTGACTTCTTCCTCTTGCTCACAGAGACAAAAACTAAATTTATATCTGCCCATACGTCTCTGATCTACAAGAGTCTTAGAGACTAGACATCTCTTTAAGGGCCTAGTAATAGCTAAGTAGACTCCAAAGATCTGGCTGTGACTACACTAAGGAAACCATGGCTGATGAGCTTTGAGAATGCTGATGTAGTCTTTCTCATTCCCCAGGGCAATATGTAGAAAGTATATAGAAGCAAAGAGAATCATAAGCTCCAGGATGATGTTACTAAAAAGGAATACTGTGTATCTAGTCCTTTAGCTCAGGTCTCAGAGACACATCTTAAAAATATTTTAATAAAAGTTTATCATTGAACATCAATACAGCCTACTAAACTTCCTTAGAAAGTATTTATATTTAAATATATTAATTTCCATGCTGAAAAAAATCACAATACATAGTACATTTTGATTACTGTCTCTAAGTCCTTATCAGAATTACCTTTTTATTCCTTCTCATTCATCATATGGCCATAGTTTGTGTATTCTCCATTCTTATTGTTGTTTTTTCTTTGCATTATTTCATAAAGAATATATTTCCAGATTTCTTTACATAGCTCATATTTGTCAGGAAATCCTATTAAAAATACTATTGCTTTTATGTGCCACAGTTAACTTAACCATTTTTGTATTGTTAAACATTAGGAGGAGGTGGTGAGGGCTTATATGTAATATTGATATATTGATAGGTTTTCTTTTCAGAACCATATTTTAGGAAGGATATTAATAAGCTGAAGCACATCCAGAGTGACCAGCAGGATTAGGGTATTTAAAATATGTCATTCAGGGAACAAGGGATATTTAATCTAGAGAAGAGACAACTTAAGGGATATATAATAGCTTTCTTCAAACATTTGAAGGCATGTTGTGTGGAAATAGTATTAGTCTTATTCTGTTTGGTCTAAGATAATTAGGAATGATAGTCGGACATTATAAGAAGGCATATTTCTGATGAATTGGGATAGGTTAACTTCATATAATAATGAGTTCTGTGTTTTTTGAGTTTTTCAAGCACAGGCTAGATGATGATTTATTTGGAATGCTGTGCTTTCTGTTTCCTATAGCTCTGGGTACATAGGAGGCATGCAGGAAAGATTTCTTGATTGATGAATTGACTGAATAACTGTGCAATAATTTAGAGTGAGAAGATAGAGGGGAAACTCATACCTCTAAAGGGCTTGGTATAGTAAAAAGAGCTTAGTTTTGGGGAGCCAGCATTCAAACTCTGCTATTGATTGAATCCTTATAAGAAAGACTTTAGGCAATCCCCTTAATCTGTCTATTTTGTAATCTAAAAAATGAAAGGATAGAACAAGATTATCTCTAAGATCCTTTCTAGTTATAACATTCCATTTTCTTTAAGATCACTGTTCTCCATGATCTTTAGGATTCTGTATTGTTACTTGCTATATAGTATATTGTGGGTACCTACCAGCTTTAACATGCTGTGCTCTGAAGTCATTTCTAAGCTGCTAATTCTGTGAATCCATGAAACACAGATTCTCTCATTTTAAAACTGAAAATTATATTTATAGTAAATTTAGATTTACCTTGAAAGGGGAGTTGAAAACAAGATAGATCAAAGCCCCCAAAAGCCTAATTTTACCATGATTAAAAATGTAATATGGGTATCTGGCCTTTAGTCTGATTCAGAGTTGAGTACTGATGGTGAATCTCTCCTCAGTATTTCCAAGACAATAAAAACTGACCTATCACTTACCAATAGATTACAGAAGAAAATAATTCCTTTCTATCAAGGAGAAGTTGTATGCGTATGTTTGTATATGTTTAATTTCACTGTTTTCTTGGACTATAACCTGTGTTTCTATTATCAGTATGCCTTGATGTCTTCAATGAAAAATGGGACAGTATAGTCTTCAGGAAGGAGATGGCCAAGAAATCTATAGCAATTTAGCCTCAACCAATTTTGAGTTTATGGTTAAAAATCATAATTGACAAAATACTTTATAGTAAAAAAGCACTTTATAAGCATTTTCTCAGTTGATCCTCCTCACCACAAAAGGAAGACAAGGATAATCATCCTTCTTTTGTGGAAGAAACTAAGTTTCAGAGAGGTGCAAGGATTTGCCCATGAGCACTCAGCTAGTAAATGACAGCAGAGTTGAGATTTCAATGCATATGTCTCTCCAAGACCTGTTTTTTGCCCCATTGTTAATGCTAGGTTAGAAAGGAAAAAGGAGCAATCTTATTCCTGTTTGATATTTGAAGAATCAAAGATTAAGTGATTTGCTAAGGGCATGTAGTTATCAAGTTAATTGAAAAAGGACTAGATCTAGATACCTAAACCTAGGATCTTTCCATTATCTCCTTTTACTTAAGGAAATAAAGAGTGTAAATGAAACTTCAAGAGGAAGAATTAAACTAAGAAGAAAAACTGAATTCAAATTGTCAAGGTCTGAGAAAGGGTGAAAATCAACAGTGGGCTCCTTGGGAGATATCCAACATCCCAGGATAGCAGTCCTGCCTGATGCTAGAACAGTTACTTCTATTGGTACTTGTGCCCACTACACCCTTCTTTAGGGAACATACTTAACTGGTTCAGTTCAGTTTATAAAACTAAAGAGGATATTCGAGGCAGCTGGTTGGCTCAGTGGATAGAGAGATGATCCTGGAGTCAAGAAGACCTGAGTTCAAGTACAGCTTTAGACACTTACTGGAGCTTAGGGGACCAGAGAAGTTTCCCTTCCTTTGCAGTGATATTGAGGGGATAGGAAATCAGCATTTAGCAAGAGACTCATCATCACAATGGAGGCTTTCCAGCCTTACTGACTCCTTGGCTTTGCCCTTACTGCCCTACTACAATCTCAGCTCCCCAAATCATGTATGGTATGCTATGCCTACCTCCTTCATAAAGCCTTCCCTGAAGGCTACTACTAAGGAGAAGATAGTAGAGACAGGTATAGAGCACAATGAATTAAATGCTGAATTAACAGTCAGGAAATCCTGAGTTCAAATCTAACCTCAGACACTTAATGGCTTTGTGACCCTGGGCAAGTCAATTACTGTCTATCTTGATTTCCTCAGCCCATAAAATGGGGATAATAATAATACTCAACCAGGGTTATTCTGATGATCAAATGAGATAATGCTTATAAAGTCCTTAGCTCAGGGCCTGGTAAATAGTAGACACTTGTAATAAGGGGGTAAAGTGGGGGGGGGGGAGGGACTGAGATGTCCATAGAGATGGGCCAGTGTTGAAAATGTCTCTCAGCTTCCCTTTTCTATGCCCCACCTAATACAGTGGCAATTGAGGGGTTTCTCTGGCAATGATGGTTGTTCAGAGATTTGTGCCAGCCCCCAGAGGATGCACTGAACACTTCTCAAAAGGGTTGGATAAGTGGGAACCCCAAGCAGTGAGGCAGGGAACCCCAACTTTGACAAGTCTCCCCTTTGTCAATAAGGCTGCATGACGTGGGTGGGGGGGGGGGGTCCCAGCTGAGGCAGTAGCTCTGAATGTAAGGCTGCCTCCAGACCTCTTGCCTTTCTTTTCCCTTGAGATGACTAGTCTTTGGCTCTTGTAATCTGACTTCTAATTGTTTATTACAAAGAGCAGGAAGGTGGGTATAGGATGGTGGGATCAGGAAGCCTTATTAGATCAGTTTCCTACAAGGTTCTTCCTTATGAGGATCCACCGGACTGGATACAACTCACAAGTTCTCCTCCCCTTCCCCAAATACTATTTGAAACTATTCCTATCAAGAACTATCAAATTGTCATGAACAGGGTCTTTGTAAAGACGGAGTGAGGTATCTTGGGGAGTTTGGGATTTGCTCCCATGTAGAGTCCCAATCCTATGAAAATTCAATGATCCTGGATCAAGCTGTTGTTGTTTAGGATCGCTGATGAAGATCACAGGCTCTTTGGCAATCTCAGAGTCCTATAAATCCTCAGTTTGGCTCTTGGAGTTCTCTAGCAAATTCCTTTGGTTCTTTCTCCTTGTCCTTGTCCTTGTTCTTGTCCTGGTCCTTGTCCTTGTCTTTCTCCTTGTCTTTCTTCTTCTTCTCCTCCTTCTCCTCCTTCTCCTCCAAAAACCACCTCAGGGTTCTTTTTCCAAAGATCCTCCTCCAGTCCTTCCAAGTGTCATTCTCCTTCTCAGCAGCTTCAACATTCCATTTCAAAAATACGTCTCTCTCAGCCCTTGCTCTCTACACACTTAATAAATGTTCATTTTCTTCCTTCCTTGTCATAATTCTGTAGAATATATATTTATATATGTGTCTTAAACCCTTGTAGCTAAGCTATAATAATCTCTGAGGGAACTGTCATTTTGTATAAAAACTCTGCCTATAGAATGCAATGATCCAGGACAATTCTAAGGGACTTATGAGAAAGAACACTATCTACATCCAGAGACAGAAATGTGGGAGTAGAAACACAGAAGAAAAACAACTGCTTGATCACATGGGTCAACAGGGATATGATTGGGGACTTAGACTCTAGACCATGGGTCGGCAACGTATGACTCTCGAGCCATATCTGGCTCTTTTGAGGGCCAGATATGGCTCTTTCTGCAGGGGCCATAAAGTCAATTTTTTTTCAGGCGCTGTTACAGGAGCATGCACTGTGAGCACTGTATGGCTCTCACGAAATTACATTTTAAAAAATGTGGCGTTTATGGCTCTCACAGCCAAAAATGTTGCCAACCCCTGCTCTAGACAATCACTCTAGTACAAATATTAATCATTTGGAAAAAGGTCTTGATCAATGACACATGTAAAAGCCAGTGGAATTGCTCTTTGGCTACAGGAGGAGGGTGGGAGGAGAGGAGGGAAAGAACATGAATCATGGAACCATGGGAAAATATTCTAAATTAATTAAATAATTAAATAAACTTAATATTAAAAAAAATGAATTCTGCCTATAGTTCACAACTCATATTTTGGGAAGAAGATTGAGGAGTAGGCTTTGGAGGAGAGAGGTTGAGAAATAGAGATTAGAAATTTGAAATCTAATTCCAGCTTCCCTGTTTACTAGATGAAACGCCTTAGGCAAGTCATTTCATCTCCCAGATCATCCCCTTAGTCTTGAATATGCATAGCTGGGCATGTTATATAGTTAAAAGGGAAGGAAAAAAGATCCTTTCAGAGAGGAACATCCAGGAAATCACAAAACTTTTCGACAACAGATTTCTAAAGAGAAATTCCCTAAATGGACTTCAAGTTCTAATGCCTCTGATCCTCACCTTCAGCCTCCTTACTTCCCTTAAATTGTCCCAAAATATTTCCTCTTTCTGTGATAACTGAAAATTCCATGCAATTAAGCTCCTTTCTTTTGTTTAAAAAAAAATTGAACTGTTTCCTATTGACTTCATGTATGATCTCCCCAGGCCTCCTTACCACATCACTGATTTTCATGGTCAGGATTTTACATGGCACTGCCACCCTGGTTGTCACCTCAATATTCTGGCGTAAAGATTTCCCCAGGGTCAACATAATCTATCTATTCTCAGGGTTCAGATGTAGCTCAGGTTTCAGACCTCTGCCACCAATCATTTCCAGATACAGCTCCATATTGATCTTGCTTCTGCTCCTAAAGCATTCACCCTACAGTCCAGAGAAAGGGAAGTAGATGCAGATATCAATTAGGCTGTTCAATAGCGCCTGTACCTATTCCTCTGGGCACTTCACAAACTTAAGCTTTCACTTGTGGCTGCAGCAGCTACTGCTAATTGGTTTAATTCTGCCTCCATTAGATAGTAGGCAAACTGAGAAAGCATATTGATTAATAGTTTGTTGAAACTTTCCATACTATTGTAAGTGCAGAGAGAGCCATTACTTAGAACAAATCCAAATCTTAGAATGTTGCAGTTGGGGAGAACCCTTTGAAAATAGAATGCTAGAACCTAGGACACAAGACGTGACATCACAGAATGATTGAAGTAGAAGGGCCTGAGAACATGAAAATGTTAGGACATAGAACATTACAACAGTAGTGGATCTTTAAAATAATGTCCTATCTGATCAAGCCCTTGTTTAAGAGGTAACGAGAGCTTATAAAGAGAGGAAATTGAGGTCCTGAGAAGCAGAGATGTGTTGAGCTTACACAGCTCCTTACTAATAGAGTCAGTACTAAGATGCCAATTTCTTAAAATCCAGCTTAGTGTTTTTTGTTACACTGTGGCTTTAGCCAAGTGTCATAGTGGATGGAGCACTGGATAAGTCAGGAAGACCTGAATTCCAACACTGCCTCTTATACTTCTAGCTCTGTGACCTTGGGCAAGGAACTAAATCTCTCAGCCTGTTTCCCATCTAAAAATGGGGATAGGAGGCAGCTGGGTAGCTCAGTGTATTGAGAGCCAGGCCTAGAGATGGGAGGTCCTAGGTTCAAATCTAGCCTCCGACACTTCCCAGCTATGTGACCCTGGGCAAGTCACTTGACCCCCATTGCCTATCTCTTAGCACTCTTCTACCTAGGAGCCAATACACAATATTGACTCCAAGATGGAAGATAAGGGTTTTTGTTGTTGTTTTTGTTTTTTCAAATAAATAAATAAATTAGAATGGGGCTAATAATAATTTCTACTTCATAGACTTGTAAGGATCTAATAAGATAATAAATGTAAAGCTCTTTGCAGACCATAAAGTTCTATATAAAGCTAGATGTTAATATTAAAGTATCTATTTGTTTCTCAGAAATAAATGAAGGTTCATAGCTATCAAGTAATAGAAGTGTATTATAACTTCCAGTTTGGTCTTTCTACTAAGGCAATACTTTTAAATGTAGTAAACATTAGTAAAATTTTATAGTATGTGCAATTCTAGGTACTGGAGTTACATGGACAAAAATGAAACCATCTTTGAGAGTTTACAATTTACTCTCATACAACAGGGGCATTCTATTGAAAATTAGGATTTTTTTCTGACTTTTATTATAAAAATATATATAACTCCATTAAATACTTTAGATTTATTAAGGAAAGTAGGCTATTATAGAATAACTTATAAAAGAATAAACATTAAAGTATAATTCATTACCTTTCTCACTAATCCTTAATTCATTAAATCACAATTTAAGCTAATACTGATTTTACACAGGCCTTTCTGACCAAGCTCTTTTATAATACACTAATTCTTAAATTGGTTCTCAAAGCCTCTTGGGCCTTTTATTGGCTCTCTCAGCCCCACACTAATATGACATCAATGACCTCTCTTATGCGGAGAATCATAAGGTTGCAGAACATTATAACTAGAAGGACCTTGGAGATCATCTTCTTTTCAAAACCATTTAATTTAATATATGAAGAAACTAAATCCCAGAAAGGTCAGACAATTTGTCTAAGGTCTTTCCACTGCTAATAGCATTGGGTATCCTCCTCATAGTACTCTGGTTTCTTCTAGACTAATCAGAAAGATTAGTCAGCTCTCAATCAGCTGGCATTTAGTAAGCACTTACTATGTACCAGGCACATACCTACTTTGTTGTCAAATCTTATTGATTCTACTTCTTTAACATCTTTTACATCTTTCCTCTTTTCTCTGTCTCTCACCACAATCTCTGGCCTTCATCACCTCTCTACGGACTATTACAGTAACATTATATGTCCTCCCTGAATCTAGTCCATCCTTCTCCCATCTATCCTCTGCAGAGTTACAAAATTCATAATCCTATAGCATAGGTGTGACCATATCTTTACCCTGTTGAGGAAGTTTCAATAATTCCTATTACCTTTAGGACAAGATCTTCTAATTGGCATTTAAAAGCTTTTAATTATCTAGATCTGTCATCTTTCTTTTTTCTCCTTTTTAAAAATTTTTTACATATAGATACAATTTTCATAATCACTTTCTGACATTTTTCAATCCATGTTCTCTCCCTTTTCCCCTTTTCTTCCCCCTCCTCCAGATAACAGGTAACATGATTTAAGTTATATATGTGCTGTCATGCAATACATATTTCCATGCTGGTCATATTTTGAAAGATACATCACTTATAAAAAAAATTTACAAAGGAGTTAAAGTGAAGAATGTATGCTTCAATTTGCATTTAGATTTTGTCAATTCTTTCTTTGATGGCAGATAGTCTCTTGGAGTTGTCCTGGATCTTTGCATTGCTGATAATAGTTAAGTTATCCACAACTGATCATCATATATTACTGCTGTTACTGTGTACAACATTCAATTTACCTTATCTTTCTAGGCCTTTTGCACACTACTTTCCCGATGCAAACATTTCTTCCCTTTCACATTTGTATCCCAAAGGCCTAATAGTGTTAAATTCCCAAACAATGTTTTCCATTTATAGAAATAATAATTCCAGGAGAGACATCCTGAAAGAGTATAAAGAACAGTAGATTCAGGATCAAATTCGAGTTTTGAGTTGGATACTTATTAACTGAATGGCTATGGGTAAATCATTTAGGCTTTCCAAATCAGTTTCTTCCTGTAAAATGGGCTTCTGACTTCATCAACTGAAAGTGCTCTCTCCAAAGTTACCAATAATCTCTTAACTGATAAATGTAATAGCTCTCAGTTTTTGTCTTTCTTGACTTCTCTGTGGTAAATCACCCTCTTCTCCTTGATACTCTTTATTCTAGGTTTTCAGAATACTTCTCTCCCCTGGTTCTCCTCCTACCTATATTATTGCTTGCATGTTTAGCCACATTTTGCTAACCATGGATATTCCACTTCACTTGGTTATCTCCACTCTCATATGTTCAGTGATCATCTCTATAATCTACTTCTCCTATCCTAACTTCTCTGCTGACCTCTAGTCTTATATCTCTGACTATTAGGCATCTTGAACTGGGTATCCTACATTTTGTGGATGTCTTAAATTCAATATATACAAAACTGATAGCATGCCTTCAAAATCTTCCACTCTTAAGGGCACCACCATCTTCCTAGTCCCCTAGGCTCACAACCTCGGTGTCATCCTCAATTCTTCTTTCTCTCTCACCCCAATCCCCTTCTATCTAGTCTGTCCCAGAGCCTGTTGATTTTAATTTTGTAACCTCTTGCTTTCTCCTATGATACTGCCTCCACCCTGGGGCAGGCCCTTATCACCTCATGTCTACCCTATTGCAATAGCCCACCTATGGATTCATCTGTCTCAAGTTTCTCCCTCCTCTAGTCCATCCTCCCTTCAGCTGTCAGAATGATCTTCCTAAAGCTCACACATACACACACACACACACACACACACACACACACACACACACACACAATTTCAATGGTTCCCTATTGCCTCCAGGCAAATATAAAATTCTCTGTTTGATGTTCAAAGCCCTTCATAACCTCCTGCTCCCTTCCCTTCCTAGTCTTTTTGCACCTTACACCTCACTCCTTTTCTGTGATTCCTGCTGTTTATCAGACCAGATATTCAGTTCCAGGTGTTTTTGCTGGCTATCCTGCCATGCCTAGAGTTCTCTCCCTCCTCACCTTTTGCCTCCTGGCTTCCTTCAAGTCCTAGCTAAAATTCCACCTTCTACAGGAAGCCTTTCCCAACCTGCTTTGGGCAAGGACTATCTTTTATCTTTTTCTGTATCCCTAATGCTTAGCAACATGCCTGGCATGGAGCAGGCACTCAGTACATGTCTGATGACTGATTCGACTTACCTATTCTAGGACATTGCAAAGAAAGAATATTACAAGTGGTTACATGCTATAAAAATGCTGTCACCATATAGATTATCATACTAAAAAGTGAGCAGACTTTTTTCCTTCACTCAAGGGGGTATTTTTTCATTTAATTCTTTTTTACTGTCCTTCATTAGTTTTCTTTAGCAGAAATTGTGTACTTAAGCTTGGCAAAATACACAGGATCTCTAGTTAGGAAGTACTGGGTTCAAATTCTGCTTTTGGCCACTCACTATAACCTTTTAGACCACACTCTCTGAGCATCGAGTTCCTAATCAATGTAGTAGTGTCTGCTATACATAATTACTAGTGAGAATCAAATGAGGTCACACATTTAAAGCATTGTACAAACTTTAAGGCACCACAAAATTTAACACAATGTGTCTCTGCCTAATGTCATCAATACTGTTAAAGTAGTAAGGCTTTGTATCAAAGTAAGATTATGCAGCTACCTAACCCGGAATATGTTCAGGGAAGTAAAACTAGAATATCCTTGAGCATTGAAGGACATGCCATAATGAAGAATAATTGCAGGGCCTGCAAATGGACTCTTAGTCAGGTATGTATTGGACTAAATGATATTTGAGGAGGTCGCCTTCCAGCTTTTAGATTCTGTGATTCTTTGCTGCTTATCTGTCATTACTAGCCACAACTTAAAAGTTAAATTGCCTCAGTTTTTAAGGAAATCCTTTTCATAAAAGTCATTATACTTAACAATGATTTTAGAAACAGCAGAATGAATTTTTACCTGGAGGTACCTCTTACCTAAGTCAAAAAGTACTTCCTCCCAATTGGGAAAAAAAAAGTTAATAACCTATTCTGTATGGTAACAGCTAATATTTTTATAGCACCTAATCACTTAGAAAGCTCTCTGGATTAGATAAGCCAAATCAGTCAGTCAGTCCTCAAACACTTACTGTGTGCCAGACTCTAAGCATAAAAGAAAGGTAAAAGTCAGGCCCTGCTCTCGCAAAGGTCACAATCAATTAGAGAAGACAACATACAAATAACTAGTACAAACAAGCTATGTACCGTTCCATCTTTTTATAGAGTATTCACTTGGACCTCAATGCTAGTTGCTGTGAGGAATATATAGCATTATAGCAGGGGGTACCCAGAATCAGTCAGTCAACAACATGCCCACCAGAGCTAGAAATAATATGTGTTCAATAAAGACCTCTTCGGGGACTGATTGATTGCTTTCTTGTTGGAAAAATAAGATGAATACACTGTGAACAATAAAGAATAATATGAAAAAGTAGATCATTATAATTTTGGACAATTTTACTCTCTGTGCCTCAGTTTTTTCTACTATAAAATGCAAAGTTATGATCAAATGATGCCTAACATTCTTTCCAGTTATAATATTCTATATCCTGTGCTCTAACAAGCTCCTTTATAACACTAACAGTCTTGTTCCAAGGTTCCCTCTAGTTACACATTGTTCACATATTCTGTTCAAGTTCCTTTAATACCATATATATTTAAATGTTGTTAAATTGTATAGTACAGATGATAAGAAATTGGATTCTGGCTTCTGACAGACTTCAACTTTAAAGGGCAGAAGGAAGTATGGCCAGTGAGGGCCCATTCAAGTGAGGCAGCATGGCATAGGAAAAAACATCCTGGGCTTGGAATCAGGAAACCTGAATTTAAATCTCTGTCTTCATACTTTTTTGGTTGTATTCCTATGGAAAAGGTCTTGTCAAATCTTTGAACTTCAATTTTCTTATCTACAAAATAGAAATTATAATACCCGCAGTGTCTATGTCATGGAGTTGTTATGAGGAAAGCACTTTGTAAACCTTAAAGACAATATAAATATGAATTGTTATTAAAAGGACCCAGGGCAGGTGCATACAATGAGTAAAGGAAATTAATCTGTTGACAACCTTGAGCTTCCTGCGGGGGTGAACTTTGCGTTTTCAATGTACTGCATCATTGACTTTTGGCTTTTTCTCTTACTCCAGTCCTGTGCGCTTATTCCATTATGAAAACCTGCCATTAACATTTTCTCATCTCCACTTTGTCTGACCCCTTTTGTCATAACATCTTATGACTTCCTTTCTCTCTGGCTTTCCTAGTTTTCACCATGATTTGGAACTTTCATAGCTTCTCAGAGCTGGAAGAAACCTCATTTTTCAGAAGAGGATGCTGAAATCACAAAAGGAAGAGGGACTTGCTCTCCCAAGGTCATACAAGTTAAGACTCTAAACATCCCCTAATACCTCTGTCAATATTTTCTCTTTCATCATACTCCTCCTGGTACTTCTACTCTATAGCTGCCCCCACTCTAGTTTTGATCCTTCACTTGTTATGGCCAACTGCCCTCAAATAAATCATTATCTGCTATTAACCCTTGTCAAGCCAAAACATGTGATATTGAGTGAAGAGCCTTGGACTTGCATCCTGAGGACCTGAGTTCAAGTAAGCACTGATCCTTATTAGCTCTGTGGCCTTAGGGAATAAGGGAGGACACAAGGATATTTTGCACCTAGTATCTATTACGCTAAATTCTTTATAAATATTATCTTATCCTCACAACAACCTTGAAAGGCATTAGTATCCTCATTTTACAATTGAGGACTCTGAGGTAACTTGACCAGGGTCACTCTAGCTAAATGTCTAAGGCTTTGAATTTGAACTCAGGTCTTGCTTCCTTCAGTCTCTCTTCTTTAAAATTAACTAGAGAAAGAAATCTCTCCAGTATCTCTGCCAACATAATCCTAGATGGGGAAAAAAGAGCCGGGACTGAAAATCACAACAACAATTAAATACAAAGTAAATGGTACCTGTACATAAGAAAATTACACATGCAAAGCTTTAAGAATTTAATATAGGAGAAATCACTTTTTCTAAGTTATCAAGAAGACTTTTAGGTAAACCCTGAAAGAACATACGCCCTTTGGTGCAGAAAACTACTATGAATGAATGAGTGAATGGGGAAAATTAAAAGAGTTGATTTGATTATAGTTTGTGATTCCAGAATCTGAGATTGATAGAGAGGAGAGAACAAATGCAAGAGACAGGTTGTTGGTAAGGCTGTGGAGAAGGTGGTTGTAGAATAGGAAGTGAAGTGAAGCACAGGACTGGGCCTATCTGTGGTCCAGGAGAGGCAGCATTGCATCTAGTGGAAGCTGGAGATATAGTTAAGGTAAAGTGAAGCAAAGGTGTTTCAAGCACAGGGAACCTCATAAGCAAAGGTAAAGGAGGGCTAGGGGTGTAGAGAACATAGAACATGTTTAGGGTTATTGGCTAAGCCAAATTCTTACTCCATTTTCATTGATGAGTTTACTGCTATTGAGAGTTAGTCAGAAGCCATTCAATTAGAATTTGTTATCATTCACACAGGCCACAAACTCTGCCACACTCCTGCCTCATCAGTAATGTAGATTAAGAATATAAATTGGATTGTAGAGGCAATTATTAAACTTCTTAAAAGAACAGATTGTTTCCTAGTACCCTTAGGTACGGGATGTGGGAAAGTTGGGAGGGAAGCAGCTAATAGCACAGTGTATATAGTGCCAGGTCTGGAGTCAGGAAGATTCCTTTTCCTGAGTTCACATCCAGGGCAGACATTTACTAGCTGTGTGCCCCTTGGCAAGTCACTTAACCCTATTTCTCTGTTTCCTCATCTGCAAAATGATCTGAAGAAGGAAATGGCAAACCACTTCAGTATCTTTTGCTGAGAAAACCACAAAAGGGGTCATAAAGAGTCAGACATGATTGATAAACAACTAAACACAACCCTTGGTTAGTTATTTTCCTTTGTACTTAAAGAGGACCAAAATGTCTTTTGACTGGCACATAAATTGTATTGAAGTGAGACAGCACTGCACAAAGTTCCCAGCCTCACTCTGTCTTCCAGAGTCATCAAAGTCCAGGGGCAAGACAAAAGTAAAGACAATTGGCAATGACCAGGGACGAAGTGGATGTTTTCTTCAATGTTTAAACAAACTCTGTGCACTCTACAGAACCTCTTTCTATCACCTTCATTGCCATTGGAACAAATTGTTCTTATCCACCCCCTCCACCCAGGGAAGTCTTTGCATGCTTGGGGTAGACATATCCCTAACACATGATGGGTTTGAGGCCAATTAGTTACCTGAACCTGCTTTATCCCATCTGCCAAAATGGGATAAAGCCCTCTGGTGTGAGGGCTAGTGAAGCTCTTTTCAGGGATGCTTTCCTCCTTTGGTGTACACCTGCCGTCTAGCTCTCACCTGTGGCTCCAAAACAGTAGCATATGCAGTGACCACACCTCTGGAGAAACACAACCCTTAGAAACATAAAGAAGCATCCTTATAAATTCTGGCAATTCATAAACAATTTACATGTTTAACTACTTACTCAAACATATCCCCCAACTTAGAGGAAAATTTAGACAGTGTTGAACCTAGTAGAAAAGAGTTGAGAAAATGAACAACAGGAAAATATAAGGAGACAATAAAACTAAAATCGAAAGGCTTGAGAGAGAGAAAACTCAATTAAAACCCTAAGGCACAATTAATCAGTCATTAAGCATTTAAGTGTCTACTTAGTGCCAGACACTGTTCTAAGTTCTAGGATCCAAAGAAAGGAGGGGTGAAAGTCCCTGCTTTCCAGGAGCTCACTGTCTAATAAGAGAGACCTGTAAATAGCTTTATAGAAACAAACTATATACTGGACAGACTGTAAATAATCAAAAGAAGTAATTAAGATTAAAGAGGTCTGGAAAGGCTTCTTACAGAAGCAGCAACTTAAGACATGAAGGAAGACAGAGAAGCTAAGAGGCAGAGATAAAGACAGAGAGAATTCCAGACATGAGGTACAGTCAGTGAAAACAAACAAGAAATAGAGCATCTTATGTAAAGAAGAGCTAAGAGGACAGTGTCTTGAATTGCAGAGTACATATAGAAGATATATGTACATGTAGTACATATAGAATATATCATAAGGAGACTATAAAGGAAGAAGGGGATGAAAGACTTTGAAAATCAAACAGTATTTTAAATTTTATTCTGGAGGTAATAAGGAGCTAGGAATTTATTGAATATAGATAAATCTCTTAAGTGTTAATATAGTAAGCATATTAGGAGTATTTATACTTGAAGTTAAGAAAAATGGATTCTAGTTCTTGGTTCTGTTATTAACTATATGATCTGGAAAAATCACTCAGTGAATGAATTTTATTTACAAAATGAAGCCGTTAGACTAAATAATACTCTATCATTCCAATTCTGAAAGTTCTATGGTTGGATTTGAACTTAGTGGACCTGAGTTTGATTAGATTAGATAAATTATTTATTGGAGTTTGAAATCAAATTCTGCTGCTTACTAACCTTGTGACCTTTACTAACTATAACTTCTTTTGGCCTCAATTTCCTCAGTTTTAAAATAAGAGGAATTGATAAGATGTCTTGATTTTATGCTTTTTAAAAGATGAAAATAGAGATTTATTATCTTAGAGAATCGAGGCTTTCTTTCAAAGTTGTCTAAGTTAATTTCTCTAAAATTAGTCCTATTTTTCCATTTCTATTAGTGAATCAGAGATATATACAAAGTTTTTCCAGTGGATTAAATTTAAAACTTTTGTTAAAGATATAAAACATTGTTAACTGCTGCACAGTAGGAGGTATGATCACAAAGATGCTGGTAGGAAAAAATAAATTTTGATGCAATTGAATCACAATCTTACAAGGGAACAGAGGGGGAAAAAATAAAATCAGGAAAAAGATGAGTAGTAACAAGAAGTCTAAAAGAGTATAAACATCCCTAAATAAACATTGTAAGACAAAAAAAAAAAAATGAACTCACACCTGATGAAATACAGAATCCTGTGGATCCTCAAGAGAAGGTATTTCAGCAAGAAGTTTCATAATGGTTCAAGAGATCAATCATAATCTTTGAAAGAACAACTTGAAGGAGGACAAATGGCAGAATTTATATCCTCAAAAGCAAAAATAATTAGTAGAATTTAAAAATAGAAAACTGGAATCCACAGTGGCTAATCTCTCTAAAGAAACAAAAGAGTACAACAGATTGGCAATTCAAGTATACTAAAGTCCTTGTTAGTACTGTGAGAACAGAGTAGGACAGTGAAGTATAACCGAAAAATGATCAGAATGATCTAAATTCTCATCCAACTCATACAATTCATGGCCTGTGTTTTAATTATCTTTCCAGCCCTAACATTCTTTGTTCTATGATCTAAAAGTATTTGTTTTAAAATCCTTTAAGTTCTAACATTCTATTTCCTGATATTTCTTCCATTTCTGAAGTTCCCTATTCAGGACCCTTCCAGCTTTAACAGTTTGTAAGCTAATTCTGAACACATTCATGCTATATAGGCAGCCTCTTTCCTCGTCCAGCCCTGAGTCAGCAGAAAATGAGTCATCTCCTCCTGGTCTAGTAGACAGCAGATGATTTGGCATAGATTAGGGTAGTTACTTATCCTCAGGGACACAGGTAATGTTTTTTCCACTTTGCTTTCCCTTTAGAAATCAAAGCCATAGAAACATCTGTCCTGAACATATGCAGCAGGATGGCCATTCCATAGTTATCCCAAGAAGCCAGAGGTACCTTCCCATTCCATTCCCTATAAAGGAGTAGCACTCGGAGCATTTGGAAATGGAAGTTGGCCCCATCCTACTTGAAGATGGCATTAAAAAGGATATTCCCAGGTAGTGAGGCATTCATCTCAATCTCTCTTCTGAGTTGATTTTATCATTATAAAAATTAGTTTGGGGTAGGTGAAAAAACTTAATTATTTCAGTCTAAATTTTGACGATCTAGAAATAGGATTACTAAATTTTAGAATTTTTCCTATAAATTGAATTATGATATCATAAAAACTCCCATATGATTTCAAATAGTGTGCATATGTATGTCCCAGGGAAGTATATTCTGAAAATGATGACTAACATTGATTTGCTCATAAAGAATGGATAATGACAGATATGTAGAGATGGCATTCACTAGAATCTGCAATGGTGGTTGAACAACTAAATAAATTAATGACTAAGTTCACCTCTTTGTGACCTTGGTTTCTTTATCTTCAACCAACAACACATCTATCATCCAGATGTTTCTTGTGGACCTATAATGGACAAAGGGCTGTGTTCATTTCTTTGGGCTAAAAGGCAGTTATAAAAAGACTGATTATATTCATTGCCCTTGACTTAAAGGATGCTGTAGTATAAATGGAAAGACTGTAGTGTGTACATGTGCTTATACTAGGTGCCATACTGCTGTGTACGGGATGCCATCATCATCATTTGGGTAAATATACCCAACTCCATGCATCTACTCCCATCATTCTCTCCAAACAGAAAGCCTTTCCTCGCCCAGCTCTTTTTCTGACTCTCCAGACTATCTCTCATGGCCCTCCATTTGGGTACTTTCTCTTTACCTACTTTTCAGCTCTTTTTATGTGCTATCTTCCTCCTTTAAAATATAAACTCCTTGAAGTCAAAGATCACCTTTCTTTTTGCTTATACATGTATTCCCAATGCTTAGTATAAAACCCAGCACCTAATTAAGTGCTTAAGAAGTGTTTTCTAACTTGACTTCCCACCATCTCTGTCATCTCCCCACCACTTTACAGATGAGCAAAGGTAGGACAAGATCCAAAATGTAGAAAGAGCAATGGACGTGGCGTCAGGAAGGCGCTGGGTTTAAATCTTGTATTTGATATTAGAAATGTGACTTTGGATAAATCACTCCATCTCATCGAGCCTCAGTTTCCTTATCTACAAAATGGAGATATTATCTACCTCACAGGTGATCATGATGGTAAAATGAGATCATGCATGGAAATTTTCAAAGTATATATGTTAGCTACTTTTCTTATTATGCATGACATAACTCTAGTCATAGCTCCGCCATTAAAGCCTTCCTTGATCTCCAGATGTTAGTTTGTGATCTGCCATTTTTCAACTCCTACAATTCTGCTAGTGTCCCTTCTATGATAATTATTGCACTTCACATTAGTTGATGACGCATGTTTATATGTATGTGCATATATATGTAGTATAAATACACATGTCACTAAACTGTAGGCTTCTTGAAGATAAAGAATTTCATATATATTCCCACCAGTGGCTTGTACATAGTTGGTGCTCAGTACACATACTTCATGAGCTGAAAAATTGATTTATTGCATTGGTATATTGGAGTCTCCTAGGAGTCAGAAGACTTCCCTTTGGGGCCTGATTTTGCCCCTATGTGACTTTAGGAAAGTCTTCAGGAAAGTCACATCTCTTTACCTCAAGTTCTTGATCTTTAGCATGAGAGGATTGGACTGAGTGATTTTTAATCCTTTCAACTCTCATTTTCATTTTTTTTGTGTGTGTTCTAAGATCTTACCTTTTAAGCTCTATTTCAGATCTTAAATTCCACAAGCTAACATTCCAGGGCCTAAAACTCTTCCAATTCCTACATTCTGTATTTCCAGGTTCTTACATTCTTTGTTGTAATAATCTTTGTTCTAAGGCTTCACTGAATTCAAACATTCTGTGACCTGTCTTATTACATGCAAGAAGCAAACCTAGGGACAACTCAGGTCATTTTTTAGAAGGTCTCTAGGTGTGGCCATCTCGCTGCAGGTGATTTGACAGGCTTGTTACTGGGAAAAGAAGAATCGGCCTCATAAGGTGGGTGCCTCAGGGAGGAACAGGTTGTTCTCAGTGTCCTCCCCAGTACCCTGGGCACCAAATGGATAGACTCCCTGTGGTTTATTTCATTAGTGCCATGTTACAAATGGCTCTGCTTTGAGGGCTTTGCTTCAGGAAGAAACAGAATCATGTTTTGTTCTTCTCCTGATTGGCAGTCAGTCATGTGGAAATGCTTTCTTTGCTCCTGATTTCCAAATAAAAGACATGGGTGTCCTTCTTTAGAGAAACATGTTATTTTTAAAGACTCTGTAGCTTATCAAATAATAATAAAACTGCTGTGATAATAATGAAGAGAGAGATCTCTAGTCTGGGAATCACAACCTGGATTCTAATTCTAGCTCTGACACTAGTTTTATGATCTTAAATAAATTGCCTCCCTGTCTCATTTTCCCCAAGTGTCAGAATTAGAATCCATCTTTTAGCTCCCTTCTAATAATAAGGCAAATATAAGATAGTGGGGCATTCCCTAGATTTGTGATCAGGAGAGATCTGGGTTCAAATCTGTCCTCTAATACTTTACCTGGGACCATGAGCAAATCTATTAACTTCCCTGAGCCTCAGTTTCTTCATCTGAATTTGGAGAACATCTACTTCAGTGTCCCCATTTTATAGATGAGAAAACTAAGACCCAGACTTACTCAAGGCCATAGAACAGATTAGACTGAATCCTAGGTCTCCTGCCTTCTAGTCTGATGCACATTTCACACTCTAGCCATCATTTTTCTCCTATGTTCCTATATTTAGATCTGATATAGTTCTTGGAATTGAATTGGCCACCACAGGTCCTGCCCATATCACCCTGCATCAGTGACTTCTTATTTCTTTATGGACTGTGCTTGTTTGTCCATCAAGGCATTTTCTGGGCATGCAGAGCAAAGTACTGAGAAGGCTTGGCATGGAGCCTGTGGCCATTTTTCTTCCCAGCATCTTTGAACACTGACTAGGGTGAAAGCAGGCTTTTTAAAGCTTAAATAACCACAATCTGCACTATTAGGCCAACGGCCAGCCATTTCCCAGTGAATATGCTATCTGCTCTTTATGTAAGTGATATACCTAGGTCCACCACAGAGCTGATTTTAGCTTTCAGTTTGACAACAGCTTTATAGTTTATAGCCTGATCAGACTGGTGGCCAAGGCATTGCTCAAGCCAGAGGGGGAAGCTTAAAATCTGTTAGATTTTACTGAGACAGAATAATATATAGGAGATAAGATCATGTGTACCAATGATGGTAGTTTATGATAGTATGAGAAACAGGCTCCCTCATTCCAGTTAAAACAATGGTCTGACATTAAGGAGATCCTGATTCTAATCTCATTCTGCCTACTTTACAGTGTGACCTTCAGCAAGTCACTTCCACTCTGTGTGCCTCAGCTCTCTCATTCTCCAATTCTAATATGTCATGATTGCCCAATATCATTCAAGCATTAACATTCCATTTTCTGACATCCCATACTCGAAAGCCCCTCTAGCTTTAAAGCTCAGTGTTCTACGTTCTCTTTCATAATGATAATTGTAAAATCTTAATCTGTGATTTAGGGGAAAAGCAAACAAACAAAAAGCCTTCATGAGAATAAGATTGCAGAGTTCATACCTAGGAGTAGTTAATTTTGAAATGATCAAGAATCTTAACAGACTGTGTTCTCAATCTGAGTTAATATAGTATGTGAAATTGTAGCAAAACAAAAAAATATGAAGGAAATTTAGGCTCCATTGAGAGTTATAGTATTTAGAAATAAGGAGATGTGATAGTCTTTCTATACTCTGCCTTGTTCACATGCCACTAGGAGTAATGGATTCATTTCTGGGCACCATTGTAGGAAGGGCATATGTAAGATAGAGAACAATAGGTGGGCTATTGACCTTCAGATCATGCTATATGAGAAGCAACTGGAACTACCAAAATAAATTTTGTAAAATGCTGGCATCAACATGCCAGACTCCTGCTAAACTAAACTTCCCTATTGACTCTATGATCAGAAATCAACTCCCTTATTTGGCATTCGAAGATTTTCACAGCCTGAACCCACCTTACCTTTCTAACTTTGTTATTGTAACATGTGTATCTTAATGATAAGACCTTCTATTTGTTACTGTTTATATTAATACTAGTTACTCTGAAGGTAAATATCTCAGTCTCTCAGTTCTGTGACCCCATGTATATCTACCAGGAGAGAGATTACTCTAAGACAAAAGCAGAACTGGTTATATTCATTATGGAACATTCACAACGGGAAGCTATAGAAAAAAAAATCCTATTAGAGGATATATGTTTCTAATATAGTAGCCTGTTAGGAATTACCTTTTCCCCATTTTTATACCTTTACTATAAAGGACAAAACCATCTCTCCAGAAACTAATGAGGTTTCTGTTACATAGCCAAGGTTGGGTTTAATTTCTTACAGTGATACCAATATTCACATGTTGTGATTGTTGTGGTTCAGTTATTTTCAGTCATGTCCAACTTTTTGTGATCACATTTGAGACTTTCTTGGCAAAGATACTGGTGTAGTTGACTGTTTCCTTCACCAGCTCATTTTACAGATGAGGAACCTGAGGCAAATAGGGTTAAGTGACTTGCTCAGGATCACACAGCTAGTAAGTGTTTCAGGCCAGATTTGAACTCAGTAAGATGACTCTATTCAGTGTACTGCTTAGCTGCCCCAGTATTCATCTACCATCCTTTATAAGGCCATTCTCATTTATGGACTCCAGCTCCTGGTGTCTTGGTCAGTTCAGGCCAAGTTTATGATTCTCTCTTGCCCTACCTAGATACATAGCAGAGATTCTGAAAGGAAACTTGCCAGGGAACATAGTAAGCTTGATATTCTTCTCTAAAAATAACCCCTAGGGCCCTGATAGGAGACACTGAGGAAACTAGCTTAGAGCTAGAAGGAGCCTTCCGGTGTTTTGTCCAATCCCTTCATTGTGCAGAAAAGGAAACAAAGACATAGCAATCTGAAGCATTTAAGAATTCTGAAAGATAGGCATAAGGAAAGGCCTTCATTGCATACATGTGGAACACTGCGCAAATGTTAGCAATATTAGATCCCTTTCCTAAATTGTAGAATCTCAGAATTAGCAGGGATATCAAGACCATCTCTTCTGACCTGAAATGAGAATCCTCCATATAGCATCCTGGATAAATTTTCATCTGAACTCTTCATGAAGAATTTTATTGATCATGCTGATCCTGAAACTGCCTGTCTTTTACTGATTTTCCTATACATGATTCTTTCATGAGAAATGCTTTCTCCATAACTCCAAAGGGCCACTTCTAAATGTGTATGGCCAATGAAACATCATTATCCACTCGTGGTCTGAGCTTGTGGAGTAAATATAAAAACTGTATGCAAGTGCAGGTATTTTCACATGGGTTTTTGCTCTTACTAGATTGATCAGTGGCTAAACTGGAGTGCCAAAGGCAAAGAGGAATAAATAATGTGACATTTTTTTTGTACTCTTTGCAACACCTCCTGCAAATGATGCATCTTGTGGTAGTGGTGAAGGTTGTATTTCCATGTGTGTAGCAAAGCAAACTATGTTGGAGACTCATTTATCACAAGCTTCAGGAATCTCATGCAGGAATCACCAAAAGGAGAAAATCAGAGCTTAGTAGAAGAAAACTCATAAGACTAGAACTGAGAGATACTTAGATTTAAATCACAGCAATGCCACTATGAAGCTGCATGACCTTGGGTAACCCATATGACCCCTTTGAGCCTATATTTCCTCATTTTCAAAATAGGGATAATAATATTTATACCCACTGTAATTGTTCTGGGAAATACCATTTAATCCTTTTGATAAATGTTATAATTAGAAAATTAATTAAAACCAAATTAATCTTTTCCCTCTCCCACTTGGACTAAACTCATAAACTTCGTGAGAGAACACATGCTTTAATAAAAAGTACTTGAGTCCATCCATGATTTAACATATGTAAAACATTGTCTGAGGAATCTGTGTCTGAAGGCATGATTCAAACTAAGATCTTTCTTATCCAAGTCCAGCAGTTTCTACCCTCTGCAACATAAGTAGTAGAATCTTAGCGGACCAGAAGTTAAGTATCTTCACCACTCTTGGTCTCACTTTTCTCTTCTATAAAATGGAAGTAATATATTTCTCCATTTAGAAATGGGAGAACTGAAGTCCAGAGCAAAATGACTTGAATATGGTCATGTGAGTAGTTCCTGACTGTGCTAGACCTTGAATTTCCTGGGTCAGCTTTCTTTCCATTAATTTACAATTCTTCCTATGGAATTAATTGCACACACGTCTATTTTGTGCTACTTCAAACACTGTCTTGAGTTACCAAAAGGGATCTGAGAAAATCTATTCTAGCAACATGGGCACCTCATCTTTCTGCTGGGTGCCAAACTATGATGAATTATGGTGGCATCTCATGACTATAGGAACTAAGAAAAAAGGGGAGAGTTCAGAGTTGGGGTAAATGCTCAAACAGACAAAAATGGACATGAGACTTGCTGTTAAAGGAAGAATTGGTTTTCATCATTGTAGGCAGAGTCCCAGAAAAATCACCTGTTCCTTGACCTCATCACTCAAAGACAGTTTGAGACCTTTCTTAGGAGCAATATATGGCTTGTTGCCTCAGCAAAGTAGACTTTGTCTTAAACCGTTCTCTCTATTTTCTTTCTCTTGCCAACTTTCAATTATGGCTTCCTAGTCGCTATAGGATAAAATCCAAACTTCATAGTCTATTATTGAGGTCCTAGCCTGTCTTGAAAAATCTGCCACCAAACTCACTTTCTGGCTAGATCTTTTCCTCCTCATGAAAAGAACTTGTGTTCCTCTAGGGCAGAGCTTCTTGGGCTGGAACCCATGAACTTCTTGGGTTTTTTGTTGTTGTTTTTAAATAATTTGATAGCTGTATTTCAATATAACTTATTTCCTTTGTGATCTTATATGTTTTGCATATTTTTAAGCATTTTGATAAAGGATTTGCAAGTTCCAATAGACTGCCAAAAGGATCCGTGCTACAAAGAAGCTTAAACACCCCTACTCTAGGTTCGAGGACAGCCACCTTGACTTATTAAGTATGAAATTTACTCAGTTTTAGGTAGTGAATTATGGACAGCACTAAGAGTATAACCTAACCTAGGTTCTAAAGGCAAAACTTTAGATATCATATCCAAAAGGACATTGACAAATCAAAACATGCAAGGGGAAGGTGACCAGAATGGTGAGGGGCTGTGCACTAAAGGGAAGACATGAGGGCAAGATGGAGCCTGACTGCTATCTCTAGAAGTACTAGAAGAACTATCATGAGGAAGAAAAAATAGACCTACTAAGTAGATCCAGGGAGAAAGATTTTAGCTCTCCATAAAGAAAAATATCCTAACAGGTAAGTCAGAAAAAGTCAAATAAATGAGCAATCTCAATTAATTCTTTGACACTAGAGCTTTTTGAGGAAAGATTGAATGACTTATATTGACTGAGATCAAATATTACCTTCCGCCATAGCCTTGTTCTGGCCCTCCCTAGTGCTGGAACCTTCCTTCCAGCTGTCTTCCTTGTACTCTGTGTCTATCTTATATGTATTAGTTTATTTAGTGTTGCCTCCATTCAAATGTGGCTCCTTGACATTAGGAATTGCTTTTCCCCCTTTTTTCTTTATATCCCCAGGGTAGTGTAGTGCTTGGTGCATAGAAAGCACCTAACGAGTATTAGTTGATCGGTTGACTGACTGATACTTGAAATGTTGCAGAAGTAATTACTGCTTTTTTAGGTATTAATTGGGCTCAATGACCTCTGAAAAACCATTCAAACACTAATATTTTGTGATTCCTCTTGACTAGTACTCTTTGGCTCACAATTCCAGAATGTGTGTGGTATACTAGAAGGGCATCATGGTATAACAGATTGAGCACTGAACTAGGAATCTTTGATTCAGTTTTTACCTTTGTCACTTACTGGTTTTGACCCTTATTACTTCTGGAAAGTCAATTCCCCCTACCTTTGATCTCCCATTTCTCCATCTAGAAAATAGGAATAATAATCCTTCTACTACTGACCTCATGGTACTGTTGAGAAAAAAGAACTTTCTAAACTGCAAACCACTATGAAAATCAGAACTATTACTATTCGTGACTAGAATCCCTTTTCTTTCTCATTAAATGCCAGCCAACTTAAATTGGACTTTAAAACCAGCAAGAAAAAACTTTTCAGCTCAGTTCTCAACAGTACAATTCAAGTTATCACTGGCCCAAAATGGGCATTGGCCTCTGCTTCTGTCTTTTGCTGGCAAATAAAGTGTGGTGTGTAAACCCACTTCTCTGCCCCAATCCCAGATTTATTGGATGGATATGGGTGCTCTTTGTTGAAGCATATGTCCCCCTCTGAAGCTTATGAGCCCAATCCAAGTGGAAGAGGGCAAAGATTAATTTGTTTTTAATTCATTTTCTAATTGCAGCATTCTCTAAAGGATGAAATAGCATTCCCTCACACAATTACAATGGGTACATTTGTTTAGCATAAAAAATGAGCTCTCTTCTAGTGATGCCATATTTTTAATCACTTGGCAAAGCCTTTCAGTGCCAAACCAAGTAATTAAGCACCAAAAAGTATCAGTCATAAGATAAGTAATGAATGGGGTATAATGGAAAAAAACACTGATCTCAAAGTCAGAAGACCCAGATTCAAATTCCAGTGCTTCAACTTCCTGGCTATGTAAGCTTGGATAAGTCATTTTACCTCTATGGTCTCTTTTCCCATCTGTTAAATGGAGACAGTAATTTTTGTACCTCCTGACTTACTTGGTGGTTGAAAGGATCAAATGAGATCATTTAGAGAGAAAGAATCTGTAAACTGAAACAGAGATTGGGATACTGCTATTATTCTCATCATGCTAATACTTTAAAAATCTATAACTTTGAAGGTTGGGGGTGGGGGTTAATGTTTCTTTCCATTGACAAGAATACAGCCCCTCCACATTGCAACAAATACTGTGTGACCTGGATAAGTCACTTGTCTGTGTCTATCCTGCCTATCTCAGTCCTTAGCCAGTTGGCTACCATACCATAACACAAACATGTAAAGTACTCTTCACTAGACCTCTGATTTTACTTGTGTAGGGAATACCCAATAAGGAACCCTCTCTACCAATGTAGATTGGAACCTTCTCTGCAATCTGGAGTTGTCTGGAGCAGTTAGAGGTTAAATGACCTACTGTAGGTCACACAGACAGCATGTGTCAGAGGCAGAACTTAACTCATGTCTTTCTAACTAAGAACAACTCGAATCCACAATGCCATGATGCCTTTTCACAAAACTATAAAGTGCTTTAAAGATATCAGGTGTTACTACCATTATTCTTACTATTATTGCTAACTGCTTCCCAGTGGAAGTAGATAAGATTGCAAAGTTGCCTAGCATGTAGTCAAAAAGGTAAAAAAGGCAGCAAAATAGGGTTGAGAGCAATAGGTGAGAGAATAATTTGTTCCTACAGTGTCCCCATTGCACTACAGAGAGCAAGAGCTGACTGGTTTTGCATATGGTGTGGAAAAAGGATTTCCATGTTTATAGAACCATTCTCTCTGACATGGCTCAGGGTCTGTTGTGTTAGAACCTCATGAAATGTCATGGTTTTGTGAAAAGCATGCTGGATTTAGTATCAAAGGACTCATCTTTGAGCTCTGGCACTGTATACCAACAGTATATCCTTAGTAATCCACTTTATCTCTCTGGATCCCAGTTTCTTTATCTGTAAAATAAAGGGAGTTGGACAAAATGATCAGTCTACTCTTTGTGTCTCATCATTCTACCCCTTCCAAATCTACCTGACTGTACTGTTGTTGTCCCCAAGGATGGCATGAAGGACTTTCTCAAGTACTTTAATGAAATCTAAGTAATATTATCTAACAATATTATTAGCTGACTACCACATTCTTCTGACCTGCCCCCAGTAATGTGTCAAAAAATGAAATACTGGCCCCAGACACTTACTAGTTTTGATCCTGGGCAAGTCACTTAATTCCCATTGCCTACCTCTTTTATGTTTTTCTGCCTTAGAACCAATATACAATATTGATTCTAAGACTGAAACTTGGAGCCAAAGAAAATGATTTAAATTTAATTTTTAAAAAAAGGAAATTAAATTAGTTCAACATGATTTGTTTCCCACTAAGTAAACCAAATCTTTTCCTCTGTTTTGAAAGCAATTCTCCCTCTTTCCCTTGCCTTTGGGGGCAGGGGAGGTGGCTTTATTTTTTGTGAACCATTGAACTCATTTTCTTAAATGGCCAAAGCCCCTCCACTTGTGTATAGGTCAGAATAATTACTATTAGAACAGCTCAGAACTCTGAGATATTATTTCCTACCTGGCAAGATCAAAGTTACAATTGGGAACTTTTAAAAGACTTCAAAAAACTTTCGTCTAACTTTCCCTGAAGCTCCTTTTATTGCATCTGGAAATACCTTTACCTAGCATAAAGCTCTGTTTGGCATTTAAAGTCCTTCACAATCTGGATTTGGCCTACCTTTCCGAGGTAATTACACTACCACCACCACTATCAACTAACTCACTCACTCACTCACTCTCTCTCTCTCTCTCTCTCTCTCTCTCTCTCTCTCTCTCTCTCTCTCTCTTCCCCTCTACCCCCCTTCAAGAATCTCCCATTTATTGGAATATGTCCCAAATCATTGCATAGCCTGTATTTTTTATATTTCCTGTATTTTCTTGTCTGTGAACATTTTTACCCTACAAATAGAACGTAAACTCAAGGGCAGAGACTATCTCACTTTTGTGTTTGTATCCCCAGTCTGGCATATAGCAGTCACACAATAAATGACTTGTCATTTGATTGACTGATCAAATAGCTCTGCCTTTTTATGATAACTACTTTCTTTTCTAGATGTTCATCAGTCCTCCCTTTAATAACACCACATATAGTTTGCAGATGCCACACTCTTTCCTTTTTTGAAAATAAGAACATTTGCACTTCTCTAGTCCTACAGCAGTTATCCTCTACTACATAGATAGATAGATAGATAGACAGATAGATAGATAGATAGATAGATAGATAGATAGATAGATAGATAGATAGATGAGGTGCAAAAGTTAAATAAATAAGGGTGAATATTCTACTGCAGAGACTATGGTCCTTGATAGGGAGAGATTTGTGAAGGGAACTCTGGCAATTTAGATAATCTCATTATTAATTTAACATAATTACATAACTTTTCTCTTGCTGGGATCATCAGGTAGGAATCTTGGCAACTTTAAAATGCTGACCTGATGCTTTCAGGAGAGTTGACCTCTGATCTATTTGTTCTTGTTGCTAAGCAGAAACAGGGATACTATTTCTGAAAGGGGATGCCCATCTCAAAATGTTACCCAGGTATCTGTGGCTGGATGATTGATCCCAATTACTGGGCAAGTTGATGTCCTAAATTATCTAGAGTACAGGTCTCTGACAATGAGCTGAAAAACCCCAACCATATTAGAAATGAAGAAAGGTGTAACTTTCCCATAACTTTCAAGAAATAAGATGACTAGAAGGTATAAATGTTAGCCCAAGCTTCTACAAGAAGGGGATATTGGGCTAATCAGTGTAAGAAGCAGGAAAGGGCACAGTGATTCTTTCAAAGGAGAAATTGCTTTCACGTTCCTATCTCAAAGCTAAATAGATAGAAAGAAATATAAAGATGATGATGATGTAGATATGTTTTAACATCCCTTTATATTTCCAATGTATTCTTCTCTTTTCCTTAGCCAGTGAGCCATTTTTTTGTATGTAATAAAGAATAAAAAAAAAAAAAAGAAAGAGGGGGGAAAAGTTCAGCAAAACTAATGCATAAACTTGCCTTAATAACATTTGCAATGTTCCAAACCCATAGTCTCTACCTCTGTAAAAGGGAAAGAGATACCCTTGGATTCTCATGTTTATGGACCTTACTCTTGTTATGAGTAAGATTAGATTAGCTGGTTATTAGGTATTGATTATATATTGATTAGGAAGTACCTAACAGGAAGGAGCTGGAGCTGGGAATTCCAGGTTGGAATGAAGGAGGAGGAAGTCTGTCTGTGCCCTGTGTGTGTGGACTCCATTAGTGGTGGGCAAAACTGTTGCCAGCCTGGGAGACCTCAGAGCAAAGGACACCCTGCTTCCTGATTTCCCCTGGGATCCTATGTGGTGTGGCATCTAAGAAAAGGACAAATCTACAGAGCCAAGAGAGGAGGAGAAGTTTGAAAACTGGAGGACAGTGCTTCAAGCAGAGCCCTCTCTACTTGGTACCTGAGATCATCTTGGCTCTTGGCATCCAGAGATCATCAGTGGATTGCAGTGAGAATCCCAAAGCCACAAAGGCCCTAGCTGAACTCAAGCCTGACAGGTTCCAGGTTTGAGGCAGAAACCCAGAGACTCCATTTATAGCACCTTGGGCCCTGTTAGTTTAGATCACTAAGTTAGAGTAGAATAAGTCCTCCCATTGCCCTGTGGTTTTATCCCTTAGATTTTAAGTATAGAAATTCTTTCCCACCTTTTAGTCTAACATAATTAAAGCTGTTAAGTCCCTTTTACCTTGTTAGCCTGTTACTATACTCTGGTCTAGTGGAAGCTGGGTGACAGTTAAGATCAACTGCCATTCCTGTGGAGATCCAGTAAACTCTGGTCTCTTCACCCTGATCCAGTCTCTCATAAATCCTAGAGTGTATTCCCACAAACCACTTAGTATATTGTAATATCCCTGGTGACCCCATTACCTTACTTATATTTTCCTACACTCTCTAATGTGGATTTTATTGTCCCTTATAAATTTTTTAAAATGTAAATTAATGTAAAATTTACATTTTCTTATTTTTTATTTTTTATTATTTTTAGGTACTAAAAAGATTTTTTTTTTT
>NC_058130.1:693967175-693997511 GCF_016433145.1 Gracilinanus agilis | reverse complement strand
CCGACACAAATTTCCACTGGTTTTAGCATGTGTCATCAATCAAGACCTATTTCCATATTATTGCTAATTGTACTAGGGTGGTCATTTAGAGTCTACATCCCAAATCATGTCCACATCAACCCATGTGTTCAAGCAATTGTTTTTCTTCTGTGTTTCCACTCCTGTAGTTCTTCCTCTGAATGTGGGTAGTTTTCTTTTCCATAAATCCCTCAGAATTGTCTTGGGTCATTGCATTGCTGCTAGTATAGAAGTCCATTACATTCGATTTTACCACAGTGTATCAGACATTGCTGTAGTCATTATATCGTTTTCCTGGTCCTGGCTTCTTTACTTTGTACCAGTTCAAATAAATCTTCACTTGTTTCTCTGAATTCTTCATATTCTTTGTTTTTTGATTCTATTGGTTCTGCTTCTGGTTCTCTGGACTTTGCTACCATCCCCCAGCCTCTCTCTCACTGTGGAAGTTCCCTCATCTTCTGTGGCCTCCTCACATTGGAACATTCCTCTCCACTTGGGCCCCCTTTTTCCCACTGATGAGTTCCTCCATTTTGAGATCCAGGCCTATCATCCTTTATTCTTCTTCCATCTCTCCTGATTGTCAATTTCTGTCTCCACCAATACCCTACATCCATGCTCAATTTTATAGACTGTCCTTCCCCATTCTAATATAAACTGTCTTTTTGCTTGTATTTGTATCTCCAGCTCTTAGCTTAGTGCCTGAAATATATTATAATGCTAATTGACTTGGCTTATGGCAGAGTAGCCTATTCATGTACCATAATTGTTTTAGCCATATCCTAATTGAAGGGTATATATCTTGTTTCTAGTTAATTGCTACCAAAAAAAATGCTGTTGTGAATGTTTGGAATATGGATGCATGGTGTTTATTGTGCTTCTAGCCTAGAAGACCTGAGTTCACATCCTCCCTAAGGCACTTAACTGTGAGATCCTGGGAAAGAAGTTTAACTTTTTTGAGTTTCAGTTTCCTAATTTATAAAGATGAGGATAATAATAGGCTTATTATCTATAAATAGGTCCTATGAGCTATAAACCTGTAATAATAGGGTTTTGTGAGAATTCAGTGAGATATATATGTAAAGCACTTTGCAAAACTTAAAGCACTATATAAATGTTAGCTATTATCAGCATAATTATCATTATACCTATTATTTTTTGAGACCTGGCTTTTTGGATTTTACCTTTCTAAACTATATGCCTCACAGTGGGATTTCCAGATATGGGTATTTTCATCACTCTTTTAGTATAATTTATAACATTTGTTTGTACTCATTCACAGCTCCACCAACAGTGTATTAATGGGCTTTTATTTCCTCCAGTATGGATTCTATCCATTTTTTGTCATCTTTATTTGCTAGGTTTATTGAAAACAGAGTTGTTTCAACTTTCATATTTCCTATTGATGATTTAGAATGATTTTGAGTATTCTTGCATAAAGTTATTTAAAGTTTGTAATTCTTTTTTTTTTAAGTTTGTTTATAATATTTGACCAGTCATCCATTGTGTCTATAATCTTTCAAAATTCATTAAGGGTGTATCAGCAGTCAAATCCCTTTTGGCATTCTCAGTTGCAGTTAATTCTAATCTGGTGATGATCTCTTCATTATTGTCAGCTAGGCATTCTCTATCTTCCTAATTATCTTGATTATCAACTTCCTATTAGTCATTTTCATTCTATCCTTTTCCATCTGAAGATATCTCTTTTACAGACAAATAGAAGTGGGGAAAAAGAGCTGAACAGCTTTACCTTTTCCCCATCATCAATTATCATCAAAGTCCCAATTTATACTTAGTAGTTCCATCCACTCTTCTACCTTACCATCCTTTAAATATATATGTATATGTACATATAAAGCTTTAAAAAGAAAGCATTCTTTAAAATTCTCTTTTCCCCAAAATATCTAATTTCAAACCCTAAGGTTCCTCCCAGCTTTAACATTCTGTGGTTCTGAAATATTTAGCAGGTAGAATTCATAGTATGTATTAATTGATTGTGCAAGACAAGGAAAGGAGAAGTCTTAGATAACCTCAAATTTGTAAATATTGGAATATCGTGAATATTAGTGTTGCAGGTAGAAATAGTAAAGCCAGAAGGAGGAGTAAGTTTGGGGAATATAAGATGTTATATTTTATGCATTCTGATTTTGAGGTGTCCATTACAGCTGGAGATATCAAATATAAACATTTGAAATTTCAGAGGAAGGTCAGGTCTGTCTGGTTTCTAAGATACAGACAGATTTCTAATTGCCACTAAGAATTTACTATTGGCTAATCATACCTTCAAAACCCTCAATTCAGTTTTAATTTCATTTAATAAACCCATTTAGAGTTGGTCTTAGGATTTAAAATATAACACAGGTTAAGCACCAGATCACCTCTCTAAAAATATCTTGTCCATTCTTAGCTTGTCTAAGAATATATTGTCTGGGTAGCCAAATACGGGATGATTGTTGTATCTTTCTAAAAAGATACCAATGCTGACCTTTCCCTGACTCTCATTTTCCCTTACTTTATCAGTTACCTTCCTTCAGAAAGTCATGAAATCACAAAATTCCAGAATGATAAGGGACATCAGGCCACCTAGTCCAACCTTATTTAAAAATCTACTCTATGAGTTCCCTGATTGGGGGACAGGGAAATGGAAGAGGCAAGGAAAGGTAGGGGAACAAACATCATTTAGCCTCTACCAAGGATGGTAGTCACAAGACTGCCCATTCTAGTCTTGGATAGCTGTGATTTTTTAGGACATTCTTTCCTCTACTAAGATAAAGAATCACTACCTTTTACTTCCGCCCATTTCTCTTAGTTCTATCCTCTGAAGCCACACATAGTATATTTAATCCCATTTCTCTATGAAAATCCTTAAGAAGGGCATGATTGATGTCTTCAAATATCTAAGTCACCTTTTCTCTATGATAAATTTTCCCACTTCCTTCAAGTAGTCTTTGAAATAGTAATATTCGTACAATGAAAACTTTTTCAACAAATAAAGACTAGGGTGTAATTTATTAATATCAGTCAATTTGTGGGGGTTGGGGGGAGGAGTTGGGGAAATGATCTCTGGTCTGCCTACCAACTAGTGTTTTGGACATCAAATGAAATAATGAAAGCATTTGGAAAAGTTAAAAATTATATACACATGTAAAGCATTTCACTAATGTAGGGCATTTCTGGTCAGGAATCTCTGTCTACCAATGCGGATTGGCAACTACTTTGCAATTTATATAGTCTTAGAAAGCTCCTTGGGGGCACTGGGTGGTTCTGTGGCTTGCTTAGGGTCACAACGAAATATGTGTCAGAGGTAGTGCTTGAATCCAGGCCATCCTGACTCATGGGCTGGTTCTCCATCCACTTGGCCATGCTGACTATAATAATAACACTAATAATTCATAACAAGTAATGCCATTGGCTAGAGCTTATAACTAGGCAGTTGGCCAATCTTTTGAGGTTTTGGCATATATGTATCTAACAGTAGCTGGTTACAATTGTTTGCCCTCTCTCAAGCCAGACTCTATTTTGAGAACCAAAATGTTCTACGATGAATTCTCTACTTTTATCAAAGATCAATCTTCTGGGTTTTCATAGCATAGATTCAGTTTGGATCAGCTGAATAGGAGGCAGCTTTGTCCTGGGCAATTGAATGACTTCATAAGTTGTTAAAGTATTTTAGCAGCAAACTAAACATCAATAAGAAGAATATCAAAAGCTCAAGACCTGCATTCAACTTCAGCAAATCTTTCTTAAGCTCCCTCATTATACTAAGTGCTGACATTCAAGGCTTCTCATTTATATTCTATCTCCAAGCATCATCCTTCAGTACTCCCTTTTACATACTCTATGATCCACCAAACTACACCCTTCTCTGCCTCATACATCTCAAGCCTTCCTCCAATCCAGTGCCTTTCATCCTCTTCCTATCTGCTTCTCAGCCCTCTGTTTGTCTTTGAAAGGCCTCAGTGAAATGGCAACTTGGATTCAGAGGATCAAAGTGCCTGAGTGTCCAGGTCCACTATTTAATAGCTATGTGACCTTGGACAAATCACTTCACCTTTCTGGCCTCTGTTTCCTTATCTGTAAAATGATAAGTTGGAGCAGATCATTTCCAAAGTCACTTCCAACTTTTCTTCTCATCCTATGAATTCTTGCCTAATTCTCCCCACAAACTAAAAGTACTTTCTCCCTCATCTAGCCTTCCTTTCTCCCTCATCAAGCAACATTTGTTAGGTGCCTACTATCCCTCACTATTTTCACATTCTAATCTTTATTTCAGTATTTATACTAATCTTAACTCCTCCAACTAGACATGTGTACTCCTTGAGGGGAAGAATTGCATCTTCATCATTATTCTAATTTCCTCCAATGGTATGCATCCAGCAGGTACCCAATGAATGTTTGTTTAATGAAGGAACAATCAAGCAGGGACTATCACGAGTATTACCTTACCCCAATTGATCCAAATTTGAGAGGCAAGATGGTATTGGATTTGGAGTCAAAAGACCTGATTTTGAATCCTAATTCTATAGCTTACTTGTTGCAGGCCCTCGAATAAGTCTTCCTCTCTACAGGCCTCAGTTTCCCCATGAATAAAATGAAGGGGTGAGGCTAGACAATTTCTAAATTTCCTTCTAAAACCTGTTGTTCCAGGAGATTGTGGTTTCCCCAAATGTGTTTTGCCTACAGCTGTTCCAAGACCAGTCCGATATATAAAATAAACACAGACCCCACATACATCCACAGAGGCCCTGCAGCAATCCATCCACTTCACGGAGGTGAGCACTGACTCCCAGGAAACCATTCACTAACTGCTGCATTAGGCTCAACACACTGTTAAGTATTGTATATAATTATGATTATTATTCTTATTAATAACCATAATATCACAGCCTTATTCAGCACACTCTAGCTGGTTTCATTTCCTGCCCTGTGAGAGTGCTTAGGCCTAGATTGGTCTGAAGACATTCTCTAACTCAACATCTTCAGAGCCTGCTTATTGGGTAATTGCTCCCATCTTTCCACATTACATCAATTTGTCTCATAATTTAATCAGCTGTTCTGCCTGCATGTGAGGCATTAGAGCCACAGCAGCTTCTCCTGAGCCCAAGACCAGAAGAGGGAGAAGAAAGCACTTTGCATTTAGAGTGAGATCAGGTTTTGTTTTCTGCCTTTGACATCTTCTAATTGGTGTGACTTTCCTGAGCCTCAGTTATTTCATCTGTGAAGTGGGAATAATGATTTTTTCACTACCTATCTCTTAGAGTTAGTATAAGGAAAGTACTTCATAAAACTTCAAGTGCTATAGAAATGTGAAAAAGATGATTATAAGTATTACTCAGGGAGTCATTTACAATAAGTAGAATGATGGGAGTGACAATTCATAGCTAGATGTTTTTTCCCTGGGCCCACTACCCATACATATAAAATCATAGACTCTCAGAGTTGGAAGGGTCCTAAGATAGCCTTTATTCAGATCCTTACCCAAAACATGAATTCCCTCAACAACATCCCTGACAATTAGCTGTTCTATCAACATTTCCATTGAGTGGGGTCTCTCTGCCTTATGAAGGATTCCTTTGCATTGTCAGAAGCGATTTCCTTCTCCCTCCCCACAGGTTTCACCACTTATGCTTTGGGACAAAGCAGAATAAGTCTGATCCCACTTCCATCACACTTCATATAAATGAAGATAATTTTGTTCCCGGCCTCATTTCCACCCCCTCTTCCCTCCAATTTTTCTTTTTTTGGTGTGTGGCTAGGAGGCCCCACCCTCCTTTGCAACTTTGGTGCTAAGGATAGACAAAACAAGTATCTGCCATAGTTTACAACTGGTGGGGGAGAGAACAAAAGATGAAGATATTTTCCTTAAATGTTTGGTAGAATTCAATTGTGAATCCACCTGGCTCATGGGTTTCTCCTACTCATTCAGTTTCTTTTTCTGAGATGGGATTGTTTTAAATATTCTATTTTAATCTAGACTTAGATTTTCTGTTTTGCTTAGATTGCCAGATTTAGTGGCATATACTTGGGCAAAATGACTCCTAATAATTACTTTACTTTTCTTTTCATTGGTTGTAAATCCATCCTCTTTATTTTTCATACTAGTAGGTATGTTTTCTTCTTTCTTTTTTTTAATATCAGATTGACCAATGGTTTATGTACTTTATTGATTTCCTCATAACATCAGCTTTTTTGTCTTATTTATTATTTCAATGCTTTTCTTCAAATTTTATTAATCTTACTTTTTTTTTTTAAAACCCTTACCTTCTGCCTTGGAATCAATACTTAGTATTGATTCCAAGGCAGAAGAGTGGTAAGGGCTAGGCCAAGGGGGTCAAGTAACTTGCCCAGGGTCAAAGTGTCTGATGCCAGATTCAAACCTAGGACCTCCCATCTCTAGGCCTGGCTCTC
This sequence comes from Gracilinanus agilis, assembly GCF_016433145.1. NCBI lineage: Eukaryota > Metazoa > Chordata > Mammalia > Didelphimorphia > Didelphidae > Gracilinanus > Gracilinanus agilis. Next base: position 693,991,088 of record NC_058130.1, on the reverse strand, counting down.
AATCCACTGAGCTACCCAGCTACCCCCTTAATCTTACTTTTGATTTTTAGGATTTCCAATTTAGTTTTAAATTGGAGTTTTTAATTTGTCCTTAAAAAATGTTTTTTATTGCATGACCAATTCATTAATCTGTTCTTTCTCTATTTAATTGATGTAAGATTTAGAGATATACATTTTCCTCCAAATACTGCATTGCTTGCATCCACAGAATTTTAATCTATTGTTTCCTTTTTGTTCTCTTTAATGAAATTGTTGATTGTTTCTATGATTTGTTCTTTGACCTACACATTTTTTAGGATAAGGTTATTTAGGTTCCAATTACTTTTAGTCTTTCCTTCTACAGTCCTTCGTTAAATGTAATTTTTATAGCATTGTGATCTGAAAAGGATGCATTTAATATTTCTGCTTTTCTACATTTTGTTGTGAGACTTTTATGTCCTATTATAAGATCAGCTTTTGTGACAGTATCATATACTTCTGAGTAAAAGTTAAATTCCTTTCTGTTCTCATTCACTTTTCTCCACAGGCCTATCAAATCTAACTTTTCTAAAATTCTGTTCACATCTTTAATTTCTTTCTTGTTTATTTTTTGGTTTGATTTACTGAATTCTGAAAGGGAAAGGTTAATACCACTTATTAATAGATCTTTATTGTCTGTTTCCTCTTGTAATTTATATAACTTCTTTACAAATTTAGATGCTATGGCATTTGATGCATATGTGTTTAATCATTATATTACTTCATTATCTATAGTACCTTTTACCAAGGTGTTATGTCCTTCCTTATCTCTTTTAATTAGATCAGTTTTCACTTTTGGTTTGTCTGAGATCATAATTATTATCCCTGCTTTTTAAACTTTGAAGCATACTAGATTTTGTTCTAGTCCTTTACCTTTACTTTGTGTGTTTCCCTGTTTTTTGGAGAGAGCATATTGTGGGATTCTAACTTTTAATCTACTCTGCTATTCTTTTCCATTTTATGAGTGAATTCATCCTATTCACATTAACAATTTTGACTGTTTTCCTCTATCTTATTTCCCCCAGTTTATCCTTTTCTTCCTCTCCTTTCAGGCTTTCTCTGTTTACGAATAATTTTATTTCAAATTACTACCCTCCTGAGTTCACCGTCTCTTCTTCCCAACTTTGCCCTTTTCTTATACACCCTCCTCTTTTGATAAGATAGGTTTCTATACCTAACTGCCTATAGATGCTAAGCATTGCTCACAACCTCCCCATCTTCCTTTCCATTGTATTGATTCTTATATGCCTCCTCATGTGAGGTAATTTCCCCCAATTTCCTCTCCTTTTATCTTTTCCCAATGTATTCCTCATTATTTTCTCTTGATTTTTTTTTGCTTTGTTGTTTTTTGTTTTGGGATGTCATTCCATCATATTTAACTTACTTCCTATTCCTATTCACTGCCCTAATAGTGATAAAGTTCTTGAATATTTTCCATGCCTTAAGTACCTTAGGTACCTTAGGTACTTCAAGTATTGTGGATACCTTAATTATTATCTCCTGCCTAATGCAATCAGTTTAACCTCATTTTTTCCTCACATTTTTAAGTGTCTTAAGTATCTGTTGTATCATAGATATCATAAGCATCTTAGTTGTCAGGTCTTAAGTAATAATATAACCAATTGAACCCCATTGTTTCTCTTGATTACCTTACTTATCTTAAATATATATATATTTTTAACCCTTAACTTCTGTGTATTGGCTCCTTGGTGGAAGAGTGGTAAGGGTGGGCAATGGGGGGTCAAGTGACTTGCCCAGGGTCACACAACTGGAAAGTGTCTGAGGCTGGATTTGAACCTAGGACCTCCTGTCTCTAGGCCTGACTCTCAATCCACTGAACTACCCAGATGCCCTCTTAAATATCTTTTTTATATCACAAGTAATTAAGTATTCTAGTTAACTCTTTCCTATATAGGCATAGGATCAATTTAACCCCATTGTATCCCCCAAGTTTTTTCATTTCTTTTTATATTTTTATGCTTCTCTTCAGTTTCAAATTTGCTCATCACATTTTCTTTTCATCTCTTTTCATCATTTCATCAGGAATTCCTGGAGGTCCTTTATTCTATTTAAGGAGCATTTCTTTCCCTGGAGTCTTATGTTCAGTTTTTCTGGGGTAAGGTTTACATTTCCTATTTTCTTTAGTGAGGTTTAGCCCTAAGCTGTTGACTTTTTCTATCATTTTCTTTTCTAATTTTTCTTCAAAGTCTCTTATTATTTGTTTGTTGATCCTCTTTTGGGCCTCTTTTAAGAGTTCACTTTGGGCTCGATATTCTTTCAAATTTGCCTTTGAGGAGTCACATATTTCCATTTGGGTGTTACTGTTTTCTGAGGTTACATTTTGGTGTTTACTTTCGCTGAAATTGCTTACAAGAGTCAGACCTTTTCTTTGACTTTTACTCATTTTGGTAACTTTTTCTTGCCTCTATATATATATCGAGACTCAGCACTACTTCTCCGGTGGAAGGAGTATTGTCCCTAAGCTCCCCTAGGTGCTACATCCAGTGTATTTCTCTGGATTCCACTCTTCAAGTGCCAGCTCTCCCTGGTTTTAAAAGTATCAGAATTGCTCCTTCCTATAAAGATTCCCCAATGTGTGCATGTACCAGGTCACTCCTCATCTCAGCATGTGTTTCTATGAGGCCATTCCTTGAACTGCTGATTCTACTACTCTCACTTCTTACCCTAGTGAGATAAATCCTTCCTGCCGCCCTCTATGTTTTCTTTGGCTGAAACCCTACTTCAGTCTGACTTTTGTTGGTTCTTTTGGTCCAAAATTTGTTTTGAGGCATTTTTTTTTCTTTTGTGGTTGTTTGGAGGTATGATTCAGGCAAGATCAGAATGTTTCTTACTCTCTAGACTTAAAAATGTCTTGCCAAAAGCTTTGCTCATTTGACTCACTTTCCAAACTCTGGTCATTCTATTTACACCTGCATTTTCAATATTACTTTTGCTTTATCCCATGAAAGGAAATCACCACAGTAAAACATAAAAACTGTACATGAAGGTGTTTGTTTATTTAGCTGCCCCATTAGATGATTTGAGGTGGTAGGCCATTGTAATAACATTACTGGATTTTACAAATCGCTTTTCAAATTTATCAGTTTAATATCTATAATTTTATCACTATGTTGTGAAACTTAAAATATCACCACATAGATAACTATTCTCTTAGCATCTTAGATACAAAGAATTTTAAAATATAGACTTTTAAGACCTTGGGAACAGAATCTAAGAATCTTAAACTCAGATATCTTTAATGTTATAGAAACTTAGAATAAAAAATCTTATAATTATAGAATACCAGACTTTTAAAATCTAAGAACTTTAAAATCATGAAATCCCAGACTAATCTAAGTCCATCCACTATAGTATATTTATCTATCTATCTAACATATCTTTAGGAAATCTATCTACTCTTGGACTTGTAGAATCTTAGAATCACAGAATATCATGCTTAGAAATGGGCTTCAAAAGGTACCTAGTCTAATCCTTTGTCCTACTCAAAAATTCTTTCTTTCTTTTCTCTACAGGTGATTAGAAAGTTTTTCGTTAAATGAGCCAAAATCTGTCTCTCCATAGTTTCTCTACTTTGCTTCTAGTTCTACCTTATGGGGCCAAGCAGGGCAAACCTAATCCCTCTTTCACATCACAGCCCTACAAGTAAGTTGCTACTCTATGATCTGAAGATGAAACTTCTAGCAATCTTTAGCCATCTGGAATATACTCCTGAATCAGTCCTCTGAACATTTCAGACAGTATCCACAAAGGCGAGCGTGCATATATTTGCTCTGTACTCAGTAAGAAAAGCTCCATAGATCTTCATATTAAGCCTATTGACTCCTAATTTACATATAATACAATCTTTATAATCTTGCTTATTTTTTTAAGAACAAAGGTGTAAGAACACATCCTTTGTACAGTCTGTCCCGCATTCCTGGAATGCCCTGCTTCCCTCACCTCCTTCACCACCTTCATGGTTCAGATCAAGTGGTGTCGAGTTACTGTGTATTTATTTTGTATATATCCTATATGTACTTATCTGTGAACATGTTATATTTTCCCTATTGAAACTAAGATTCTTGAAGCCAGGGAGAGTCTCCATTTTGCATTTATGTTATCATCACCTAATCCAGTACCAGACATATTGCAGATGCCTTTTAGAATACTAATTGATTGAGATGTGTACAATATAATGGGCCAGAAATCCTGGATTCTAGTCCTAGATTTGAAACTAAAACTAATGTGCCATGTGACCTCAGGCATATAACTTGCCTAGAATCACAAAATGTTAGAACTGAAAATGACTTTGCAGATCACTTAATATACCCTTCTCATGGTATAGAGAAGAGATCCAGGAAAGTAAAGTCAGTAACCCAGATTTAGATAGAGCCAGGACTTAAATCCAGATGTGGTTATTCCAAACCCAAGTCTTCAACTCTAAGCCTGAAAAGTTTTCTACTATCTCTTTCCCTCTGGGACTCAGTTTCCTCTTTTATAAAATGGGTACACCATCTGCTCTGCTAAATTATGAGATTCAAGGGACCCTAGCAGATGAAAAACGTGCTTCAAAAAATTAAAAGGATTGAATAGGGTTAACTTTTTTGTCCAAATTACTATATATTTTGTCCTTCCTATAACCCTTTCCCCACAGTGGCTTAGCACAATAGATTTTTTTTTAAGTGCTCTCTATGTACCCCTGCCCTGAGGACTTTGGTGACTCAGGAGGAGGAGGAGGAGGTGGAGCAGGACCAACAAGGAGAAAGAATGACTTGCATTAGCAAGACTGATGGTTGCCAGCAAAATAACGGAGTTTCATTTGGAAGTTGGAACTCTGCCTGGCAGGGATAGATAAAAGGAGATGAATTATCTTCAGGGCTTCAATTAAGCCAACTGTTTGCAAAAGTGGCTGTAGAATCACAAGATCATAGTACTTGAAGCTGAACAGGATGCTATAACACTGAATGTGAGAAATGGAAGAAACCTTAGAGATCATTTCATCCAACCCACTCATTTTACACATAGATAAATAAACAAAGACCCAGAAAGGTGAAGCAATTTACCCCGGAATACATTGCATATTATTGGAAGAGTAGAAATTAAAGCCTAGTTAGTCCTCCTGATTCCCAGCCAATGTTCCTTCCACTACATCATGCTGTTGGAGTGTTGTAAAGCAAGGGAATGGCCTGAGTGTTTGGACCACCTAAAGGGAAGGCTCAAGTCTGCCAAAGAGAAATTTTCAAGAATTCAGTGGGATCTCTTGGTTTTCTCATGGGATTCCTGACACAAGCCCCCACCTTCCTCTCCCCTTTGGTGATTCAAGCCTTTCATTTCACCAAGGAGGAAGGTAAGGCTCAAAGAGAAGCCGTACAATTTGAACCTGACAGGGTCTGACTTGAAGCCAAATCAGAAGCATTCTTCCATTGTTCCATGATGAGAGCTCTGTCTTCAAATATCTGTGGGACCATCCTCTCTGTAGCTCCCTAGGACAAAGCCCCAACTAGTGAAAGGGGAGAAAATGGAGGACAGACTTTTTCTGGCTCGTCATAAATATCTTTCAAATAATCTGAGCTATCTATTAATAGCAGGCCTAGGTCATAAAAGACTGAGCCACACTGAATTTATAGGATTGAGGCAGCTAAATGATTCAGTAGATAGAACCCTGGGCCTGGGTCAGGAAGATCTGAATTCAAATTCATTTTCCAACACCTGCTAGCTACATGACCCTGGACAAGTCACTTCCCCTCTATTTGCTTCAGCTTCCTCATCTCTAAAATAGGGATAGAGTTGTGAGGATGAAATATTAGATATTTATGAAGCACTTAGCACAGTGTCTGGCATGTAGTAAGTGCTATGTAAATGCTAGCTATTTGTCTATTGTTGTTGTAAAATATTTATTAATCACTAGAAATGATTTAACTTGACCCTGAATGACCACTTGTTAGAGATGCCATAGAAGAGTTCCTATACTGTTTGGAAGGTTAGAACAAATAACCTGTGGGGTCCTTTCCAGCCCAGAAATGAGAAGGAATCCCTTTAGGAATGAGTAATGTTGAAATTTGGGGCACTGGAGAAAGTTCATTGAGCGCTTTTTGGTGCCCCTAATATCACATCCTTAGACACCCATCAGTGCTTTCCAAGAACAATGGCTTTAGAAGTCGGGGTTTGGTTTCTAACTGTGCCACTTAGCCTCTGGGTGGCCCGGGGTAAATCACTTTCTCTGAGCATCCATTTCCTGCCCTTTCAAATGCAAATAATGACTCCCAGCCTGATAACCTCCAGAGATTTTGGGTGGAGCCATTCTGTTCCCCCCCCCCCCCCCCTGCACCTCCTCAGGCTTGCAACCCTGGCTTTGGTCCTTAACTGTCCTTCCCTCCCTTACTCCCCATCTGCTAAATCATGTCCCTTCTACTTCCACACCTACCCTCCCGTCTGTCAGCAACCTCCTCACCTCTTGTCCAGACCATTGCAGTAGCCTCCTAACCCATCTCCCCCGATCTAGTTCCTCTCTCCAACTCATTCTTCACCTAACAGGCAAACTGATATTCTTTAAGCAGATTTAACCAGATCTATCCTGCTCAAGATGCCTCAGCTACTTCCCAGTGCCTCTAGGTTGAAATCCAGGCTCCTCTGATTGCCATTTTAAGTCCTTCAAAATCTAGTTGGAATCTATCTTTCCAGGATGGTCCCACATTATTGCTCTTCCCCAGATCTCAGGCCTAACCAAATTGGGCTGTTATTCTCCTGTATCTGGCCATAGGATAATTAGGTGGTGGCACAATAGATAGAACCCTATCCCTGAAATCAGAAAAACTTGAATTCCAATCCACTCTTAGACACTTACCAGTTGTGTGACCTTGGGCAAGTCATTTAGCCCTGTTTGCCTCAGTTGTCTCATCTATAAAATGAACTGGAGAAGGAAATGGTATACCACACCAGTATCTCTACCAAGAAAACCCAAATGGTTCCAGAAAGAGTCAGACATGTCGGAAATGACTCTACAACAGCATTCCTGTATCTCATTTCCATGCCTTTGTTCTAGTTTTCCCCCCCATGCCTGGAAAGCATTCTCTTCTCACCCCTTCTCCATCTCTGGGTGTCTTCAAAGCCTATCCCAAGTGCTACTTCCATCAAGATATTTTCTCCAGTTTACTCAATTGTTAGTCCACCCTCCCCCCTTTACACTTTGTCTTTATTTTGTTTTAATATCTGTGCATATATTATTTCCTTCTAATTAAAGCAGAGAAAAACTCTTCCAGAACAGGCATTGTTTCATTTTCACTCTTTGTACATACCGCACCTAGCACAGTGTTGGGCACCAAATAAATGCTTAGGAATGATTGTTGAACTGAATTGAAACTGAACAGTGGATACAAAATGATTTCTGGCTGTAAATACACATAAATATTATTATTCCCCACCCCACTCCCTTTTTTTTTTGGTGCCTGAAAATAAACCTGGGTTTTTCTGTCTGGTATTTCAGTGGCCCTAGACAATTCATTTCTTCTCTCCAATCTTCATTTTCCTCATCTGTAAAATAAAAGGGAATTGGATGCCTCTCCCAAATTCAGAATCTCTAATCTTACCTGTTTGACCAATGGCTATTCAATTCCCTTCTCTGACCTCAGTTTTCTCTTTTGTAATTGAAGAAGCCTGGCCAGTTGAGCTCTAAACTCTCTTTCCTTTCTGATAAATTCTATGAATATTTCTTAGTCAATAGCCAAATCCTTAGCACTGAGGAAATCACTTCTAGGGTGATACCTGAAAAGGGCTTATTAGAATTCCTGCTTCATGAACTGACACATTTCTTTTCATGTGACAAAGGTATGACCCTAGGGTGATGTAATAGTAATAGTAACAATAATACATATTATATATATATATTATATCCATATAAAATATAGAATATAATAGTTTATTTTATATATGATAGTATAATAATAAAAGTAAGCATTTTATAGTGCTTATTGTGTGCCAAATGTGCTAAGCCCTTAACACATTTCATCTGTCTGATCCTCACAACACCCCTGAGAGATAGGTGCTATTTTTATTCCCCTTTTACAGTGGAGGAAACTGAGGTAAACAAAGGTTTAATTTGCCCAGGGTCACACAATTAAAAAGTATCTGAGAATGTATTTGAACTCAGATCTTCCAGACTCCAAATCCAGTATTCTCCCCTCTGTGCTACCTAGCTAGCTATAATATGGGGGCATCCCAGCAGGCCAATTTCCACTTTTTTAAAGGTTCTATAGATAGGAAAAGGTGGGCCTGAAGTCAGGAAGACTCATCTTCCTGAGGCCAAATCTGAGCTCAGACACTTATTAGCCATGTGATTCTGGGGGCAAGTCACTTAATCCTGTATGTTTCAGTTTCCTCCTCTATAAAATGAGTAGGAGAAGGGAATGGCAAATTACTCCAGTATCTTTGCCAAGAAAATCCCAATTGGGGTCACAAAGAGTCAGACAGGACAGAAACAACCAACAACAATAAATAAATAGGAAAATGGAAAGTGAAAGATCTGATGGAGAAGGCAAGAGGATGGCTTAGAGGTAGAAGAGTCATTTGAAATTCTGCCACATTTTTAGAAGCATTCACTCTTTGCATAATATGGCTGGCCATCAAGTATATTGGATTTTCCTTTTGCTGGATTCCTCTGAGGTATTTAACTGGAGTGCCTAACGTGATTATCAGAAGAATCTTTTATGTGTGGATAGATAACCTCTCTTAAGAAAGAAACCAGTTTTATTCTTTCAAATTCTGCTCAGTCATCCTTGGACCCTGGGGGTTATATTCCTGATCAACTGGTTTTTCCTCCATTCTGGGTCTCACATCTTGCTCCTGTAATCCCTGCGATTTAGAGTCACTGTCTGCTGAGGCAAAAATCTTTCTCCTTTGCTACTTCTCTCCATATTCATAGCTAGCATTTATATAACTCTTTAAGATTTATAAAGCTTTTACCTGTACACTTTCTCTATCTGATCCACAATCCATTTCCTTCTCTGCCCAGACTTTCTTTTGTAGCCTCTGAAATCTCCATTGTATTGTTAATAAATTCCTTTAACCCTAATTCTTTTCATCACACATTCTTTCTAGGTGTAACTCAGGGGAACTTAACTGTTTCTGGGAGACACTGCTTCTTTGGTCACCATCTCTGAGCCCAAAACTCTTCTCATCTCCTCAAGTCCAGGAAGATAGGTAGATATTCTCCTTGATCTACAATATCACAGCTAGACCGTCTTGTGACCATAATTTCAGTAGCTTCTCTTCCTTTGACATTTACTTTTCCCAACTATCTCAGTGATGTAAAATTAACATGGAAATAGCTACATCTTGATTTAGAAAATCATTAATTAACATTATCTATGTTGTATTATATTTTTATTTGTTTTGTTGAACATTTTCCAATTATATTTTAATCTAGTTTAGGCAGCACTCACTCTTGGCTGCAAGTTTGATACGTCTGAGCTATATCACTGTTAATATTCTTTTCATAATCATCTACAGGCCTTCAGATCATAGAGTCCTGTAAATTGAAGTTGAAAAGAATCTTATAAGTCAGCTAGTTCCACCCCATTCTTGTTTTTAGAAATTGGTAATTTGTCCAAAATCAAGGCGTAAGTAGCAAAAATGGAATCTGAATCCCAGTCCTCCAATTTCTCCTTTAAGGAGGCTGCTATCTAGTTGTCATCTTCTTCTCCTACTCTCAAACACAGGTATGCCCACTGATGCCATTTTAATACCCCCTGCCTCCCAGTTCATTAACCTCAATTCTCACTCTACATCAGCTACCCACAAGATCAATCAATCAATCAACAAATAGCTGTTAATTGCCTACTATGTGACAAGCACTGTGTTCCCTACATGATGCTAAACTCTGAAATCATGGTCTCTGATTAATAATACCCTATCACCAACTTCTTTTCCATCACTCAACTTTATGTTCTCAGTACGACCTCCTATCTTTCCACCTCTCCTTCATCTCCCCTTCCATCATTCCTGTTCTGGGCTCACCATTTTCCATTTCCATTTCTTAATTTCTTCTTTTTTATCTATCCCTTATCATCTATCTACTGATCCCATCATTCTACTGAAACTGTTTTCTCAACTGCTAAATCTGATGGGTTTTTCTCATTCTTCATTTTACCTCTCTACTACTTTTAATGCCGTTGGCTATCATCTCTTCTTATACATACCTTTCTTCCCTGCCATCCAAAACACTCCTCTCTCCAGATTCTCTAATTATCAATTGCTTTTCTGTTATCATCCAAATCCCATCTACTAAAGGTGATGTTCCCCAAGGTTGTGTCTTGGCCTTTTTTTCTAATCTCTCTTATCTCTCCTGGCGATCTCACCAACACCCATAGGTTGAATTGTCATCTCTACTCAGGTGACTCTTAAATTTATATTTCCAAGTCTCAGCCCTCTCCCAGACTAATCCCTTATTGCAAAATCCCTTCTGGATATCTTATTCTAGATATCCCATCAGGATTTCAAATTCAGCATGTCTAAAACTGAATGCATTATCTCCTTCCAAAAAACTTTTCCATTCTTTACCCTAGATGTCTTGAGGGCATTGCCATTCTTCTAGTCCTACCAGTTTCACTGCCTGAATCATCCTTGACCTTTCCCTTTCCCTTATGGAAGGAAATTTGTATCTCAAGCTATTTGGCAATGGCCAGAGGAAAGAGGGCTGCTTACATAGTGGAAAAATTATTGTCAGATCTGGTAATTAAAACCAAACTACTATCTTTGCAAGAGTGAACCAGTAGCATGCCATGAGTAGTAGAATTCTCAGCTCTATTTCAAGTTTGCTTTCCAACTCTAATGCATCTTAATTTTAATTTAATTCCTTTTAATCTTTAATGGAAAGTTGTAAAAGTAAATTATTTACCCAAGAGATCCAAATAGCTCCTCAGGAGTAGTTCTAGACTTTAGGGTAATTACACATACAGGCCTTTTAAAAATATCTCCACCAGCACTCTGCCTGGTTGCAAAGGCAGCAAGAGACATGGGAGTGTCTGAACTAATTATGTACTTCAATAACTGTTAAACATACATATGATTGAATGGATTAAGAATGAAGGTTCCCTTTTACATGTCAAAAAGTAGATCACTGGGAAGATAAAATACATTCTTTGCTATTATTATATTGTACTCAGTTTCTGAAAGCAGGAACTTAAGTACCCAATACAATGATCTCAATGAGACCCTAGAGATTCCTTTAGGCAACCATCTTAACCCCATTTTACAGTTAAGGGAGCTTGCCTAGAAAAGTGAAGCACCTTGACCTTTGCTAAAGCTGAAAGACCTTGCTGCTAGGAGATGGCCTTTTGTCCAATCCAGCCTGAAAGCAGGGAGATGGCCTTGTGATTATCACATCTCATTTTTAAATAAATGCTTGCAGGTAATGAAATATTTTCTTCATATTATCCCTGACAGGTACAATAACACAAATATTATTCAGGGCTCCATAGGTGCCCTCTCTTCTGTAAGGCTATCACTGAACACTTTGCCCACTTGCTCAGGCAGAAGTGATCAATAGACTGTCATAGAATCTGGGTTGGAGGAAATCTGCAGTGGCAATTAGTCCAAACCATACCGGAACAGGAATCCCCTCCATGACATAACTGAGAAATGATGCTCTAATAAACATTTGAACCCTAAAACCTCAAACTGACCTGACACTGGCAGATGTCCCACAGTTACATTGTCTTTGAGGTGCCTAGTCCTAGACCTAACCATTGATAGAAACTCTTCCCAGTTTTCCACATCTATTAATTAAAACTAAGCACCTGGTGCTTTCAGACACTAAGAATGAACTGTGTACCCCGCCTCTTTAGTTACTCGGGCACCATATTTGAGTCCATCTGTCATTGTTCTTTGCTCTTCAAATATAGTGACTTGTCTTTTTCTTCTTCTTTATATAAGTTTTAGATGCATAGAACAAAGTTGGCACATTAGAGCTGGGGGTGAAACCTTAGTATGTACTACTAAGTACTTAGTACACAGAATGTAAAAAAAGCACAGAACATAAATATTTCCAGGGGATTTTTATTTCTCCTTTACCCCTATCTTCCTATTATGAATTATACTGACCTGTGCACATCTTGTATTTGTCCTTATGGTAGAAATAATCCCATTTTCATTGTGTTCCTTATATTTAGCAATTTTATTATAATAATTACTTAGAAAATATTTTTGAATTGTTAAATAAGAACTGGAAGGACTACATAACATGGAAAGAATGAAAAACATAGGAAGATCATCTAGAGTCTAGACCAACCCCTTCATTTTGAAGACTGAGAAATAGAGGACCAATGAAAAAGAAGTGATTTAGCAAAAATCACATAACAAATGAGTGAGTAAAAAATAGAATCCATGTCTTAGATCAAATCATACAGTAGATTTAGAACAATAAGGAACTTTAGAAGCCATCTAGTCTAACACTCTTATTTTCTAGTTAAGTAAACTGAGTCACAGAGAGGGCTCTGTGACCTCTCCAAAGTCACATAAGTCATAAATGGCAAGCCAGAATTCAAACCCAAGTTCATTGACTTCAGTCTAGCATTCTTTCCATTGCAGTTCTGCATTTCCAGGTGGGGAGATGTGTTTCTTTCTGTGGTGTTCCTGAAATTAAGGTCAAACTGGATTTGAGCACCCAGCAAAAACATCTCTTTTGGTATATTGCTGTCAAAAGATTCTTGTATAAGAAATCACAAGATCTGATTTCTAATCCCAATTTTGCCCTAAGCTTTTATGTGCTATGGATGGATGGATGGATGGATGGATGGATGGATGGATGGATAGATAGATAGATAGATAGATAGATAGATAGATAGATAGATAGGCAGGCATATAGATATACAGATACACATGGAGTGTGTGTGTGTGTGTGTGTGTGTGTGTGTGTGTGTGTGTGTGTAAAACTTTAGGCAAGTCACTTTGCCTTTTTTTGGCCCCATTTGCTCATCTATAAATTAGGTCAGTCAAATTAGATGATGTCTAAAGTTGCTCCTCAATCAAACATCCTTTGTTCCTCTATTTTTTCTATATTTTAAGATTCCTTCTAATTCTAACATTCCAGAATTGTAGTTTTCTTAATTTTATACCACATTATTAGTGTTGTGTTACTGTACCTGATCAGTTACAAATTCACACATTCACTTCCAATATCTGCTCTTATCTTTTGCAAAGCTACCTTATACCTCCTAATTAAATCCTTGTCCCACACTCTATATTAGCTGTTAGCTCTCTCCTGAGAAATTGGGACAGAGGAGAGAAAAGACCAGGAAGGAAAGAAGTGAGATTGAATCTATGGAAGCTCATGATAAGATATGCTCATAAAATAGACGTTTGAAAAATATCTAGCAGGAAAAATTGAGAGTCGCTTTCTCACACACACACACACACACACACACACACACACACACACATATATAACTAAAGAAGGATGGTGGAGAGAGAGAGACAGAGACAGAGATGAAGGAGGGAGAAAAAGGAAAGAGGAGAGGAAAGGGTGAGGAGAAGAGAGTAAAGGAGAAAGAAAGAGGATTGGAGAGAAGTATTTTGGTCCCTTTGGAAGTCTCTATTCTCTACCTTTCCCCTCCCCTCAAATCTCCCTAGAATATCTGCTTATCTCCAAACCTCCTCCATATTACCATCATTCCTTTAGATGGAGTCCTTTATCTGGGGCCTGGGAACATGGCTTTTGTCTTACAATCCTTTATATTTTATTTTAAAAAATGTTGAGATAGGAATCATAGGCCTCACCAGACTGCCAAAATGATCCATGATACAAAAATGGTTCACAATTCCTGCCTTTGAACCCTGTTAAAATTCCATACATCATGGGAGAAGTCATACTTGAAACTCTTCTCATTTATTTGTACAATAGCAAGAATGAGTTTTATATCCTTTCTTGAGAGTCTCTTTTGGGGCAAAATCTTTTACTTACTACTGTGTGATCTTGATGACCTCCACAACCCTTAGTATCCTCATTTATAAAATCAGGGATTTGGACTACCTAACCCCCCAAATTCCTTCCTGCATTAACAATCTGGAGAGCCTGTGACTATTTTGAGTAGTCAAGCAAATGGAGGAAAGTGTGTAGAATTGTGAGACTGGTGCTATCAAATGCAAGCTTAGAATATTTGACAAGTTTTCCATGAGCCAGTCTTATTGCATTCATCTAACCTGAAAAAAAAAAAAAAGAGAAGAAACTATTGCCATGAATATTTTTTAAAATAAATTCAAGAGGAACGGACCAGGACCTCTCTCAAAGGGTTGGACTAAGTTGTCTTCAAGATACCTTCCAGCTCTAGCATTCTATAGTTCAAGAGTCTATAAGCTATAACCTTAGTCTCTTACTCATATATTCAGAAAAGAGTAATTCCTTTTCACATACACCATGCTGACCACTCCCAGATCTTGCCTTCTCTTGTGAAAGTCCATTTCAGGAACAACTGATGCCTCAAATTACACCATCAATTAATTTATACTCTATTTTCAAGTCAAGGTAAGGGCATTGAGGCCAACAATCTGTCCTGACTGAGGCACAGCAACAGTGTTCAGAGAGAATTGAATGAGGAAAATGAAAAAGGAGAGTGACAACTTTGGTTTTTAGGCCAAAGATTCAATTCTGATTGTTGTAAGAAAACATTATAGTTTGGGGTAGAGAAGGAAGGGTGCTTTTTTTGGTTGGTTGGTTGGTTTACATTTCATTGCATAAAGTTAGTAAGTATAGGAAAAGAGAGACCAGAAATAAAATAGTATTAGCTAGAGACCACATCTGGAATGAGGCCATTGCTAAGGACAAGAAGGGGAGGGAAATAAGGAATTGGGGGCATATACAACTATTAGCTTATCTGCTTGGGACTGTTCTTCATCAGCCTGGATATTTACAAGGAAAACTTGTACTTTATTGGTACATAACAAATACAGGGAGATCCCAAAGACCAGGAGTGGTGAGGCTATTGATCTGTTTTTCTCTGCAGCCTCCTTTGAACCTTTTGAATTGATCCATTTTTATTGAATAGTTTTATGCCTGGACGCTTCAGACTGCTGTGCTCTTTGGGCAGTCCAGCTCTCCCTGGGTTGGGAATCTTGAGGTAGAAAAGGAATCTAGTGAGAGACTGATGTCTTATTTTAATCTTACTCATACTGCTAAGGGCCCACAAGGGAATAGAGTCATGGGGAATGGGACATTGGCAAAAGTGTCTGGTATTAGTAAGGTGATAATCTTCATGTGGCCCAGAGAGTGTCAAGTCACAGGTTGGCAAGATACTGTCCATAAAACCTTAAAAATGGGAGAACAGAGAACATAGAGCTAGTCAAAAGATAGAATGTAGGGGAAGAGAAAAGGATGACTGAAGATGAGACAGTAAGAAAAACAAACACTGAACAGGATGTCCACACCCGGAAAAGCAAAAGCCCACTCTGACAAAGTTATAAAGAAGCAAAGTTAAAAAGTTTTAAGAACTGAGCACCAGTGTGCCTGATAGATTTTTTTTAAACATTTATTAATATTTATTTTTTTGAAAAGTTAACATGGTTACATAGTTCATGCTCTTATTTTCCCCGTCACCCCTCCCTCCCTTCTTCCCCCTCCCATCCATGGCAAATGTGTATTTCCACTGGTTTTAACATGTGTCATTGATCAAGACCTATTTCCAAATCATTGATAGTTGCATTGGTGTGGTAGTTTCAAGTCTACATCCCCCATCATGTCCGCCTCAACCCATGTGTTCAAGCAGTTGTTGTTCTTCTGTTTCCACTCCTGTAGTTCGTCCTCTGAATGTGGGTAGAATTCTTTTCCATAAATCCCTCAGAATTGTCCCGGGTCGTTGCATTGCTGCTAGTACAGAAGTCCATTACATTCTATTTTACCACAGTGTGTTGTGCCTGATAGTTTATGTCTGTTTGTTTTTATAAACTCTTACCTTCTGTACTTGAATTGATATTGAATATTAGTTCTAAGGCAGAAGAGTAATAAGGGCTAGAAAATGGGAGTTAAGTGACTTGGCTGAGCTCACACAACTAGTATGTATCTGAGACCCATATTTGAACACAGCACTTCCCATCTGTGTACGGCTTGGCTCTCTATCCACTAAGTCACTTAGTCACCTAAGTACTCCTATACCTGATAGTTTTAAGAAGAGGTTATATATAAGCCTTTTCTAGAACATATATTTAGTTCTCTCATGCCTTGTCTAGTACTATGATCTGAAATCCATCCTTTCAAGACAGTTGAAGTTGAGATAAAACTATGTTCTGGTTTTGGTTATAATGAGAAGCATAGCCCAGACAGCTTACAAAAGTCTTGCTCTCTTCCTTCTCCTCCCTAAATTCTTTCTAACATCCAATCCAGGCTGTTGGCTAATAGACTTTCCAACTAAATGAAACTATAGTTTATGTACTGTATATAGGCTGACAGTAACTATATGGCATACACAAGCTATTGACTTCAAATTTTATTTACCATGGATTATATAAAGGATATTAACTACACAGAGCTGTACCAAATACTGTGCTTCATATCTTATATTCTCTACATAAATTATTATACTACATTTAATATTGACTACCTCAAGCCCACTATAGCATCTCCTCACTGAGATAAAAAACCACAATAAAGAGGATGTATTGATGATAGACACACACATGCACACACACATGAGTGTGCGGTATAAATGAAGAATCTCGGTTGTCCAAATGATGACATACTTTGGGTGGACAGTACAGTGAATTATTCCATTCATATTTATTCTGTACCAGGCACTGTTCCTACAGAGATGAAATGGAAAATATTCCCTGACCTCCCGGACATTATATTTTAATGGAGAAGAAACATGTATTTATATAGATATATGTCAATAATAATTGCTAACACCGATATATCATCATTTTACATGGCCAGTGTGCTAGGCCCAGAATTAACAGATCAGGCTGGTTTGGATTTGGGTAATTAGGTAATAATGTCAGTAATCTCAAGCTACTCCCTTACCCAAAAGCACATCAATCAAAATTGCAGGTGACCCAAAGGGCAATGGGTAGACATGTGGTTGCCATACATAAGCCACAACACATTAACAAGAATGTCTTGCCAGAAATTGTGTGGGAGATATTATTAAGGACCTTCATAACCAGGAGAGGTTTGGGGCTGGTAGCATAATGAGTGAGGGATGAGAAGAGATGAACTAACTGCCCCAGTGTTATACTGTTAAATATGATATATTAAAAAGTATAAAGAAAGGTCTACAGAGAGCACTTACCAAGGACTTACTCTGTACTGGCTACAAATACAAAAGAAAAATAGTCCGTGCTATCCAGGAGCTTACATTTTAATGGGGGAAGCAATGTATATTTATATAAGTATGTGACAATAATAATAGCTTAACATTGATATGACACTTTAAAATTTACAAAGTACTATATATATGTGTGTGTGTGTGTGTGTGTGTGTGTGTGTGTGTGTGTGTGTGAGTGTGTGTGAGTGTGTGTGTGTGTATAATCTCATTTAATCTTTACAACAACACTTTGTAGGTAGATACCATAATTCTCCCCAATTTAAAGATGAAGAAACTGAGGTAACAAGAGGCAGTTACTTGCCCAGAATCGCATAGCTACTAAGTGTTTTAGGAAGGATTTACATCTAGTTCTTCCTGGCTGCAAGTCCAGCATGCTGTCCACTGCTTTTTAGCTGCCTCCTTATGTAAGATACACATGCAGTAGATGGAAGGTAACCTTAGAGGAGATGGTTCCAGCAGCTAGGAGGAACAGGGAAGATCTCCTGCACATGATGGCACTGGAGATGATTCTTGAAGGAAGCTGATGGCTCTAAGATAGGCAGGTGAAAAGAGAAAGCCTTCCAGACCTGGGAGACAAGCAGAGCAAAGTCACAGAGATAGGAAAAGGAATATTATAGCTGCAACTAGACAAGAATTACTAGATTATATAGTGTGTATAAGAAGACTGGAAAGACAGGAGAGGGAGGTTGTAAACTTCAGTAAGTGTCAAAGAAGTTTGTATTTGATCAGAGAAGTAAGAGAGGGTCATTGGATTTTATTAACTACAGCAAGGGAGAGAGTAACTTGGTTAGACCTGCACTTTGGCAGCTGTTTGTATGGTGAATTGGGACAGGAAGAGACGAGTCAGGAAGATTGGTTAGCAGGCTGTTGTATTTTGTGCTAGTACAGATAAGAAGAGATGATCCCTTGAAAGAGGGGAGTGGCAGTATAAATAAAGAGAAGGGGGGTATAGAGAAAAGATGTTGAGGAGATAAAAACAAAATCTGACAACCAGTTGAATGAGTGAGAGCTAGGATACCACTAGATGGCAAATCTGAAGGCCCGAAAGGGTTATGGTGGCTTTGACAGCAATAAAGGGGATGAGAAGTTTGAGGTGCCTGTGAGACATTGACCTTGAAATGTCTAATGGGTGATGCAGGAAAAGGCATGAACTATCTCCATAGACATAGTCATCAAACCAGTGGGAGCTCATGAGCTGACCAAGTGTGACAGCATTGGTCATTCATGAAGGATATGAATAAGAACATACAGAATTGGCATAGATGGATTGTAATCTTCATACAGGGTAGGATGCAGTGATATGTACTGTAATCCACTGATAATATATGGACTGACACTGGATGCTTTTATTCTGACCATTACACTCAATGCTATAGACCACTTATTATACTATATAGTCTAAATCAGTGATGGGCAAACTTTTAAAGAGGGGTCAAAGGAAAGGGAATGCTCATTTGTCAGTCTGTTTTTAAGATAACTCTTTTGAAATTTCATTGTATTGTATCCTACTCATTGTATTCGTCAGATTACGAATAATGTCATGATAGAACATTTCAGGGGGCCACATCTGGTCCATCACTAGTCTAAATAATAACTCAAATGTTATTTTAGAACACTGGTTTTAGAGTTGGAGCTGGAAGGGACCCTGCAAATCATCTCTAATCCAACTCCTACGTTTTCCATTTGAGGAAATGGAGACCTGGAAATGTGAAGTGGTTACGTAACCCCCACTCATACATAATAAAAAAAGAGCATGAATTTGGACCTTAATTCTCTACCTTCAGATGCAGTGCTTATTCCACCATACCTCCCTCTATAAGATTGATAAAACATTCTCTTCACAACATCATTGTCAGAAAAGTGGAATAAGTACCATTATTTCCATTTTATAGAGGGGGACACTTAGACTCAGAGAGTCTGGCTGAAGCAACCTAGCCAATGAGTTCTAAGGCTTGAACCTGAGCCCAGATCTAGATCTCATAGTGCATAGAGGAAATATGACCTGCAACGGAACCCTCAGTGAACCAGGAATCATGGATAACATAGAGATGCTCAACACTAACTTTATGGATAAGGACATGGAGGCCCAAAGAAACACAGTTTCATAAGTCATAAGCAGGAAGGCTAGAATTTGAACCCACATCCTCTGACTGAAGTTCTAGGTTTGTGAATCTAAGGCCAGATATCTTTAGAACCATAGAATACTAGAACTAGAAAGGGTCCTAGAGATCATTCGCTTTAAGAGTACAGTGTGAGGGGGCAGCTGGATAGCCCATTGGATTGAGAGTCAGGCCTAGAGACCGGAGGTCCTAGGTTCAAATCCGGCCTCAGACACTTCCCAGCTGTGTGACCCTGGGCAAGTCACTTGACCCCCATTGCCCACCCTTACCACTCTTCCACCAAGGAGCCAATACACAGAAGGTAACGGTTTAAAAAAAAATAAGAGTATGGTGTGAAAATAGTAGAAAGAACATTATTAGATTAGTTGAAGGACCTAGGTTTTTGGCAGTTAACTGGGACCACCAGGGGCTTGCCCCTGAGAGCAGCTAGACTTGAGGTCCCAGGAAGCTAAAGAGCGCGGACCCTGGGCATGGAGATAAAGCTGAAGGGGACAACTGGAAGCAGTACATTGAGACTTAAAAAGGAGCCTTGGGCAAAGGAGCAGGTATGGGGCAATCTCTGGGTTCTTGGCAGCTGATTGGGACCACCAGGACCCTGAGAGCAGCTAGACTTGAGACCCCAGGAGACTAAAAAGCCCGAACCATGGGTGCAGAGATAGAGCTGAGAGGGGCAGCAGACAGTAAAAGCCTCCAAGACAGTAGAAGCCAAGCTGAGACTTGAAAAATAGCCTCAGGCAAAAACTACTCTAGCTCCATACACAGAGAGCCTGCCCTTCTCACTCAGACTTCTGGCTGGGAAATAAAAACCAGCATAGTGATGGCAAACAATACCCAAGACATACAACCTTCAACCACCAGAAAGAACAAAAGAAAGGCACTGATCCTGGATAATTTTTACAGAGAAAAAAATCCAGACCACAGAGGAGACAGCAGAGGAGGACAAACAAGTAAATACATCCAAACCTTCCCAAAAAAATGAAAATTGGTCACAAGCTCTTGAAGAGTTCAAATCTGAGATCATGAGAAAGGTGGAAGAGATTTGGCAAGAAAAGTGAGAAATATCTCAAAAAGAAATTAACAGTTTAAAAGACTGAAATTCCCAATTGGAGAAAGAAGCCCAAAAATCAAATGAAAAGATAAACAAATTGGAGACCAAAATTAAAGAACTGGAAACCATGAAAAACAGGATAGACCAAACCAAAAAGGAAAATTAAAAGATTATAGCAGAAAATCAGTCTCTAAAGACCAGAATTGGTCAAGTGGAAGCCAATGATCTCACAAGACAGCAAGAACTAATAAAGCAAAGTCAAAAGACTGACAAAATAGAAGGAAACATGAAACATCTCACTGAGAAAATGAAAGACCAAGAAAATAGGTCTAGAAGAGACAATTTGAGAATCATTGGTCTTCCTGAAAAATCAGAAACAAACAGGAATCTTGACATCATACTAAAAGAAATATCCAAGAAAACTACTCTGATATTCTTGAACAAGAGAGCACAAAAGACATTGAAAGAGCCCATAGAACAATCTCTACACTAAATCCTCAAAAGACAACCCCCAGGAATGTGATTATCAAATTCAAGAGTTTCCAAGTTAAGGAGAAAATATTACAAGAAGCCAGAAAGAGACAATTCAGATATCAAGGAGCACCAATCAGTATTACACAGGATCTAGAAGCCTCACACTTAAAGACCACCAGGTTTGGAATATAATATTCAGAAAGGCAAGAGAATTGGGTCTACAACCAAAGATCACCTACCCATCAAAACTGATTTTATACTTCCAGGAAAAAGCATGGGCATTCAACAAAATAGAAGATTTCCAAGTATTTGTAAAGAAAAGACGAGAACTAAGCGGAAAGTTTGATATCCAACTACAAAAGTCAAGAGAACCATGAAAAGGTAAATAAGAAAGAGAGGGGAAAGGAAAAAAAGATTTTTTAAATTAATCAACATTGTGTTTTGTGAGTGGCTCTGCAAGTCATTTCCTGAAGCCTCAGTTTCCTCATCTGTAATGAAGATGATGATGATAATAAACAACTTTATAGAGTCCTTCAATGTATATGAATAATATGTGTTATAAATATTAACTCATTTAATGTTTTAAAGCCCATCCCTTCTGTCTTAGAATCAATACTGTGTCAGTTGCCTAGGGTCTCACGTTAGGAAGTGTCTGAACCCAGAAACTCCTATCCCCAGGCCTGACACTCTATCCACTAAGCCATCTAGCTGCCTCTAACCTCACTTAATCCTTACAACAGCCTTTTCAGGTAGGTACTATTATCGCCATTTTTACAGTTGAGGAAACTAAGGCTGAGAAATGACTTGACTAGGATTGCACAACCAGTAAGCATCTATAGTAGAATTTGAATTCATATCTCCCTGACCTCAAATCCAGTACTCTATCTACTACACCATCTAGCTGTAAAATAGAAGGTTATCATTGCATTGTCTCTAGGTCCTTTCCCAGTTGTACATATTTTACTTCCTTTAATTTCCTTAGGCCATTAAGACAATGTAATTTCTGGTGAACTCTTAAACAGAACAGTACCATTTAAGACTAATAGGAAGCTTTCTTTTCCCACTTAAGCAGCTCTAGCTTTCTCCAGAACCGGACACATTTGATTACATCCATTACATTTATCCAGTGAAATTACATCAGTAACCCTTGCTGTGATATCCTGGCCAAGTGAGATATATTTACCCTGAGAAGCTAATGTCCCACAGCTAACAACTTCAGGGATGGCAGGACAGCCTTAACTGAATGAAAATCAACTCTGAGAGAGTTGTGAAATTCCTTTCTTTGGGAAAAGGCTCCCCTATTATTCTATTATTTTGTACAAGTCCCTAAAACCTGGGTTCATGAACATATGCTATTAGAATTTTGAGAAGAATAGACTCATTCAGATCAACAATGCATTCAGAAATCTAGTTTGCATGACATTATCTTTTTCTTTTTAAGTAATGTCTTAACTATAATAATAACAATAATAGTTGACAAGTACACCAGATACCATGCTAAGTTCTTTACAAATATATCACATTTGATCCTTACAACAACCCTGGGAGGTAGATATCATATTTAAACCTATTTTGCTGTCGAGGAAACTGAGGCAGACTAAAGTCAAATGACTTGTCTAGAGTCACACAACTAATAAGTATTTGAGCCTGGATCTGAAGTTGAAATTTCCTAACTCCAAGTCTAAAATTGTGTCCCTTTGTGTCACCTAGCTGCTACTGCCTCATGTGTAATTTGTGATCCACTAAAACTCCCAGGTCTTTTTCACAGAAATTTCTGCAGTTGATTCAAAGTGATGAATTATACATTTGACCCTATTACATTATTCTATTTGGGGGATTTTTTTTTGGACCCTGTCTCTGTCAAACAAAAATATTACCTCTCTCTCTCTGAAAATTTAACACTAGCCTATACCCCTTTCTTTTGCACCCCAAGACAAACTTTGGATTTTTAAAAGTTTAAAAGACCTAATATTAAGATTGAAGTATAACTCTTCTTCTGACCCCAATCTCTGGTTAAATAAGAGTACAAACAGAGCCTGTTAATCTATAAATAAGCTACTTCAGATAGTGGGGTAAAGAAAAGAGAGTGGCAGGCTTGCTGCACTTTGCTACCATTCTATAGGTCTTCTGACACCTGGCCTCTGGAAGACTCATCTCTTGCCCAGAGTGAGGTCAAGGAGTCCTCCATTTGGAGGGTCTCTGGAAAGGGATGGCACTAAGAGAATAAGTTGGAGTAGCAAGAAGTGAGGGCTTTTTGGCTAAGAATCCAGAGTGAAAAGGTCCTCTTTTTTGCCAGGCTCTCAGAGGAGGCTTGCCAAGTGAATGGCCAACCACAAATGGCTAGAGTTCTTTTCTTTCTCTGGCCTGCTTTTTATTATTTAATAAATAATTATAAATTAAGATATAGTCTCCAGAGAATTTTTAATCTTAACACCTCCCAGCTTTCCTATGTTCTGGTCAAATTCATTCTGGAGTATTATATTTAGGCCTGATTGCAGCATTTTAAGGATATTAAAAAACAAATGCAAAGAAAATAAAGCAAAATATTGAGGGAATAGAGGTGGAAGACTGCATCCTGGTACAAATGAAAATATGATGCCTCCCAAGGCAAGTAAGCATCACAACCCCAAATCCAGGTGTGACTTTGGACAAGTTTGTTTGCTTCTCTAAACTTCAGTTTCCTCATTTGTAAAACATGGAGGTTAGCCCAGATGATCTCCAAAATCCATTCTAGTTCTAAGTGTATGAATATTTGGTCCTGTGACCATATTTGACAAAAATTCCATTAAAGAAACCAGGAGAAATGAAGGCATAAAGATTTCATGATTACCATCTTCTAGTTTTTTAAAGGAAAGGAAAGAAGGAAGTAAGAAAGGAAGAAAGAAAGAAAGAAAGAAAGAAAGAAAGAAAGAAAGAAAGAAAGAAAGAAAGAAAGAAAGAAAGAAAG